>NW_024070185.1:55843117-55937256 GCF_014754425.2 Oryx dammah
TTTTTTGCTTTCTTTTTTTTTTTTTTCTCTCAAACTTTTTTTTTAACTGTTAAGTCTTCTATTTCTCTACTTTATATTTCTATAACTATTACTTTTCAAAAAAAAAAAAAGACTCTACTTTTTTAAAGCAAACACCATATATAGCCTTCGCGTGGTTGTTGTTGGTATTTCTTTTTTAATCTCGGGGTTTTTTTTTTAATTTTTATTTTTTCTTATATATATATTTTTCCCTATTTCTTTTTCTTAATATTATTATTATTTTTTAATCTTTTCTCTTTTTTTTCTTTCTTCCTTCTGCTTCGTCTCTTTAACATTGTATTTCTGAAAATCTAACCTCTACTCTAGGTTTTTAATCTTTGCTTTTCGGTTTTTGTTGTCAATCTTGTACATTTCATAACCCAATCTTACCTGACAGTGAGATTACTGGCTTGACCACTCTCTCCTCCTTTTGGACTCTCCTTTTTCTCCACCAGGTGGCCTCTGTCTCTCCCCCCCCCTCCCCCCATCTCTTCTATATCCAACTCTGTGATTCTCTGTGTGTTCTAGATGGTGGAGAGCACCTAAGGAACTGATTACTGGCTGGACCTGTCTCTCTCCTTTTCATTCCTCTCTCTTACCCTCCTGGCCACCTCTGTCTACTTCCTCTCTCTCCTCTCCCCTGTATAACTCCGTAAATACCGCTGAGAGGTCCAGACTAAGGAGCGCACATAAGGAAGTGACTATTGACTAGCTTGCTCTCTCCTCTTTTGTTCTCACCGCATCTCATTCCAGTCACCTCTAACTACCCCCTCCCTCTTCTCTTCTCCATGTAACCCAGTGAACCTCTCTGGGTGCCCCTCAATGTGGAGAAACCTTTCATCTTTAGCCTAGATACTATATCATTGGTGCTGTATAGATGGAGAAGTCTAGAGACCACTGTAAAAATAAAACCGAAAACCAGAAGCAGGAGGCTTAAGTCCAAAGCTTGAGAACATCAGAGAACTCCTGAATTCAGGGAACATTAAGCAATAGGAGCTCATCAAATGCCTCCAAACCTACACTGAAACAAAGCTCCACCCAAGGGCCAACAAGTTCCAGAGCAAGACATATCACACAAACTCTCCAGCAACACAGGAACACACCCCTGAGCCTCAATATACAGGCAGTTCAAAGTTACTCCAAAACTTTAGACATCTCATAACCCATTACTGGTCACTCCACTGCACTCCAGAGAGAAGAAACCCAGCTCCACCCACCAGACCTCCAACACAAGCCTCCCTAACCAGGAAACCTTGACAAGCCACTGATACAACCCCACCCACAGTGAGGAAGCTCCACAATAAAGAGAACTCCACAAATTACCAGAATATAAAAAGGCCATTCCAAACGCAGCAATATAACCAAGATGAAGAGACAGAGGAATACCCAACAGGTAAAGGAGCAGGAGAAATGCCCACCAAACCAGACAAAAGAGGAAGAGATAGGGAATCTACCTGAGAAAGAATTCCGAATATTGATAGTGAAAATGATCCAAAATCTTGAAGTCAAAATGGAATCACAGATAAATACCCTAGAGACAAGGATTGAGAAGATGCAAGAAAGGTTCAACAAGGACCTAGAAGAAATAAAAAAGAGTCAATATACAATGAATAATGCAATAAATGAGATCAGAAAAACTCTGGAGGCAACAAATAATAGAATAACGGAGGCAGAAGATAGGATTAGTGAAATAGAAGACAGAATGGTAGAAATAAATGAATCAGAGAGGAAAAAAGAAAAACAAATTAAAAGAAATGAGGACAATCTCAGAGACCTCCAGGACAATATGAAACGCTCCAACATTCGAATTATAGGAGTCCCAGAAGAAGAAGACAAAAAGAAAGACCATGAGAAAATCCTTGAGGAGATAATAGTTGAAAACTTCCCTAAAATGGGGAAGGAAATAATCACCCAAGTCCAAGAAACCCAGAGAGTCCCAAATAGGATAAACCCAAGGCGAAACACCCCAAGACACATATTAATCACATTAACAAAGATCAAACACAAAGAACAACTATTAAAAGCAGCAAGGGAAAAACAACAAATAACACACAAGGGGATTCCCATAAGGATAACAGCTGATCTCTCAATAGAAACTCTTCAGGCCAGGAGGGAATGGCAAGACATACTTAAAGTGATGAAAGAAAATAACCTACAGCCCAGATTACTATACCCAGCAAGGATCTCATTCAAATACGAAGGAGAAATCAAAAGCTTTACAGACAAGCAAAAGCTGAGAGAATTCAGCACCACCAAACCAGCTCTCCAACAAATTCTAAAGGATATTCTCTAGACAGGAAACACAAAAAGGGAGTATAAACCCGAACCCAAAATAATAAAACAAATGGCAACGGGATCATACTTATCAATAATCACCTTAAACGTAAATGGATTGAATGCCCCAACCAAAAGGCAAAGACTGGCTGATTGGATACAAAAACAAGAACCCTCTATATGCTGCTTACAAGAGACCCACCTCAAAACAAGGGACACATACAGACTGAAAGTGAAGGGTTGGAAAAAGATATTCCATGCAAATAGAGACCAAAAGAAAGCAGGAGTGGCAATACTCATATCCGATAAAATAGACTTTAAAACAAAGGCTGTGAAAAGAGACAAAGAAGGCCACTACATAATGATCAAAGGATCAATCCAAGAAGAAGATATAACAATTATAAATATATATGCACCCAATATAGGAGCACCGCAATATGTAGGACAAATGCTAACAAGTATGAAAGGGGAAATTAACAACAACACAATAATAGTGGGAGACTTTAATACCCCACTCACACATATGGACAGATCAACTAAACAGAAAATTAACAAAGAAACGCAAACTTTAAATGATACATTAGACCAGTTAGACCTAATTGATATCTATAGGACATTTCACCCCAAAACAATGAATTTCACCTTTTTCTCAAGTGCTCATGGAACCTTCTCCAGGATAGATCACATCCTGGGCCATAAATATAACCTTGATAAATTCAAAAAAATCGAAATCATTCCAAGCATCTTTTCTGACCATAATGCACTAAGATTAGATCTCAATTACAGGAGGAAACCTATTAAAAATTCCAACATATGGAGGCTGAACAACACGCTTCTGAATAACCAACAAATCACAGAAGAAATCAAAAAAGAAATCAAAATATGCATAGAAACTAATGAAAATGAAAACACAACAACCCAAAACCTGTGGGACACTATAAAAGCAGTGCTAAGAGGAAAGTTCATAGCAATACAGGCATACCTCAAGAAACAAGAAAAAAGTCAAATAAATAACCTAACTCTACACCTAAAGCAACTAGAAAAGGAAGAATTAGAGAACCCCAGAGTTAGCAGAAGGAAAGAAATCTTAAAAATTAGGGCAGAAATAAATGCAAAAGAAACAAAAGAGACCATAGCAAAAATCAACAAAGCCAAAAGCTGGTTCTTTGAAAGGATAAATAAAATTGACAGACCATTAGCCAGACTCATCAAGAAGCAAAGAGAGAAAAATCAAATCAATAAAATTAGAAATGAAAATGGAGAGATCACAACAGACAACACAGAAATACAAAGGATCATAAGAGACTACTATCAGCAATTATATGCCAATAAAATGGACAACCTGGAAGAAATGGACAAATTCTTAGAAAAATACAATTTTCCAAAACTAAACCAGGAAGAAATAGACAATCTTAACAGACCCATCACAAGCACGGAAATTGAAACTGTAATCAGAAATCTTCCAGCAAACAAAAGCCCAGGTCCAGACGGCTTCACAGCTGAATTCTACCAAAAATTTCGAGAAGAGTTAACACCTATCCTACTCAAACTCTTCCAGAAAATTGCAGAGGAAGGGAAACTTCCAAACTCATTCTATGAGGCCACCATCACCCTAATACCAAAACCTGACAAAGATACTACAAAAAAGGAAAACTACAGGCCAATATCACTGATGAACATAGATGCAAAAATCCTCAACAAAATTCTAGCAATCAGAATCCAACAACACATTAAAAAGATCATACACCATGACCAAGTGGGCTTTATCCCAGGGATGCAAGGATTCTTCAACATCCGCAAATCAATCAATGTAATTCACCACATTAACAAATTGAAAAATAAAAACCATATGATTATCTCAATAGATGCAGAGAAGGCCTTTGACAAAATTCAACATCCATTTATGATAAAAACTCTCCAGAAAGCAGGAATAGAAGGAACATACCTCAATATAATAAAAGCTATATATGACAAACCCACAGCAAACATTATCCTCAATGGTGAAAAATTGAAAGCATTTCCCCTAAAGTCAGGAACAAGACAAGGGTGCCCACTTTCACCACTACTATTCAACATAGTTCTGGAAGTTTTAGCCACAGCAATCAGAGCAGAAAAAGAAATAAAAGGAATCCAAATTGGAAAAGAAGAAGTAAAACTCTCACTGTTTGCAGATGACATGATCCTCTACATAGAAAACACTAAAGACTCTACCAGAAAATTACTAGAGCTAATTAATGAATATAGTAAAGTTGCAGGATATAAAATCAACACACAGAAATCCCTTGCATTCGTATACACTAATAATGAGAAAATAGAAGAAGAAATTAAGGAAACAATTCCATTCACCATTGCAACAAAAAGAATAAAATACTTAGGAATATATCTACCTAAAGAAACTAAAGACCTATATATAGAAAACTATAAAACACTGATGAAAGAAATCAAAGAGGACACTAATAGATGGAGAAATATACCATGCTCATGGATCGGAAGAATCAATATAGTGAAAATGAGTATATTACCCAAAGCAATCTACAAATTCAATGCAATCCCTATCAAGATACCGGCGATATTTTTCACAGAACTAGAACAAATAATTTCAAGATTTGTATGGAAATACAAAAAACCACGAATAGCCAAAGCAATCTTGAGAAAGAAGGATGGAACTGGAGGAATCAATTTGCCTGACTTCAGGCTCTACTACAAAGCCACAGTCATCAAGACAGTATGGTATTGGCACAAAGACAGACATATAGATCAATGGAACAAAATAGAAAGCCCAGAGATAAATCCACATACATATGGACACCTTATCTTTGACAAAGGAGGCAAGAATATACAATGGAGTAAAGACAATCTCTTTAACAAGTGGTGCTGGGAAAACTGGTCAACCACTTGTAAAAGAATGAAGCTAGATCACTTTCTAACACCGCACACAAAGATAAACTCAAAATGGATTAAAGATCTAAATGTAAGACCAGAAACTATAAAACTCTTAGAGGAGAACATAGGCAAAACACTCTCTGACATAAACCACAGCAGGATCCTCTATGATCCACCTCCCAGAATTCTGGAAATAAAAGCAAAAATAAACAAATGGGATCTAATTAAAATTAAAAGCTTCTGCACAACAAAGGAAAACATAAGCAAAGTGAAAAGACAGCCTTCCGAATGGGAGAAAATAATAGCAAATGAAGCAACTGACAAACAACTAATCTCAAAAATATACAAGCAACTCCTGCAGCTCAATTCCAGAAAAATAAACGACCCAATCAAAAAATGGGCCAAAGAACTAAATAGACATTTCTCCAAAGAAGACATACGGATGGCTAACAAACACATGAAAAGATGCTCAACATCACTCATTATAAGAGAAATGCAAATCAAAACCACAATGAGGTAACACTTCACACCAGTCAGAATGTCTGCGATCCAAAAATCTGCAAGCAATAAATGCTGGAGAGGGTGTGGAGAGAAGGGAACCCTCCTACACTGTTGGTGGGAGTGCAAACTAGTACAGCCACTATGGAGAACAGTGTGGAGATTCCTTAAAAAATTGCAAATAGAAATGCCTTATGACCCAGCAATCCCACTGTTGGGCATACACACAGAGGAAACCAGAATTGAAAGAAACACATGTACCCCAATGTTCATCGCAGCACTGTTTATAATAGCTAGGACATGGAAACAACCTAGATGTCCATCAGTAGATGAATGGATAAGAAAGCTGTGGTACATATACACAATGGAGTATTACTCAGCCATTAAAAAGAATACATTTGAATCAGTTCTGATGAGATGGATGAAACTGGAGCCGATTATACAGAGTGAAGTGAGCCAGAAAGAAAAACACCAATACAGTATACTAACACATATATATGGAATTTAGGAAGATGGCAATGATGACCCTGTATGCAGGACAGCAAAAGAGACACAGATGTGTATAGCGGACTTTTGGACTCAGAGGGAGAGGGAGAGGGTGTGATGATTTGGGAGAATGGCATTGAAACATGTATAATAACATGTAAGAATCGAAATACCAGTCTATGTCTGATGCAGGATATGACACGCTTGGGGCTGACGCGCGGGGATGACCCAGAGAGATGTTGTGGGGAGGGGGGTGGGAGGGGGGTTCATGTTTGGGAACGCATGTACACCTGTGGTGGATTCATGTCAATCTATGCCAAAACCAATACAGAATTGTAAAGTAAAAATTAAAAATAAATAAATAAATTTAAAAAAAAATAAAAAAAATAAAGGTAAATGTCTACTTATCATTAGACTCTGCAGTTCTCCTCTTACATGTTTACACAAGAGTGCTACTGCTAAGTCGCTTCAGTAGTGTCCGACTCTGTGCGACCCCATAGACGGCAGCCCATCTGGCTCCCCCATCCCTGGGATTCTCCAGGCAAGAACACTGGAGTGAGTTGCCATTTAGGAAAACAAATGTCCAATGTCTTGGAGAAACAGGAGAGAGTTCTTTTCCATGGAAATTAAAGCTGAGTGCATCTCATCAGCTAGTCTTTTGATATTTGCTTAAGTTAGCCTGTCCTTGTCATCAGGACAATTTGACCTTCCCTTAGACTCATCTTCCTTGATTCTCTGTGCACAGACTCTTCATTACTACTTGTTTCTGTGACATAAACAGTAAAGACACATTTCTGGCTTGATGCTTGTACCTTCTTTCGTACTTGATGCTTGTTCTTAGACTCCCCCAAAACTGTCATAAGCATGAGATGTTCTTACCCTGTTTTCTAGCCTCTTGGAAACTATAGCAGCTGAATCACCCAGTTTTCTAGCAAGGACAACAAGCTAAGAAAATTACAGGTGAAAGGAGTTGGTTGATCAATTATTTTGTTCTTGTTTTTCTCCCTCTAGATTTTACTCGAAGAAGGCAATGGCACCCCATTCCAGTACTCTTGCCTGGAAAATCCCATGGATGGAGGAGCCTGGTAGGCTGCAGTCCATGGGGTCGCTAAGAGTGGAACACGACTGAGAGACTTCACTTTCACTTTTCACTTTCATGCACTGGAGAAGGAAATGGCAACCCACTCCAGTGTTCTTGCCTGGAGAATCCCAGGGACGGCGGAGCCTGGTGGGCTGCTGCTTATGGGGTCGCACAGAGTCGGACACGACTGAAGCGACTTAGCAGCAGCAGCAACAGATTTTACTCTGTCTGTTGCCTTTCTTTTTCTTTCCTCTTAGCTTATCAACATCTTTGCCTTTTATTTTTGTTTACTTCTCCAGAACTTTTTACTCTTCATATATTTATTATTTTCTATATGATTTTCTTTCTTTGCTCTTTCATTTGCACTGTATTTCAGTTTGGCCATTTCCTCACCTTGTGGTTATTTCTTTTCTGCAGTTCCCTTCTCTAGGCTTATTAAGTTCTTTTCTTTTGAAGAAGATCACATCTCATAATAGCTGTGGGTTCTCCTTCCCAGAAGATAAACTTTGAAATAAGGATATGAGTGAGTGCAAATTGTTTGGGAACTGACTCCCAGAAGCACCTGTAGGGGGATGGAGTAGTAAGACAGAGAAAGAAAGCCTGTGTGGAGTTATTAACAAGTAGATGGGTGACTGAGATGTAGTCCTGAGGGGCACTTGTGGGGGACAACATAGAACATGCCTCCAGGTAATCCCACCAAAAGGATGAGGAGGATGGTATATTTATTTACAAACTGCTGTTCCTCATTGTTTGGGATTGCTCTCAAGGATGTTAGCTATCTATCCTGCCTCCTAGATTCGCAGTCCAATCTTTGAGTGAACGGAGCAAGCTCCTGCCTAGTGAAGTCACAGGGTCAGGGACTCAAAGATGACAGAAGGAAGAAGCATCTAACATATACTATATAGTGGGCGGGGCAGTTATAATGGGGTACTGCTAACATCTGCAAAAACAGCCTTTTTAATTCAACCTTTTATGGTTGAGTGTTTACCACTTTATAATCCCACAAGTAACATTTTGAATGGTACTTTAGGGATGTGGAAATGAGACTGATGGAAGAATAAAAAGAGCTCAAGTGTGTTTCTCTGTGTTTTTCTAAAATATGAACACCAAGATACGTCAAGATATGTGCTTCTGGTTACGAATACGTGAAAATGGATGTATACTTTGCACAGGTAAATAGAAATTGCAAAGAACTATCTTAAACATTTTTATAATACATTTTCAACATATAATCTAGTTCAATTGCTTTCCGTATTACTCAAATTACTTCATTCCGTCATCTTTTTTTTTTTTAATTTTTGGCGGAGGCATGGTCACACTTCAGTATCCATAAGATAATGTTAAATGTTTAAAAATAGTACAAAATATTCTAATAGTTCTTGTGCTAATATTGCATTATCTATAATAAACTATTGCAACATAAATGTGGGGGTTCTTTTTCCTTACGAAATTCAGATATAAAAACAGAACAAGTTAACTCATATACAGTTGAGAGGTCAATGAGAAACCTGCAGAAAAGCTTTGTCTGTCTCCTTAATATAGGCTGTTTAAAGCTCCTGAATATTTCCTCTTCTCAGTAGCCCAAAACATCAAATTAGTTAAAAGACCCCACATTTAATTAAGAGGTCATAGGCTTTACCAAAGCAAATATGAAATTACTAGATCTGATATTTATCAGAGTTTTAGAGAAGACCAGATCATTTTATTCTTACAGGACTGATACATTCAAGTAAAGAACAGCTCAGTTTATGGAACAACTATGGTCAGTATGCGGAGAAGGCAATGGCACCCCACTCCAGTACTCTTGCCTGGAAAATCCCATGGAGGGCGGAGCCTGGTAGGCTGCAGTCCATGCGGTTGCTGAGAGTTGGACACGACTCAGTGACTTCACTTTCACTTTTCACTTTCATGCATTGGAGAAGGAAGTGGCAACCCACTCCAGTGTTCTTGCCTGGAGAATCCCAGGGACGGCGGAGCCTGGTGGGCTGCCTTCTATGGGGTCGAACAGCGTCGGATATGACTGAAGCGACTTGGCAGCATGGCCAGTATGCTAACCTATTAGTAATGTGCCTTCCTCGAATTTGGTATGACGGCTTATGGCATTTTTGTGCTGTGAGTTGAGGATTTACCCTGTGACATGCCTCCCCCCATCAGATCTTAGTCTCTAAATACCGTCACTCACATGCTTCTGTAGCAACTTCCCACCTCGCAAATAGAGCCGGTGCTTATTCTAGCTCTGCGCCAAGGAAGACCTGAGAGTCATCAAGGCCAGCCATGACAGCAACATTCTGGAGGGAGGTGGTGCCAGTGATGGGCTCAGACGAGCTTTTTAAAGGTCATTTTAGAGAAAATAGATCAGTAATGCATTTTGTAATTGTCCAGGTAGTTTTTGAATAAGCCTGATTTTTCTGAATCTCATCTTTGATACATGTTTGCTTCTCTGTTTCCTTCTTTGGTTGTCTAGTTCTTACTGGATGTGGGAAGAAGCAATTGTATCTTCCTTTTCAACTGGTTTTAAATCTAAGATTTCATAATTTTGTACCTAGCACTTTGCTCTGCAATTTACTTCCAGTGTTTATTCCTCTTGTTGATTATCGCCTCTGGTAATGATTGCCATTCTTGGCCTCTTGTATTAAGAAAAGGGAATGTTCAGGGAGATTATTGCACTATGATATTCAACGGGCCAAGATTTTCTGAGCCCTGTAGCAGTTAAATATTTATACAACCAATATCTATTGAATCCAAATATGCTGAGGACTTTCTAATCAGCATAATATAATAGTGAACAGAAGAATAATACAGCTGAGCTAATTAAGCTTATAGTCTAGTGAATTAGACAATGGAAAATAATTTTAGCATGATGGATAGATGAGTATTTCAAAGGGGAAGTGCAAGTATTGCAATGTATATAAATATGGAAAAACTTTTGAGCACAAATTTGAAAAGAGCATTCCAACTATTTGAAGGGAATGGCAGGTCATTATCTTAACTATTATGTATAATTTAATGTAATATAATGTAATTATGTATTAATTTTAAGATATATTACATTCTTTTTTCTTGTTTAGATTCTTTTCTCTGATAGGTTCATAAAATGTTGAGTAGAGTTCCCTGTACTATATAGTAGATCCTTGTTGGTTATCTATCTTACATATAGTAGTATGTATATGATTTATCCCTCCTCTTCCGCATTTCCCTTTTGGTAAACATAAGTTTGTTTTTGATATCTGTAAGTCTGTTTTCTGTTTTGTAAATTAGTTCATTTGTATCACTTTAAAAAATTATAGCCCACATATGGGCTTTCCTTGTGGCTTAGCTGGTAAAGAATCCGCCTGCCATGCAAGAGACCTGGGCTCAATCCTTGGGTTGGGAAGATCTGGAGAAAGGAAAGGCTACTCACTCCAGTATTCTGGCCTAGAGAATTCCATGAACTGTATAGTCCATGGGGTTGCAAAGAGTTGGAGACAGCTCCACAACTTTCACATTATGAGTGATATTTTATGATATTTGTCTTTCATTGTCTGACTTACCTCACTTAGTATGATAATCTCTAGATTCATCTATGTTCTATAAATGCCATTATTTTATTTTTTATGGCTGAGTATTATTCCATGTTAAATATACCACATCTTCTTTATCAATCTCTGTTGATGGACATTTGGGTTGTTTCCATGTCTTGGTTATAGGAAAGAATGAATGTATGTATATGGATTACTCTTGCCTGGAAAATCCCATGGAGGAAGGAGCCTGGTAGGGTGCAGTTCATGGGGTTGTGAAGAGTCGGACACAACTGAGCTACTTCACTTTCACTTTTCACTTTCCTGCATTGGAGAAGGAAATGGCAACCCACTCCAGTGTTGTTGCCTGGAGAATCCCAGGGATGGGGGAGCCTGGTGGGCTGCCATCTATGGGGTCTCACAAAGTCAGACACAACTGAAGCGACTTAGCAGCAGCATATGGATGTGTATAGCTGAATCACTTTGCTATACACCTGAAACAAACACAACATTGTAAATCAACTATATGCCAAGTAAAGTTAATTTTTTTTAATTTTTGTAAAAGAAGAGAGATCATAAGAATGCTAGGGTGCCCCCCATAATTTCTTTTTCATGGCTATAGTGAAAGTTATGGCCTTTCAGGGGTGGAGAGCAGGAATCACAGGATAAATATACTCTAACATTGCAATCTCCTCAAGCCTTCAAATACTTTCCTCTACAATATATGATAAATTCAGCTCCATTTAAATTAGGCCACATTTTGGGTCCAGCCTCTTGGCCACTCTTCTTAACTGCTTCAGCTAAAGCATTGAATCCTGAATCTCTGGTTAGTGACCCTATGTCAATAAATTCAGCATGATTTAAAAAAAAAGAAAGATACATCACATACATCATCTTAAATATGGGCATGTTAAATGGGTTGTTTAGTTAGAATTAGCCTATACAACATTAATTTTTTGCTTTTCATTCTTTCTCTTTCATGATATATCTGATTATTTCATTTAATCAAAACATTTTATGCCTTTTTTAATAATACTGGTTTTTATTACATATCTAAGATAAGAGTGATTAAGATTATAAAATGCTACAAACAGATCATTGCTTCTGCTATTATTTTTCCCATAAAGAAAACATATCTCATAAAATGTTCCAATCAAGGGACTTCCCTGATGTCCAGTGGTTAGGACTTTACCTTCTAATGCCAGCGGTGTGGGTTCAGTCCCTGGTTGGGGAACAAAGATCCCACATGCCACAAAGTACAGCCAAAAATTTAAAATAAACACAACATTGTAAATCAAGTATACTTAAAAAAAGTTATATGTTCCAATCAGTAACAAGATTAGCATGTATTTCTAATTTATAAAATTTAATGGAAAGAAAATATCCACTGATACAAATCAATACTTCAGTCTCTTTGAGAACTAGGTTTTCAGTTTCCATAAGACATCTAATCAGTCTATAAAACTTTTTCCCTTCCATTTATTTACATATTTATTCACTAACCCAAATATGCACTTACTGAGTGCCTACTAGAAATTGATAAATTCTCCATATGTTGACCTTATACAAAATCATGCAAAAGAATTTTCCCAGATTGCCAAATGCAGCGATGCAGCAAGATATAATGGATATTCACTATTTTAATGATTCTTGTCATGCTGTTTTAATATTGCTTTAAGCTATTTTTTGAGATTTTTAATTTATTGTATTCTTTACTTATTTCAGTTGCACCCTAAGGCTAGTTAGTGAAGGATTCCATTTTGAAAAGTCTAAAAAATAAATAGAAGTTGAATTGCCAACATTTTTGTTGTTGCTGTATCCAGATCTCTGGGAAATAGAAAGTTATGAGGGATGTAAAGAAATACAATCATACGGAAGTGTCTTATTCAGTATTTCATGGATAACACTTTTAATGTGCCAAACTGGTATTAAAGAACTCAATACAGCCTCCCCAAGGTTATTTGCTCTCTCAACTACATGTTCTGGGGAAGACACAGTAGTATTTACCATTGTTAGTATCTGGGTCCTTTTTTGGGTTTAAACTACTTGAGCATGGAAGTTGATAAAGTACAATGGGATAGCAATGTTCAATCATTTTCTACTGCTTACAATAAAGAATTTACTCTGCATTCTTAGGGAAGGCCATTTCAAGAAATCAGGGTCACCCACAGTGGTTAATGAATAATTTATATAGAGAATTAAAGAACAGATATGACATTTTATCATTGACTTGTTGGTCAATAAAATTCTGGAGACAATAGAATTTTCCTTAAAATTCTCCACATTTCCTAGTTATCTAAAGTTAAATGGGTACATTAAATAAGACTCCATATTAAAATAGTTCATTTATATTGATGTATTTCTTTCTTCAAAGGGAAGCTGAGAAAACTTATGTAGGCACTATTAAGAACTACAAAGAGTAGAACAGATAAATCCTTGGAGATCAGAGCAGTTGGTTCTTAATAGCTTCAAATGATGTTTCTGTTTGAGAGGCAAGATAAAGAGCCAAATAAGAATCAAATACTGATTGCTATCACTTATAGTATTTAGTCATTTGCACCAAGTTACTGACTAAAAATGGCTATATGTATAATCTCTAAGGTCTAAAAAATGACTGTATGTCTCAGTTTATATTTTGGTACAATTATTAATACACTTTTTCAGTCTTTGGGCAGTATATAATACTGGCAATTATATTCACAATAAATCATAGACATTTAATATGCATTTTTGCTACAACAATATTTCCATGAAACAAAAACAAAAACAAAAAAAGCAATGATGCACCTACTTTTAAATTGTTCTGTTTTTTAAATGAGGATAATCTCATACTTTGGGGTTTTTTTTTTGTTTGTACTCAAATATTTATTTGCTTGGCTATATTGCAGATAGATTCTTTACTGCCTAAGTGACCAGGAAAGCCTTTTTGGCTTCAACTGGTTCTTAATTGTAGCACACAATTTAGTTGTGGCATGCAAACTCTTAGTTGCAGGGATCTAGTCCCCTGACCAGGAATCAAATGCAGACCTCCTGCATCAAGAGCTCTGAGTCTTAGCCACAGACCATCAGAGGAGTTCCAGTAATTCTTAGCAGATAAATAAATAGTGCAGCAAACATTGGGATGAGTTTCTAGTGATAAAGATGTTTAGGTTTATTATTCAGTCAGATAGAAATAAAGTCCATTAAAACAGATTTATATAAGAATTTTACTTAAATCTGACACTTCTGAGAAACAAAATATTGATTCCAATAGTCAAATAAGTTAAAACAATACAAAATATTTGTGTATATTGGGGTGCCATGGAAGAGAAAAAAATCTAAAGTCACTTGTTCACTAATAAAAATTAAGAATCAATAAGCTTATACTTAGATTGTTGCTTTTAGGATAAATTTCTTTTTTGAATTTGTACTTAGACTATCTTGTTATTTAAACCTAGGGAATAATGTAAGTTCATATTTTAATGGGTGTTTCAAGAAGATCGGATAGGCTCTGAAAACTTAAGGGCTTTAGGGAAGTCATACAGACCTGTCGACAAAGGAGAACTTTTGAGAAAGATCTAGACCAATGGTTACACAGCCCTAACAGGATTTTGGAACATGTTCCGATGATGTCAGATATTGTGTGATGGTTTTATTTGTGATACAAGTTGTAACCATACTCCTTTACAGAGTGTTGATATCCCACTGTCAGTCATTCTGAGAGACTTTAATCCAGGGGCCACAAATAATGATTTTTAAAAGTTTTAGAACTAGCTTAAAGAAAAAAAAGTCCTTAATCTTTGGCCTAGCTGAAATTTCATTCCTATACTAAAATTTCAGGATAAATGGAGCTTCATTTTTGATGGTAACATCCTCTACCATAAAAGTAAGTAGCTTGTACTGCCACATGGTAACAGGCCAGATACTGGGCAGAACAGATTGTAACTGTACCTATGAATCGTAAGGCTCTCTGAGAAAGGGTGTAGGCTCTTTAGTTGTAAGATACTGTCTATTATACTATGGTATGCTTATTTGCTCCGTTGTGTCAAACTCTTTGCAACTCTGTGTACTGTAGGCTCCTCTGTCCGGGAGGTTTTTCAGGCAAGAACAGTGGAGTGGGTTGCCATTTCCTTCTCCAGGGGATCTTTCCAATCCAGGGATCGAACCCATGTCACCTGTACCTCCTGCACTGCAAGCAGATTCTTTAGGAGCCATGAGGGGAGGCCTTAGTTTACTACACTGGAAATGTCTAATAGGTACTCTTGAAATGTACATTCAGTTGTGGTGTCTGAAATTAGGCTGAAAGGCCAATTTTTAGAATAGTGATCTAATTGCTTAAAAGGCTAGAAAATTTTCTTAGCAGTGCTAGTCAGGAAAAGAATATGATAATTCATACTAACAGTACATGAGAAAGTTACCTAACATACCCTAAGAAATAATACGGGGATAGTTGACAAGAGTTAAATCTAGATATCAGGACAAGGTCACTTCATGATATAATTTAGGCATTAACAATTCAGTGTGGTGACTGCCTCAAGACAAAATGGAGTTAATTAGGATCATATTTACTCCTCAGTCTAAAGCAACCAAAAAAGCCACATCAACTCTAATGTCCAAAGTATCTAACTGTCATCTAAATCAGATATAGATGAGACTCAGGGGAAAAATGAGGTGAGTCCTGTATTTGAGCCAGTATACTGTCTGGAGAATGTCAATGCCATGGACGGTAAAGGAGAGCTTAATTGCAGCCAAGAGATCTGAAACGCAGAATTTGGGAGAATGGCATTGAAACATGTATAATATCATATAAGAAAAGAATCACCAGTCTAGGTTCGATGCAGGATACACGATGCTTTGGGCTGGTGCACTGGGATGACCCAGAGGGATGGTATGGGGAGGAATGTGGGAGGGGTGTTCAGGATGGGGAACACGTGTACACCCGTGGCAGATTCATGTTGATGTATGGCAAAATCAATACAGTATTGTAAAGTAAAATAAAGTAAAATTAAAAAAAAAAAGTACAGCTAGGAGTCTGAATAAACCAAGACAGATAAAGTTTGCAGGGAAGAATCTCAGGAGGGGAAATAACTGGACAAAAAGAGAACCTTAGAGACTTGCAGAGGGTCCCCTGTGAGTCTTTAGTTGACTGACGAGCATATGCCAATGAGGAAACTATCCAAGGCAGGGAGAGATGGATGGGAGGGGGTGAAACTCACAAAGACTTGGGGTAATTAATTTTCCCAATAGCTGGAGTAAAACGAATTCTCAAAATTCATGGTGTATTAATCAAGGACTGAGAAATGGAGGTGAGAATAAGCCTAAGGTAAATGCTGGTATTAGAAACTGGAAGAAAGAGGATCCTTGTCCTGAAGTGGTGAAAGGTTTAGCAACAATGTCATCTGCAATTATTTGGAAAAAGATGTTCCTAGTAAGCTGGGTGATGTAACACAGGTAGTTTCTGAGCAGATGCCTCCTGGTTTCTTCCTGCTGCATGTAGTAAAATGTGAGAAGAGAAGTATATTATTAAACAGTTAGTAGGCAGAACTTGACGGTTTTGAATTTTTTTAGTCTCCCTAAATGGTAACCAGTGCTATAATTAAGCAGGGGTTTTCAAGCAAAGGTCAAGTCCAGGATGCTGCAAAGAATATGTGCTCTATCTTAGGTCAGGCTGCTTAACAAAATACCAGCCCTCAAATGGCACACAAAATATATTCATTTCATTCTAATAGCCCCCAAAGCATCGAATTTCCAGCACCAATCCTATTGTCCAAAGTAGCTAAATGTTACCTAAATCAGATATAGGTGAGACTCCAGGTATTATTGATATTGAAGCAAACTTCTTCTTCACCTGTGAACTTGTGAAGCCAGATAAATTTTGAGATTCCAAAATGCAGTGGTAGAATCAATATAGGATCAGTGAAGTTCAGTTCAGTCACTCAGTCGTATCCGACTCTTTCTGACCCCATGAATCGCAGCACGCCTGACCTCCCTGTCCATCACCATCTCCCAGATTTCACAACCATCGAGTCAGTGATGCCATCCAGCCATCTCATCCTCTGTCGTCCCCTTCTCCTCCTGCCCACAATCCCTCCCAGCACCAGAGCCTTTTCCAATGAGTCAACTCTTCACATGAGGTGGCCAAAGTACTGGAGTTTCAGCTTTAGCATCATTCCCTACAATGAATACCCAGGACTGATCTCCTTTAGAATGGACTGGTTGGATCTCCTTGCAGTCCCAGGGACTCTCAAGAGTCTTCTCCAACACCACAGATCAAAAGCATCAATTCTTCAGCACTCAGCTTTCTACACAGTCCAACTCTTACATCCATACATGACCACTGGAAAAACCATAGCCTTGACTAGACGGACCTTTGTTGGCAAAGTAATGTCTCTGCTTTTCAAATGCTATCTAGGTTGGTCATAACTTTCCTTCCAAGGACTAAGCGTCTTTTAATTTCATGGCTGCAGTCACCATCTGCAGTGATTTTGGAGCCCCCCAAAATAAAGTCTGACACTGTTTCCACTGTTTCCCCATCTATTTCCCATGAAGTGAGGGGACCAGATGCCATGATCTTCGTTTTCTGAATGTTGAGCTTTAAGCCAACGTTTTCACTCTCCTCTTTCACTTTCATCAAGAGGCTTTTTAGTTCCTCTTCACTTTCTGCCATAAGGGTGGTGTCATCTACATATCTGAGGTTATTGATATTTCTCCCGGCAATCTTAATTCCAGCTTGTGCTTCTTCCAGCCCAGCCTTTCTCATGATGTACTCTGCATAGACGTTAAATAAGCAGGGTGACGATATACAGCCTTGACGTACTCCTTTTCCTATTTGGAACCAGTCTGTTGTTCCATGTCCAGTTCTAACTGTTGCTTCCTGACCTGCATATAGGTTTCTCGAGAGGCAGGTCAGGTGGTCTTGTATTCCCATCTCTTTCAGAATTTTCCACAGTTTATTGTGATCCACACAGTCAAAGGCTTTGGCATAGTCAATAAAGCAGAAATAGATGTTTTTCTGGAACTCTCTTGCTTTTTCCATGATCCAGCGGATATTCACAATTTGATCTCTGGTTCCTCTGCCTTTTACAACCAGCTTGAACATCTGGAAGTTCATGGTTCATGTATTGCTGAAGCCTGGCTTGGAGAATTTTGAGCATTACTTTCCTAGCATGAGAGATGAATGCAATTGTGTGGTAGTTTGAGCATTCTTTGGCATTGCCTTTCTTTGGGATTGGAATGAAAACTGACCATTTCCAGGCCTGTGGCCACTGCTGAGTTTTCCAAATTTGCTGGCATATTGAGTATAGCACTTTCACAGCATCATCTTTCAGGATTTGAAAGAGCTCCACTGGAATTCTATCACCTCCACTAGCTTTGTTTGTAGTGATGCTTTCTAAGGCCCACTTGACTTCACATTCCAGGATATCTGGCTCTAAGTGAGTGATCATACCATCATGATTATCTTGGTCATGAAGATCTTTTTTGTACAATTCTTCTGTGTATTCTTGCCACCTCTTCTTAATATCTTCTGCTTCTGTTAGGTCCATACCATTTCTGTCCTTTATCGAGCCTATCTTTGCATGAAATGTTCCCCTGGTATCTCTATTTTTCTTGAAGAGATCTCTAGTATTTCCCATTCTGTTGTTTTCCGCTATTTCTTTGCATTGATTGCTAAGGAAGGCTTTCTTATCTCTTCTTGCTGTTCTTTGGAACTCTACATTCAGATGCTTATATCTTTCATTTTCTCCTTTGCTTTTTGCTTCTCTTCTTTTCACAGCTATTTAAAGACCTTACCAGACAGCCATTTTGCTTTTTTGCAATATGCTACTGGAGATCAGTATAGAAATAACTCCAGAAAGAATGAAGGGATGGAGCCAAAGCAAAAACAATACCAAGTTGTCCATGTGACTGGTGATAGAAGCAAGATCTGATGCTGTAAAGAGCAATATTACATAGGAACCTGGAATGTCAGGTCCATGAATCAAGGCAAATTGGAAGTGGTCAAACAAGTGATGGCAAGGGTGAACATCGACATTCTAGGAATCAGCAAAGTAAAATGGACTGGAATGGGTGAATTTAACTCAGATGACCATTATATCTACTACTGTGGGCAGGAATCTTTTAGAAGAAATGGAGTAGCCATCATGGTCAACAAAAGAGTCTGAAATGGTCAGCAAAAGACTCTGAAATGCAGTACTTTGATGCAATCTCAAAAATGATAGAATGATCTCTGTTTGTTTCCAAGGCAAATAATTCAATATAACAGTAATCAAAGTCTATCAAAGCCCCAACCAGTAACACTGAAGAAGCTGAAGTTGAACGGTTCTTTGAAAACCTACAAGACCTTTTAGAACTAACACCCCAAAAAGATGTCCTTTTCATTATAGGGGACTGGAATGCAAAAGTAGGAAGTCAAGAAACACCTGGAGTAACAGGCAAATTTGGCCTTGGAATGCGGAATGAAGCAGAGCAAAGTCTAATAGAGTTTTGCCAAGAGAATGCACTGGTCATAGCAAACACCCTCTTCCAACATCACAAGAGAAGACTCTACACATGGACATCACCAGATGGTCAACACCAAAATCAGATTGATTATATTCTTTGCAGCCAAAGATGGAGAAGTTCTATACAGTCAGCAAAAACAAGACTGGGAGCTGACTGTGGCTCAGATCATGAACTCCTTATTGCCAAATTCAGACTTAAATTGAGGAAAGTAGGGAAAACCACTAGACCATTCAGGTATGACCTAAATCAAATCCCTTATGATTATACAGTGGAAGTGAGAAATAGATTTAAGGGAGCAGATCTGGTGTAGGATAGACATTTCCAATTCCAAAAGGAATAAATCATAATGAAGAACAGGCTGATGGGTTACAATCAAGTCCAAAACCTAGCAAAGCAAGTGTCATTAGATCTTAAGGCTCAAAAATAATCCCCTTTGGTTTGCTACATTGCCCTCTGGACCCACTAAGGTTGAGGTCTTAGCCCTGTAGCTCTGCCAGGCAAGGGTCCCACCCCCATGGTTCTACCAGGTGGCCTTACTACCACACCTTTAAATGAAGCCTGCCTGGCCTAAGATATAGTGTTTTGCTTTTAGTAATTAATGTAGCCACTTTAGAGATTTGACTAAGATAAACATTAATAACCAAAGTGGAACATTCAGTCAGTATGTATGTATGCCCACATAGAATGTGTGTGTGTATATTCTAATTCACTTCAACAAATATTTGTTGAATTCACTTTACTTCAGTTTCAAGTAAATCTAAAATACAATTATTTATATTCTATGCAAATAGTAATGAAATACATTTCTGTCCAAAAAAATTACATGCAAAATCTTTACCAAAAAAAAAAAAAAAGTGAAAATAAATTGATCAGACAACAAAGGGTGAGGTATCCATTTCTTGGAACTTCCATTAAGGAAAGGGGTTGTTTTTTGTCAAAGACTTTCAGTATCAGAAATATTGAAAGTGCACATGTGAATATCAAACCATGCTGACTGGCAGTTGTGGATCGTTATTTTCATTAATGTAGGTATCCTCACCACTTAAATATAGAAACTGCTCAGCACTTCCAAGTGTCCATTAGAGGATGGAAATTTGAATAGCTACTATGAACCCTTACCTAAAATAATCTCTCCTAGCATGACAGTCACAGGTCACTGAATCTGACCATCCCTATGTTCTCCTGGTATTAATGGGTATGATTTTGAGTTGTCTGGCTCACTTTCTCGTCAAAATCATTGACTAGTTTTATGGTTTCTGTCAGAGAAGCAACACAAAATGAATTTTACAATATGCTGTTTTTTCTCTTCTATAGCATGCAACAATAATTATAATATGTAATTATGATATATAATTATATTACTATTTTTTACATTTAGCATTAATAAAAATGTATGAATATTTCAGCTTACTGATGCCATCAGATCCATCACTCTTGGATATAAAGCTTTACAGAACCCAACCAGAGACTTTATCTCTGGCACACACGTTGGCTGGATGAAGTTTCCTGTGAAAGTGAAAGTCGCTCAGTCATGCCCTACTCTTTGCGACCCCATAGACTATACAGTCCATGGTGTTCTCCAGGCCAGAATACTGGAGTGGTTAGCCTTTCCCTTCTCCAGGGAATCTTTCTAACCCAGGAATCAAATCCTGCATTGCAGGAGAATTTTTTACCAACTGAGCTATCAGGGAAACCCTGGAACCTTGCCATTCAAAATGTGGACCCATGACCAACAGTATTGCCATCACTGGGGAACTTGGTAGATATAGAGACTTGTATGCTTCCCAGGTGGTAGAGTGGAAAAAAGTCCGCCTGCCAGTGCAGGGGTTCCAAGAGAGAAAGGTTTGACCCCTGGGTAAAGAAGACCCCCTGGAAGAGGAGATGGTGACCCACTCCAGTAGTCTTGCCTGGGGAATTCCATGGACACAGGAACTTGGTGAGCTACAGTCCATGGAGTCAGAGTCAGACACAACTGAGCAACTGAGCACACGTGTGCACTTGCGTGCACACACACACACACACACACACACACACACATACACACGGATCTGGTAAATAAGGATTTACAGCTTAAATAATTTACAAGTGATTTGTGTGCACATTGACATGTGAGAGGCAGTCCCCTTGAGAAATGTTTTATCTGATAATCTCTGGTTGTATTGTAGATGTGAAAGCAAAAGCAATCAATAACTATTTCCCATACCTTACTTCCAAGCACCCCAATATAAATAAATAGATATACATAAATCATATCCTTTGCGTTGAAGCAAGGTCTGTGGTTACTGCAGCAGATCAAATCATATTATTTTGAGTATCTTATATCTTATGGAGATTAGTGGAACAATAAAACCTAATATTAAGAAATATAGTATATTCCTGACCCCCTCTCATCACCCCAGTGACAATATGTGAGTAGAATTAGAATGAAAGTCACTTTATTCGTGTCTCAGGAGATGAAGTCTATTAAAGCTGTATGAATAGTTATGGACAGTATGAGGGTAGTGTCTAACGTAACTGAGAAACTGAATCTCAGCTTTTTATTCTATGAGAGATGTAACCTCCAGACAGGAATTAGTTAATCTTTAGCTTTCGGTGAAAAATTGTATTAGAATTCTTTAATGCTAGATGACAGAGTTCCAGCCATAATATGAAAAATTAGCTCCTATGACTGAATATTCTGGTTGTCTGCTTGGCTATCTGTTATATTTATTATGCTAGCTAGCTGATGTGATGTGCTTTAAAGGGTCAAGTTATGCCACAAATTCATTTCTGTCTACCTCTTTCCCTTCCTTCTTTTCTTTCTTTCTCACTGCCTCCCTATTCTAATCTGTCTGTTTATCTACTTGTCCATCTCAACTCTGCCTTCCTTTCTGTTGACTTCAGTTCTATTGTGAGAACTCTACCCTTGGGGAGAATGATGGCTTTTGGAGGTTCCATTCTCGCTTAGTTCAGAAACTTCAGTCTTATGGAGAGACCCCCAGAATCTGTATGAATCACTGCAAAATGATGTTGTTCCCATGTGGAACACGTGCCCTATTCCTTCCAGAGAACAGGTTTAATTTAAACCAGTGTGACTAACATGTCAAAATTTGGTGGTGTGCTAAGAAGGGAGTAGGAGGTTGGTAAGATGGGGATAGACTTGTGCTTGCTATCCAAACACATAGAAGAGGGCCAGTTTCAGAAATGGAAAGATACTGATAAGAAAAAAAAAAAAAAGTACTGAGATAGCTACATATAATTACATTCCAATCATTTGCCAATATGGGAACCCTGTTTCCTCCACTCGCTTCAGAAAACAGGTATAAATTAAGATTTCAAACTGACCACTTCCAAAAGCCCTATAAAATGTTCCTCTTAACTAAACTGAATGTCACTTTTGGAAGGCTGTCTTGCTCAATTGGTAAAGAATCCACCTGCAATGCAGGAGACCCCAGTTCAATTTCTGGATCGGGCAGATCTGGTGGAAAAGGGATAGGCTACCCACTACAGTATTCTTGGGTTTCCCTTGTTGCTCAGCTGGTAAAGAATATGTCTGCAGTGCGGGAGACTGGGTTCAATCCCTGGGTTGGGAAGATCCCCTGGAGAAAGGAAAGGCTATCCACTCCAGTATTCTGGCCTGGAGAATTCCATGGACTATACAGTCCATGAGGTTGCAAAGTGTCAGACATGACTTTGTCAGTATTTGGGAGAGGGGTGCAGGATGGGGAACACATGTACACCCGTGGCGGATTCATGTTGATGTGTGGAAGAACCAATATAAAACTGTAAATTCAGTTCAATTCAGTCACTCAGTCGTGTCTGACGCTTGGCAACCCCATGAATCGTAGCATGCCAGGCCTCCCTGTCCATCACCAAATCCCGGAGTTCACTCAGACTCACGTTCATTGAGTCAGTGATACCATCCAGCCAGCTCATCCTCTGTAATCCCCTTCTCCTCCTGCCCCCAATCCCTCCCAGTATCAGGGTCTTTTCCAGTGAGTCAACTCTTCACATGAGGTGACCAAAGTACTGGAGTTCAGCTTTAGCATCATTACTTCCAAAGAAATTCCAGGGCTGATCTCCTTCAGAATGGACTGGTTGGATCTCCTTGCAGTCCCAGGGACTCTCAAGAGTCTTCTCCAACACCACAGTTCAAAAGCATCAATTCTTCAGTGCTCAGCTTTCTTCACAGTCCAACTTTCACATCCATACATGACCACTGGAAAAAACCTAGCCTTGACTAGACGGACCTTTGTTGGCAAAGTAATGTCTCTGCTTTTCAAATGCTATCTAGGTTGGTCATAACTTTTCTCCCAAGGAGTAAGTGTCTTTTAATTTCATGGCTGCAGTCACCATCTGCAGTGATTTTGGAGCCCAGAAAAATAAAGTCTGACACTGTTTCCACTGTTTCCCCATCTATTTCCCATGAAGTGAGGGGACAAGATGCCATGATCATTTTCTGAATGTTGAGCTTTAAGCCAACGTTTTCACTCACTCTCCTCTTTCACTTTCATCAAGAGGCTCTTTAGTTCCCCTTCACTTTCTGCCATAAGGATGGTGTCATCTGCATATTTGAGGTTACTGATATTTCTCCCAGCAATCTTAATTCCAGCTTGTGCTTCTTCCAGCCCAGCATTTCTCATGATGTACTCTGCATAGACATTAAATAATCAGGGTGACAATATACAGCCTTGACGTAATCCTTTTCCTATTTGGAACCAGTCTGTTGTTCCATGTCCAGTTCTAACTGTTGCTTCCTGACCTGCATACAGGTTTCTCGAGAGGCAGGTCAGGTGGTCTGGTATCCCCATCTCTTTCAGAATTTTCCACAGTTTATTGTGATCCACACAGTCTAAGGCTTTGGCATAGTCAATAAAGCAGAAATAGATGTTTTTCTGGAACTCTCTTGCTTTTTCCATGATCCAGTGGATGTTTGCAATTTGATCTCTGGTTCCTCTGCCTTTTCTAAAACCAGCTTGAACATCTGGAATTTCACGGTTCACATATTGCTGAAGCCTGGCTTGGAGAATTTTGAGCATTACTTTACTAGTGTGCGAGATGAGTGCAATTGTGTGGTAGTCTGAGCATTCTTTGGCATTTCCTTTCTTTGGGACTGGAATGAAAACTGACCTTTTCCAGTCCTGTGGCCACTGCTGAATTTTCCAAATTTGTTGGCATATTGAGTACAGCACTTTCACAGCATCATCTTTCAGGATTTGAAATAGCTCCGCTGGAATTCCATCACCTTCCCTAGCTTTGTTCGCAGTGTTCCTTCCTAAGGCCCACTTGACTTCACATTCCAGAATGTCTGGCTCTAGGTGAGTGATCACACCATCATGATTATCTTGGTCTTGAAGATCTTTTTTGTACAATTCTTCTGTATATTCTTGCCTCTTCTTCTTAATATCTTCTGCTTCTGTTAGGTCCATACCATTTCTGTCCTTTATCGAGCCCATCTTTGCATGAAATGTTCCCTTGGTATCTCTAATTTTCTTGAAGAGATCTCTAGTATTTCCCATTCTGTTGTTTTCCTCTATTTCTTTGCATCGATCACTGAGGAAGGCTTTCTTATCTCTTCTTGCTATTCTTTGGAACTCTGCATTCAGATGCTTATATCTTTCCTTTTCTCCTTTGCTTTTTGCTTCTCTTCTTTTCACAGCTATTTGTAAGGCCTCCCCAGACAGCCATTTTGCTTTTTTCTTTTCCATGGAGTAAAGTAATTAGCCTCCAATTAAAATAAATAAATTTAAATTAAAAAAAAAAAAACTAACCAGCCACATACATCCACGCATACATTTACTAAAGGACTATAGTAAGAAGCACAATTGTGAATAGATTATATATCATGTTTTTATTACTCTTAATAGTAAAAGCTTGTTAATAAAATAGGTTATAAATAGCCTATTAATAATACATAATGTTATAATGTTTTATTGAAATTATCTGATTCAGTTGCCTAAGATCTTATGAATAAACTACAAAGCTTCTATGTGCAAGGGTCAGATCCAAGTTTTAATAAATAGCACTGAATGCTTTAGGAATATATATTAGAAACAATGCAATTTTTAAAAATCATCATTGCAACATTTGGCTAATTTTGGCGATACTTGGTAAAGTAAAAAAATGTAAGACTATCTCTTGACATAGTCAATTAAGCAAATTCTGAAGTAGAGATTATCTTGATAGACTACCTACCTACTGGTTTCAGTGCATCTTCTAAGTGCCTCCCCCCAGGCTAAAAGGCCTGTAAACCAACATCCTCCTGTGTTTGTGTTACTCTGGGTAAGATTGCTTTAGGAATATTAGTTGAAGTGCATTTTTATTCATCAAGCATTCAGCATATACAGGGTACTGTCCTAGGAACTTTCATTTATATCATCTAGTTAGATTTCAGGAGCAGTAAGTATTAGTTTAACAAAGGTTTGGGCAGATAACTTTTGGTATATAGGAGGCTTATACTCAAACTTGCTTCATATACCCACTTACTGATTTATTTTTACATGGAATACATTGTGATAGTTTTGCCTAGAGTTAGGTATCTATTAGACTATTGTTTTTTGACTACAAATTATGAGCGAAAGCTCTTAAAGTAGGAATTTTTTTTTACATTATATATTGTAAGTGGCACTTGCATACATGACCAGATACTTTTCTGAGCTTTATTTTATATACAATCCACACAAACAACCTAAGCATAGATGCTATTATTGCAATCACTCTACAGAGTCACAAGGGCTTGAGCAAATTGCTTAAGGTTGTAAGATAACAAGGGAATATTTTGTGCAAAGATGGGCTTGATAAAGGACAGAAATGGTATGGACCTAACAGAAGCAGAAGATATTAAGAAGAGGTGGCAAGAATACACAGAAGAACTGTACAAAAAAGATCTTCACGACCCAGATAATCACAATGATGTGATCACTCACCTAGAGCCAGACATCCTGGAATATGAAGTCAAGTGGGCCTGAGGAAGCATCACTATGAACAAAGCTAGTGGAGGTGATGCAATTCCAGTGGAGCTGTTTCAAATCCTAAAAGATGATGCTGTGAAAGTGCTGCACTTAATATGCCAGTAAATTTGGAAAACTCAGCAGTGGCCACAGGACTGGAAAAGGTCAGTTTTCATTCCAATCCCAAAGAAAGGCAATACCACACAATTGCACTCATCTCACACGCTAGTAAAGTAATGCTCAAAATTCTCCAAGCCAGGCTTCAGCAATACGTGAACTGTGAACTTCCAGATGTTCAAGCTGGTTTTAGAAAAGGCAGAGGAACCAGAGATCAAATTGCTAACATCCACTGGATCATCGAAAAAGCAAGAGAGTTCCAGAAAAACATCTATTTCTGCTTTATTGACTATGCCAAAGCCTTTGACTGTGTGGATCACAATAAACTGTGGAAAATTCTGAAAGAGATGGGAATACAAGACCACCTGACCTGCCTCTTGAGAAACCTATATGCAGATCAAGAAGCAACAGTTAGAACTGGACATGGAACAACAGACTGGTTCCAAATAGGAAAAGGATTACGTCAAGGCTGTATATTGTCACCCTGTTTATTTAACTTATATGCAGAGTACATCATGAGAAATGCTGGGCTGGAAAAAGCACAAGCTGGAATCAAGATTGCCAGGAGAAATATCAGTAACCTCAAATATGCAGATGACACCACCCTTATGGCAGAAAGTGAAGAGGAACTAAAGAGCCTCTTGATGAAAGTGAAAGAGCAGAGTGAAAACGTTGGCTTAAAGCTCAACATTCAGAAAACTAAGATCATGGCATCTGGTCCCCTCACTTCATGGGAAATAGATGGGGAAACAGTGGAAACAGTGTCAGACTCTTTTTTGGGGCTCCAAAATCACTGCAGATGGTGATTGCAGCCATGAAATTAAAAGACGCTTACTCCTTGGAAGGAAAGTTATGACCAACCTGGATAACATATTCAAAAGCAGAGACATTACTTTGCCGACTAAGGTCCGTCTAGTCAAGGCTACGGTTTTTCCAGTGGTCATGTATGGATGTGAGTGTTGGACTGTGAAGAAAGCTGAACACTGAAGAATTAATCCTTTTGATCTGTGGTGTTGGAGAAGACTCTTGAGAGTGCCTTGGACTGCAAGGAGATCCATCCATTGTGAAGATCAGTCCTGGGTATTCATTGTAAGAACTGATGCTAAAGCTGAAACTCCAATACTTTTGGCCACCTCATGTGAAGAGTTGACTCACTGGAAAAGATCCTGATGCTGGGAGGGATTGGGGGCAGGAGGAGCAGGGGACGACAGAGGATGAGATGGCTGGATGGCATCACCGACTCAATGGATGTGAGTCTCAGTGAACCCCGGGAGTTGGTGATGGACACGGAGGCCTAGCGTGCTGTGATTCATGGAGTCTCAAAGAAATGGACAGAACCTAACGACTGAACTCATAATGCTGGTAGATGGGGGATCTGGAACGTAAGCCCAGTTAGTTTAGCTCTAGAGTCTCTGTTCTTTACAACTCTGCAGTGCTATTTCTCCTTGTGGTTGTAGATGTTTGGGCCAGATGGGACCCAATTATTTGAACCAGCAAATTCCCTTTGTACATAAGCAAGTGTGATTGGATTCTCAGTAGGTACAACTTTGAGATATTAGGATATTAAACAGATCTTCATCAAATCTAAAGACCATGGATCAACAAAATTTCTGGCATATAATCCCCTGAAATCAAACAAATTAGCTCCCTTTTTAAATGAGTAACAAGCAGGGACTTGTGATTTTAAAATTGAATGACAATCCTTAGGCCACCAGTTGCCAAAATGTGTAGGTTAGTACAGCAGGGCAGATTCCAGAAGGAAATTTCTCCCCTATACTTGTCTCAAGGATGGCAATTTTTCTCAATCAGAGGAACCCTATGTAGTCAAACTGGGTGGGAAATCTATGCCATGACGAGCATCCTTCCCCAGTAGTATGCTTTTTTGTTTTTTTAACCTTCTTCCCTTTACCCAGTGGTAGGAATTTAACTGTGAATTTCCCTTTTTGCTTCACCTTTGTATCTTGTGTGTGTGCTTAGTCATTCAATCATGTGCAATTCTTTGTGACTCCATAGACTGCAGCCTCCAAGCCTCCTCTGGCCATGGGATTTTCCACGCAAGAGTGCTGGGAGTGGGTTGTTATTTTATGATTGCAGGGACGGTTAAAATTTTCACTGTAGTCCAGGTTCAGGGTCATGAAGTGTCACATTCAGGCCTAAACACATTTCCCAGAGATAATGAATATGGGCCTGGGTGGATAAACGGACATGATTTGGGTCATTTCCTTCCGAGAAAGAAAACATTTTCAGTTTTATTTGGAATAGTTGTAGTAAGTGTGGCTGAAACATTCTTAAAATTGTATACAAAGGAAAAAGGATTTATAGGATCTGGGCAGCCAAGGTACGAAATGGATTTTCTTTGAGAATCAGTCCCAGTTGCATTGCACCAGATCCCCTTCAAACTTAAAATCATGGTCTAGTTCAAAGTTAATCAATTTGGGTTGTATTGAATCCAGATTGTCATCTTGTAACAAAATTTCAGTGATTAAAATTTTCACAAAAAGATGGAGCTGCCCAAGTTTTCATATATATATATATATATATATATATATATAATTCATAGCACCTTATACATAGAAAACTCTCAGCAAAAGATTTGTTGAGTGGTTGGCAGATCCATCTCATGAGTGGAGTTTAGGTGTATTTTAGTAAATGTCAGCATTAGGAGTATTTGATAATTTATTCAACATCTATTTATTCAACTCTGAAGGAGCAAGATATACAGATATGAATGACATACTATGCCTGTCTTTAAGGATATCTAGATATCTGGGAATATAGACAGTAAGACATTTAAAAACAAATAGCATGGACACAAGATGATAGAAATGGGATGCTGTAAAGAGAGCCCCTGGATAAATCTTTTTACCAGAAATTAGTGGCTTACAATCATGCAGATGTGTTAGCACAGATCTGAAGGTCAGATGTTGAAAATCAAGGTGTTGTCAGGGGTGCGATCCCTCTGGAGGCTTACGGGGAGAATCCGTTTCCTTGCCTTCACCTGGTTGAACTTGCCTGCACTCTGGCCCAGAGACCCTGCCTTGTGTCACTCCAATCTCACTTTCATCTCTGTGTCTCCTACTACTAATTCTTATCTCCCTACCTTCCTCTCATGAGATCTCTTGTGATTTTATCAGATTTGCATTGAAAATCCAGGAAGCTCTCCATCTCAAGATCTTTAACATAATCACTTCTACAATGTCCATTTTACTACATAAGTAAAATATTCCTAGGTCCTGGGGAACAGGACATGGATATTCGTAGGGGACTATGATTCAGCCTGCCAAAGCACCACACCTAACTGAGTTTGATCTAGACTTAATTTGGATAGAGCTAGAAATGAGCTATGTGTCCAGGAGTGTGACATATTACTGGGCCTCAATTTCCTCAACTATAAAATAAAGAGACAGGACAATATGAACTTATAAATATATTTCAGCTCTCATATTTTATGCTTTATAGACATAGCAATAGGGCATATAGCATAGGATACTGAAAATATGACTCCCCAAACCCCAAATTACAGTTCTAGAACAAACTATTCTTGTCAGTTAGGCCCCTTCCAGCTTAGAAGCAATCACTGGAGCCTCAGCAAATACACATTCCCTCCCAAACACCTATTCCATTCCACCCTTATGTGGTTAGTTGCTAAGTCATGTCTGACTCTTGTGACCTCATAGGCTATAGCCCGCCAGGCTCCTTTGTCCATAGGATTTTCCAGGCAAGAAATGCTGAAGTGGGTTGCCATTTCTTTCTCCAGGGGATTCCGACCCAGGGATCGAATCTGGGTCTTCTGCACTGCTGGCAAATTCTTTACTGATTGAGCTTCCAGGGAAGCCCCTTATAAAGAAAGCCAGTAGGAAAATGATCTCTCTTCTCTATGTTATCTTACCCTAGTAACAGCCTTGGTCATCAGCAATATCTACAAAGTTGTGAGGATTATTTGAAGTGGTTTCCATGACTTTATTTGTAATTAAGAAAGAAAAGTGGATTGAAGTTGTTACTTAACGTTTATGACCAAGGGTATAGAATACAGTTTTAAATTTTATGGTCCTTTGGTTCAACCCAGGGTAAACTGAAGTGTGAAGTGAAAGTTGCTCAGTTGTGTCTGACTCTGTGACCCAGGGGCTTCCCTGGTGGTGCAGAGGTTAAAGCGTCTGCCTGCAATGCGGGAGACCCGGGTTCTATCCCTGGGTCAGGAAGATCCCTGGAGAAAGAAATGGCACCCCACTCCAGTACTCTTGCCTGCAAAATCCCATGGAGGGAGGAGCCTGGTAGGCTACAGTCCATGGGGTCGCAAAGAATCGAACACGACTGAGCGACTTCACTTTTACTTTCTGTGACCCCATGGACTATAGCCCGCCAGGCTCCTCTTTGTCCGTGAGATTCTCCAGGCAAGAATACTGGAGTGGGTTTCCTTGCCCTTCTCCAGTTCTTCCCAACCAGGGATCAAACCCAGGTCTTGCACATCACAGGCAAATTCTTTACTGTCTGAGACAGCAGAGAAGCCCTCAACCCAGGGTAGGTCATCTAAATAAATAAATAAATAGCATAAATTCAAGTTTTCCCTGATTTTTTCCTTTTATTTTGTTAGATTTTTATTTAGAAGTATAATAAAAACATCTTAAAGAGTGATAGATTTATTATCCCCCTGTTTTTCAGAGGCTATGTCAGCACTGCATGTAGCATTACATTCTAGACCTTTCCAGAGAACAATTTGGAATTAAAATACTTGATATCCTCATTTGATTGGCAAACATAAATTTGTGTCATTGTTTGATTTTTTTTTTCTAGCTGTCTAGAAGCTTAAAGTTTCATAGAGGTGGTATATAAATTTAAGAAAATAAACTTCTGGACCCTTCAAGGAATCAAATAATCTTAATAGGCTATCACTGCTTCATTAGTTAATAGAACAGGAATTCCAGAATTCATCCCTCTAGCTTTACATGTGATCTCTATACTTTTAAAGGACTAATCTTGATTATGTGAAGGAAAAAAAATATTCGTTCTTCTTAGATGTTTCAGAGAAGACTTTTAATCAGGGCAGCATTTTTATCTAACTTCCTGTACACAGACTGTGTGATGCCTTCTAGCACATCAGATGCCAAGCTTACATTAATATATATTTCATCACAATACTGAGTTACCCATTTAAAAACTACATATGCAGAGAGGACACTTATTATAGAATCCTGGTTCCCACATTTACCAGCTGGGTGGCTTTGCCAAAGACACATAACCTCTCTGAATATTAGTTTTCTCATCCATAAAATGAGGGGGGTTAAAATAGAGTACCTCTGAAGGGGCTTCTTGCTCTGAAATTCAAGGACTCAATTTCGAATCATTTTAGGTTTCCTACTTTGCCAGCTTAATTGACTGTCTAGTTACAGAGTGCATTTTAATTCTCTAAATTTATCATTCTCTTCAGTTTCATTTAGAAGACTGCATCATTATTTCTTACAGAGTATAGTGCTTTCACTTTGTCAGGTTCCAATGTGAAAGAATGTGAATCCATCCTTTGACCTTAAGGAGCAAGTATCAGATCCTAGATCTTAATTTCAAGCTCCACATACTTTAAAAAGAAAGAAAGAAAGAAAAAAAAAAAAAACTTATAGATAGGATACTGATGCCAAAATCTTGGCTCTCTGTGCACCAGTGCTGAACAAGAGTACAGAGACAGACTCATGGAGGGGAAAGAAAGAGAGGCTTTATTAGTTTGCCAGGCAAAGGAGGCAACACAGTAGGCTAGTGCCCCAAGACCTGTACCTTCCTCCCTGGTGAACAGCAAGAGGTTATATAGTAAGGCAGGGATGGGTGATAAATATCCAGTCAATCCTAAAAGAAATCAATCCTGAATATTCATTGGAAGGACTCATGCTGAAACTGAAGCTCTAATACTTTGGCAACTTGATGTGAAGAGCCAACTCATTGGAAAAGACCTTGATGATGGGAAAGATTGAAGGCAGGAGGAAAAGGGGGCACCAGAAGCTGAGATGGTTGAATGGCATCACTAAGTCAATGGACATGAGTTTGAGCAAACTCTGGGAGATTATAAAGGACAGGGAAGCCTGATTTGCTTCAGTCCACGGGTTCACAAAGATTCTGATGCAACTGAGCTACTGAACAAGTAATAATCTCACATTCAGATTCTTCTACAAAGTTTCAAAAGGGTGGGATTACTGATAAGATTAGGTTGTATTCAGGGTCTTAGGTGGTCCAATCTCCTCATCTGATGAACCTCTCTGGTCATTTAATCTTTTCTGATAGTTTCATGGCTCCTTCTCCCTTGATTTGGAACTGTTCAGCCCTTTGAAACTCAGAGAAGGTCATGGAGGATGGAGGCTTGCCCATGAGAAATGGGAGACAATAAGGCCTCCATGCCCAGGAGTCCCACAGGGGTCCTGCCCTTCATCAATATGTTATATAGAATTATAACACTGACGATCTGTACCTTTTTGTCAAGAATATCAGTTTGAACTCTGCTCAATGTTATGTGGCAACCTGGATGGGTGGGGAGTTTAGGGGAGAATGGATACATGTGTATGTATGGCTGAGTCCCCTCGCTGTTTACCTGTAACTATCACAACACTAGTCTTTGTCCTGCTTCATTCTGCATTCCAAGGCCAAATTTGCCTGTTACTCCAGGTGTTTCTTGACTTCCTACTTTTGCATTCCAGTCCCCTATAATGAAAAGGACATCTTTTTGGGGTGTTAGTTCTAAAAGGTTGTAGGTCTTCATGAAACCGTTCAACTTCAGTTTCTTCAGTGTTACTGGTTGGGGCATAGACTTGGATAACTGTGATATTGAATGGTTTGCCTTGGAGACGAACAGAGATGATTCTGTCGTTTTTGAGACTGCATCCAAGTACTGCATTTCAGACTCTTTTGTTGACCATGATGGCTACTCCATTTCTTCTGAGGGATTCCTGCCTGCAGTAGTAGATATAATGGTCATCTGAGTTAAATTCACCCTTTCCAGTCCATTTTAGTTCGCTGATTCCTAGAATGTTGACGTTCACCCTTGCCATCTCGTTTGACCACTTCCAATTTGCCTTGATTCATGGACCTGACATTCCAGGTTCCTATGCAATATTGCTTTTTATAGCATTGGATCTTGCTTCTATCACCAGTCACATGCACAACTGGGTATTGTTTTTGCTTTGGCTCCATCACTTCATTCTTTCTGGAGTTACTTCTCCACTGACCTCCAGTAGCATATTGGGCACCTAATGACCTGGGGAGTTCCTCTTTTGGTATCCTATCATTTTGCCTTTTCATACTGTTCATGGGGTTCTCAAGGCAAGAATAATGAAGTGGCTTGCCATTCCCTTCTCCAGTGGACCATGTTCTGTCAGACCTCTCCACCATGACCCGCCCATCTTGGGTTGCCCCATGGGCATGGCTTGGTTTCATTGAGTTAGACAAGGCTGTGGTCCTAGTGTGATTAGATTGACTAGTTTTCTGTGAGTATGGTTTCAGTGTGTCTGCCCTCTGATGCCCTCTTGCAACACCTACCATCTTACTTGGGTTTCTCTTACCTTGGGCATGGGGTATCTCTTCATGGCTGCTCCAGCAAATAATAGCCCCTGTTCCTTACCTTGGACAAGGGGTATCTCCTTACTGCCACCGTTCCTGACCTTCAACCTGGGATAACTCCTCTAGGCCCTCCTGCACCTGCAAAGCCACCTCTCCTTGGGTTGCTCCTCCCGGCCTCCGGCCCTGGCCTCAGGCGTGGGTGGCTCTTCCCAGCTGCTGCCCCTGGCCTCGGGAACTACACAATTGCACTCATCTCACATGCTAGTAAAGTAATGCTCAAAATTCTCCAAGCCAGGCTTCAGCAATACGTGAACTGTGAACTTCCAGATGTTCAAGCTGGTTTTAGAAAAGGCAGAGGAACCAGAGATCAAATTGCCAACATCCCCTGGATCATGGAAAAAGCAAGAGAGTTCCAGAAAAACATCTATTTCTGCTTTATTGACTATGCCAAAGCCTTTGACTATGTGGATCAAAATAAACTGTGGAAAATTCTGAAAGAAATGGGAATACCAGACCACCTGACCTACCTCTTGAGAAATCTGTATGCAGGTCAGGAAGCAACAGTTAGAACTGGACATGGAACAACAGACTGGTTCCAAATAGGAAAAGGAGTACGTCAAGGCTGTATATTGTCACCCTGCTTATTTAACTTCTATGCAGAGTACATCATGAGAAACGTTGGACTGGAAGAAACACAATCTGGAATCAAGATTGCCGGGAGAAATATCAATAACCTCAGATATGCAGATGACACCACCCTTATGGCAGAAAGTGAAGAGGAGCTAAAAAGCCTCTTGATGAAAGTGAAAGAGGAGAGCAAAAAAGTTGGCTTAAAGCTCAACATTCAGAAAACGAAGATCATGGCAGCCAGTCCCATCACTTCATGGGAAATAGATGTGGAAACAGTGGAAACAATGTCAGACTTTATTTTCTGGGCTCCAAAATTACTGCAGATGGTGACTGTAGCCATGAAATTAAAAGACACTTACTCCTTGGAAGGAAAGTTATGACCAACCTAGATAGCATATTCAAAAGCAGAGACATTACTTCGCCAACTAAGGTCCGTCTAGTCAAGGCTATGGTTTTTCCAGTGGTCATGGATGGATGTGAGAGTTGGACTGTGAAGAAGGCTGAGCGCTGAAGAATTGACGCTTTTGAACTGTGGTGTTGGAGAAGACTCTTGAGAGTCCCTTGGACTGCAAGGAGATCCAACCATTCCATTCTGGAGATCAACCCTGGGATTTCTTTGGAGGGAATGATGCTGAAGCTGAAACTCCAGTACTTTGGCCACCTCATGTGAAGAGTTGACTCATTGGAAAAGACTCTGATGCTGGGAGGGATTGGAGGCAGGAGGAGAAAGGGACGACCGAAGATGAGATGGCTGGATGGCATCACAGACTTGACGGACATGAGTCTGAGCGAACTCCAGGAGTTGGTGATGGACAGGGAGGCCTGGTGTGCTGCGATTCATGGGGTCGCAAAGAGTCAGACACGACTGAGCAACTGAACTGAACTGATCACAACATTGTTAATCAACTATACCCTAAAACAAAAAAAAAGTTTTAAAAAATAAAAGAGAATATTAGTAGTTAGTGGGGAAAAGATGATCTTTTCCCTCTTATTTCAACGTGAAAATACATGTTTCACAATCTTACATAGATGTAGTACCACAAGGCTTGTGTTTTAATTGCCACTGTATATCTAGAACTTAGCACCAAGTATCTGGACCAAACAGGTGATCAGTGAATAGTAGACAAAATAGATGTCAATGAGTTTTCCAGAGACAGCTAGGAAAATTCACAAACGTTTGCTTCAAAATTATCTAATTTTTAAGCAAACTAGATACATACATTTTGAACTATCAAGTCTTGGAAAGTGTTCTACTCTAAATCCTTCACTTTACATAAGAGGAAACTGAAGCCGAGGTAAATTGAAAACTAACACAAGGACACATTGGTACCTAATAGAAACCCTTGAATTAAAATCCAGATCTCTGGCTACTCACTTGTGTATTTTGCCTGGATTCTTCATTCCAACAGCTTGCTTTTCTCAGAAATTAAATGGCATGGTATTTAAACAGAAAACCTCAGCCTGGTGGTTTAAGTCTCTTGTGTTCTTGTCTCTTATTTGCTCTCCCTTATCTGCCTACTCTGTTTCTTATCTAAGCAGTCTCACTCTCCTTATCAGAGGATTGGGGCATGGTTACTTGACATATAATTTACATCCACTGAAAGCCTAGAGTTACATGGTATCAACCCTTCCTCCCCATCTTACAGATAAGAACCACCAATCAGGATAAGGCTTTAGTTCTTAGCTTGTACTGTTAAAGTTTACATCTGATTACTAACTTCAAATATGTTACTACATTTGCATATTTGCTGCTGCAGATAAAATGCTTTGGTGAGGTATCTCAGGGCATCAGTGTTCCTAAGTCTGTACTGAGACTTGAATTAGGAATTTTTTACTTCTAGAAATATGCCTCGGAAACTATGTATTACAGAACTCTGCCTTTTGTAGTGATAGACTAACAAGAAATAAAGTGCTGCCTTCTTATCTAAATAGTTTCTTTTCTTTAATTGAAGTATAGTTCATGTACAATATTATATGTTAGAGACATATAACATACTGATTCACAATTTTGAAAGGTCATACTCCGTTTATAATTATTACAAATATTGGCTATATTTTTATGTTATATAATGTATCCTTATAGTCTATTTTATATATCATAGTTTGTGCTTCTTAATCTATTCCTAGGTTATCCCTCCTATCAACGCTCCCCCACTGGTAACCACTGGTTTGATCTCTAGCTCTATGAGTTGGCGTCTGATTTGTTATATTTGCTATTTTGTTGTACTTTGTGATTTCACATGTAAGTGATACCATGTAGTATTTATCTTTCTGTGTCTGACTTACTTCACTCAGCATAATGGCTCCAAGTCCATCCATGTTGCTTCAAATGTTAAAATTTCATTCTTTTTTATGGCTTAGGAGTATTCCCTTGTATATAAATACCACAGTGCCTGTATCCATTCATCTGTTGATGGACAGTTTGCTTCCGTATCTTGGCAGTTGTAAATAATGCTACTGTGAACATTGCAGTGCATGTATCTTTTCAAATTTCATGTTTGTGTGTGTAGTGTTGTTGTCTTGTTTTAACATGTATATACACCCAGGAGTAAAATTTCTGGGGCATATGGTAGTTTCACTTTAGCTTTTTTGAGAAACCTCCATTCTCTTTTCTGCAGTGGTTGTATCAATTTATATTCCCAGCAGCAGGGTACAGAGGCTCCCTTTTCTCTACATCCTGGTAACATTTGTTATTTGTGGTCTTTTTGATGATAGACATTCTGACAGGTTTGAGGTGATCTCATTGGGGTTTTGATTTGCATTTCTGTGATGATTAGCAGTGTTGAACATCTTTCCAGGTGCCTATTGGCCATCTGCATTTCCTCTTTGGAGAAATGTCTGTTCAGTTCTTCTGCCCATTTTTAAATTTTTTTTTGTTGTTGATGATGCTGAGTTGTATGGGCTGTTTACATATATTTTATATTAACCACTTACAGTCATATAATTTGAAAATTTTTTTCTCCCATTTAGTAGGTTTAATTTTCATTTTGTCAGTAGTTTGCTTTTCTGTGCAAAACTTTTAGGTTTGATTAGATCCCATATGTTTACTTTTGTTTTTATTTCCTTTGCTTTAGCACAGAGATCCAAAAAATACTGTTCTAATTTATGTCAAAGAGTGTACTGCCTGTTTTCCTGTAAGTGTTTTAAAGTATTTGATCTTAAATTTAGGTCCTTAATCCATTTTGACTTTCTTTTTTTATATGGTATTAGATAATGAGGAGATTATTCTCCATCGTATATTCTTACCTCCTTTGTTGTAAATTAATTGACCATAAGTGTGAGTTCATTTCTGGGCTCTCTATTCCATTCCGTTGATCTATGTTTCTGTTTTTGTGCCAGTATAATACTGTTTTGATTACTATAATTTTGGAGTATAGTCTGAAGTCAGGGTGCATCATTTCTCCAGTTTATGATTCATTCTCAAAATTGTTTTGGCTATTTGGAGTCTTTTGCATTTTGATAATTTTAAAATTATTAGTTGAATAATAAAAACCATATTATCATCTCAGTAAATGGAGGATAAGCTTTCAACAAAACTGAACCACCATTTTTGATAAAAAACACTCCAGAAATTGGGCATAGAGGGAACACAACTTAACATAATAAAGGCCATAGGTGACAAACCCACAGCTAAACTCATGATGAAAAAGCTGAAAGCATTTCCTCTAAGATCAGAACAAGACAAGGATGCCCATTGTTGCTACTTTTCTTCAACATAATATTGGAAGTCCTAGTCACAACAGTCAGAAAAAGTAATAAAAGGAATACAAATTGGAAAAGTATAACTGTTACTGTTTGCAGATGACATGATACTGCACATAGAAGATCCTAAAAATAACAGCAGGAAACTACTAGAGCTCATCAATGAACTTGGTAAATTTTCAGGATACAAAATTAATATACAGAAATCTGTTATATTTCTCTACACTAATAACAAACTAGTAGAAGGAGAAATTAAGGAAACAATCCCATTTATAACTGCATCAAAAAAGAATAAAATAACTAGCAATAAGCATGCCTGAGGAGACAAAAACCTCTACTCAGAAAACTATAAGATACTGATGAAAGACAGTGAAGAAGACACAAACGGATGGAAAGATATACCATGTTCTTAGATTGGAAGGTGTAATATTGTTAAAATGACCATACTACTCAAAGAAGTATTTTGCCAACTTTGCTAACAAAGGTCTGCCTAGTCAAGGCCATGTTTTTTCCAGTAGTCATGTATGGATGTGAGAGTTGGAATATAAAGAAAGCTGAGCACCAAAGAATTGATGCTCTTGAACTGTGGTGTTGGAGAAGACTCTTGAGAGTCCCTTGGACTGCAAGAAGATCCAGCCAGTCCATCCTAAAGGAGATCAGTCCTGAGTATTCATTGGAAGGACTGATGTTGAAGCTGAAACTTTGGCCAACTGATGTGAAGAGCTGACTCATCTGAAAAGACCCTGATGCTGGGAAAGATTGAGGGCAGGAAGAGAAGGGGACAACAGAGGATGAGATGATTGGATGACATCACCGACTCAGTGGACGTGAGTTTGAATAGACTCCAGGAGCTGGTGATGGACAGGGAGGCCTGGCATGCTGCGGTCCATGGGGTCACAAAGAGTCGGACACGACTGAGTGACTGAAGTGAACTGAACTGAGCTACTCAAAGTAATCTACAGATTCAGTGCAACCCATATCAAAAATACCAGTGGCATTTTTCACGGAACCAGAATGGTTTGTTTTTATGGAGCATTCTTTCTACCTGAATTTCATGATATATTTTTAGAAACATTTGTTTATTAATTTTTGGCTGTGCTGAGTCTTTGTTGCTGCACATGGGCTTTCTCTAGTTGCAGTGAGTGGGGGCTACTCTCTAGTTGTGGTGCATGGACTTCTCACTGCAGTGGCTTTTATGTAACATGTGGAATATGGGCTCTAGGCATGCCAGGCTTCAGTTGTTGCAGCATACAGGCTCAATAGTTGTGGCTCGCAGGCTTAATTGCCCCAAGGCATGTGGGATCTTCCCAGAGAAGAGATGAAACCAGTGTCCCCTATATTGCAAAGTGAATTTTTAACCACTGGACCACCAGAAAAGCCCTGATAATGGTTTTATCATTATTAATTAGTCTCAAAGTAAACAGTAACTCTAGAATTAAGCATTATGTAACCATAGAGTTGAATAAAGCTAAACATAGGTGGTTAAACTGTCATTCATGAATTATATATTAAAGCTCAACGTTCAGAAAATGAAGATCATGGCATCTGGTCCCATCACTTCATGGGAAATAGATGGGGAAACAGTGGAAACAGTGTCAGACTTTATTTTTGGGGGCTCCAAAATCACTGCAGATGGTGACTGCAGCCATGAAATTAAAAGACTCTTTCTTCTTGGAAGAAAAGTTATGACCAACCTAGATAGCATATTCAAAAGCAGAGACATTACTTTGCTGACTAAGGTCCATCTAGTCAAGGCTATGGTTTTTCCAGTAGTCATGTATGGATGTGAGAGTTGGACTGTGAAGAAGGCTGAGCGCCAAAGAATTGATGCTTTTGAACTGTGGTATTGGAGAAGACTCTTGAGGGTCTCTTGGACTGCAAGGAGATCCAACCAGTCCATTCTGAAAGAGATCAGCCCTGGGATTTCTTTGGAGGGAATGATGCTGAAGCTGAAACTCCAATACTTTGGACATCTCATGCGAAGAGTTGACTCATTGGAAAAGACTCTGATGCTGGGAGGGATTGGGGGCAGGAGGAGAAGGGGACGACAGAGGATGAGATGGCTGGATGGCATCACTGACTCGATGGATGTGAGTCTGAGTGAACTCCGGGAGTTGGTGATGGACAGGGAGGACTGGCGCGCTGCAGTTCATGGGGTCGCAAAGAGTCGGACACAACTGAGCGACTGAATTTGAACTGAACTGATCATATTCTGAAAGTTATAATTTTCAACTCTATCTGATTCTAAAAGTTATACTCGCCATTTTAACAGAACTAGTTCAGTTTATTTTTGGGCAGATATATTTTAGGGTGAATTGATTAATCTAAAAGTTAATTGTCTTTTGACATTTGTCTACCACATGGTTTCATGGATATGTGACCTGAGCTATCAAGTTCTTCCCAGATGGCCCAGTGGTAAAGAATCTACTTGCCAATGCAGGAGACACAAGAGACACAGATTTGATCCCTGGATAGGGAAGATCCCTGGAGTAGGAAATGGCAATCTGCTCCAGTATTCTTGACTGGAGAATCCCATAGGCAAAGGAGCCTGGTGGGCCACAGTCCAAAAGGTTACAAAGAATTAGACATGACTGAGCACACACACAATAAGGGTGGACAAGACCTGGGCTGTCTCACAGAATCCACATGTGGAGGGGCCCAGGGCTTGGTTTAATGCTCCACTGTCACCGTCTTCAAATTCTTAATAATCTTGGAGCAAAAGGTCCTGCATTTTCATTTTTATGAAAGGTGATCATAACTTTGGGTTTTGGTTAATGTTGTGCAAAGGCAGCCAGAGTCCTTTTCACAAAAGTATGCAGTTAAGTTTTTTAAAATATAAGTAATTCATAACTCTCTGGGAAATAAATTTATGGTGAAACAAAACCTCATATGGGAGTGAGAGAGAGAGGGAGGGAGGAATATGTTTTTGAAGAAGAAATTCTTAAACTATTAAATAACACTTAGAAGGTAGTCTTATGGAGATTTTTGGCCAATGGATTCTCTGGTGGCTCAGATGGTAAAGCATCTGCCTGCAGTGAGGGAGACCCGAGTTCGATCCCCGGGAAGATCCCCTGTAGAAGGAAATGGCAACCCTCTCCAGTACTTTTGCCTAAAAATTCCATGAATGAAGGAGCCTGGTGGGCCACAGTCCATGGGGTCTTCACTTCCCTAACAAAAGGACCCCTGAAGTATATTGCTTGATTCCTTCTTTAACTCTGAAACCAACAGATTCTTCCCTTTGCAATATGGAGAGGCAGAGTCAGGTTGAGGCTAAGCTTAGCACCATAGCTACTATGGAGATTCTATTTAGAGAGATTGAAGTGTGATCAGGCTATTATTTGTTGTTGCTTTTTTAGCTATCACTAGCTTCATATATTGGAGAAGGAAATGACAACCCACTCTAGTATTCTTGCCTAGAGAATTCCATGGACAGAGGAGCCTGGTGGGCTGCTGTCCATGGGGTCGCACAGAGTCAGACATGACTGAAGTGACTTAGCATGCATGCATGCATTGGAGAAGGAAATGGCAGCCCACTCCAGTGTTCTTGCCTGGAGAATCCCAGGGATGGAGGAGCCTGGTGGGCTGCCGTCTATGGGGTTGCACAGAGTCAGACACGACTGAAGCAACTTAGCAGCAGCAGCAGCAGCAGCTTCATATATGCATATACAGTCAGCTGCTCAGTTATGTGCCCCGTATATTCTTCCTTATCTGTCTTCTATCATTCTGAGATGAGTATGACATCTGTAATAGAAGCAGAGTGAACTGATTAAGACTATGAATTTTCAGTCAGCTTCTGGCCCGTAATGGGACCCTGAGCACTTATTTAATTTCCCTGTGCCCAAGTTTCCTCATTTGTTAAATAATGATAGTGGTACCTAATTGACAGAATTTATAGAAACATGTTAGTAGTAGAAACATGTTATTAATTTTCAAATTTCTTTAAAAAAATCTTAGCAAATAGTAATGTGTTTGCTGAATAAATTAATATAAAATTATAAAATCCAATACTTTAAAAATATACTTTGAGAGCAGACCTGAATATCCATGCATAAAAAAGATTATAGAATATATAAAAAATTCATATGATAAAAAAGCATTACAGCCTAATAGGGAAGAGATGAATTATAAGAAAGTGTATACATTTTATAGATAAATAGGTTTTCTATGGAGAAAATATGATGGTAAAGCCTCAGTTTATAACACAAACTAAAATAAATTACAGTAAAGGGCTAAATGCAAATTAAGACATCTAGAAGAAGACATATGCAATATTTAATCGATTTATGGAAAGAAAAGAACTGCTTATGGGAAAAAAAGCAGAGGAAGTAAAAATGAGAGAAAATAAACTATATCATTATAGTAAGAAAAGAATGATTACAATTAGCAGCAGAGTTAATAAATTAATATTTATAATATTTAAAAATTCTTACAAGCCAAGGTAAGAAGCCACATGCTATAAAAATATGAAATACATTTATCAGGAATTTTTGGTTGCATATTATTAGAAATAAGAGCAAAACTAAGAAACAAAAATGTTGACTCTTATTATTATAAGAATGTTATTCTTATAGTGGGTTTTACCAGATTGCAGTATTTTTCCAATGCTGGCCATGTGAATATTTCTCCAAATGTAGGCAGGAAATATAAATTAATAAAAATAACAGTCTTGGACTCATGAGGCCCCTGATTACAGAGAGGCCAATGTTTTCAAATAGTCATGAAAAACATAACAAGTTTTACCTGAGAATATTTACATACTCAGTAAGGTTAGTCTGCACAACTGTGCTTTAAAGAGTTGCAGGCATTTTTATGCTAATGGTAGATCATCTCCCTTCAAAAATAAAAGTCATAAGCAGCAACAAAAAAAGCTTAAAAGAGTAAGTAAAGAAGGTGCAGTATATTTGTTATATTAGTAAGGGAACAGTTAGAGCATTTCCAGATCACTGATCAGGCATTGAACTACCTATAAAGGACTGAAGTAACTGCTCTGATAACAGGCTTGTTCACCTGTGTGGGTGTACATTTCCTATATCAGTGCAGAACCAACATTTTATAGCCAAATTATTTCACTTACAAAAAGCAGTACTGTAAAACAACACATCATTCTAGAACACCAAGTTGAAGTGTCCCCTAATCAATCATTTTGTCCACAAAACAATTACTTCAGGTTTTGAGGTGTAGAATTTGAGGATGGTTAACATATTGTTGACCTTGGCCTCAGCCTCACAGGATAACCTACAGGTACATCCCAGGAGGCTTTCTGTATAGTCTCTTGTTTCTTTTTAGGAAGAAAATGTCCTCTTGGTGTTTATTAGGCTATTCCTTTTGCCTGTCGAAAGGTTTCATGTGGAATAATCGCCTATGTGGCTGTTCAAATAATAAATAAGCTATAGATGCATAAGGGACTTCCCTGTAGGACCCTAGAGGCAGGGCAATCACTCATCCATATCTTTTTGCTCTCCTTTAGTGAGTTTCCTCAGCATCTGTTTTAAAGGCTGATTACATCACTCTATGAGGCTATCTGTCTCTGACTGATGAAGGAGTGGTTAGCAAAGAGGAAATCCTCAATTGCTGTTTCTTCATTAAAAACATCCTCTTTCCTTCTATAGTTAGTTGCAGTATAAAAGAAACCTTCATATGATCAAAAAGCAAAATGATTCCTCTCTCAGTAGAGAATGCCCTTCCCATCAAGATGTGACTGTTAATTCAACAAGGAACACTGACCTGGGTCTCTGCCAAATTACTACATTTTATGCTTTCAAAAAAAAAATACACAAATATTTGTGATTGATAGCATTAAGGACTTTAATAGAAGATATGAGGCAGTTTGATGTAGGAGGAGTTAGGGGTTGTTGCCTCACTAAACTTTGAAGAGTGCCCTACCATGGAGACATCACAGTCCTTCTGGGTACTCTTCTGAATACCATAATAACATCTCAGGTGGCATTCTCATGCTCTTGTTTCTTAGAAAGAATCTAGACTGTGGCAACCTACCCCAAATTTTCTGAACTCCGTCTTGATAGTGCCTACAAATCAAAAATAAGAAGCTTTTTTTGTTTTGGTAGTCTTCCAAGATACTTAGAATCCTAGCAATGGCGTTTTGCCCAACTGGTTTCCCAAAGGAGCGCTGTCAGCCAGGAACTTTTATCCTTCCCAGTGTTGCTCAGTCTGGATGGCCTGGCTTTGCAGCCCTTCATCCTCTGGAACTCTTCATGGCCAGAAGAGTTTTTCCTGCCAGATTATAAATGAAGCTGTATCTTCTTTCCCTGGACTCCTGGCCCTTTCCCATCAGTTATGGTCTCCTGACTTCACAGCTTATGTCTTGAAGTTTAAATCTTGATTTAAAAATCTAATTAGGTTTTCCATGTCTCACCATGTTAGTTTGGGTCTCCTCTACCAGACAGAGTGTACTCTCCAAGTTCTAATTCCCATGTGTTCTGTGTGCCAGTGATTATGAATGAAAAGGAAATATTAAACATGGTATTATATTTGAAAAGTACAAAAATGAATACTAGTTATCTACCCTTCTGAGGAATACGATCAGTTGAGAAAGGTGATTTTCTTATAATATTGTTTATTTTATTTCTGACTTTGCTGGGTCTTCATTGCCATGCACTGGTTTTCTCTAGTTGCAGCAAGCGGGGGCCACTCTAGTTGCAGCACACAGACATCTTATTGCAGTGGCTTCTCTGTTGAAGAACAAGGATCTTGTCACTCCTTTTTTCAAACTTTCCAAATCTCATCACAACTAGACTAAAATCCATATACCTAATGCAGCAAACATCATTCCATGAACCAGCCAGAGTCACCTTTCAGAACTCCTACCACATTCCCTTTTCTCTCTTGGGACATTTTGGTCTTCCTGCTAGTCCTTCAAAATGTCTTGATCATTCCTCTTTTTTTTTTTTTTTTTTTCTGGCCACACGACTCAGCATGTGGAATCTCTTAGTTCACTGACCAGGGATCAACCCCCCACCCACTGCATTGGAAGCACAGCGTCTTAACCACTGGACTGCCAGGGAAGTCCCTCATTCTGCTTTTGGACTTTTGTTTCACCTGTTCCCTGTCGGCGAATTGCACATCCTCCAATCTAGCTTACTTCCATATTTTATTCCTTACTACCTTCTTAGTGAGATCTTCCCTGATCTCCTTATCTAAAATAAGTGATTCTCCTACTTTCTGCTTACTATTTTTTTCCTCTTGCTTTTACTCATCACTACTTCTATTGTTTCATATGCATCTCTTTGTTTTCTATCTCTCAAGCAGGTTATAAGCAATAAGTGGACAGTTATTTATTGCTTTATCTACCTATTTTTTATTATTTATTGCTTTGTCTACCTACCTACTAGGTAGCTACCTGTCTATCTGTAATATGTAAAAGACTGCTTGTCACATAGCAGTGCTTAATCGCTATTTGCAGCAAAAAGTAAATAAATGAATTAGTATATAACCACAATTACCATAATCTAGTGACACTACCTTAAATCTTCCCTATTTGTGGTCTGAATTTCTTACTGGTATTCCACTATAGTCACCCTTCACATGCTCCTTGACCACACTTCCTAAAACACCAGCCAATCATGCCAGTTCCATATTTGAAATAGTCTTTACTAATTTTTCCTGACTCTTTTAGGAGTTCCTCCTCTGTATATCTCAGTACAATTTGGGTGAACGTCTGTTGTAGCACTTGTCACATTGTTTTAAATGATACAATTCTTGGTGTCCTTCCCTAGATAATAAACCTTTAAAGGTCTTAACTAAGGAATGTGGTGGTTTACATCCCTGTAGCCCTTCAGCACTTATGGACATGCTCCATGTGCATTTTCTAACTTTATGCAGAATACTAGAATGCCTTTTTATAAGAGAAAATTGAGATTTTTGAGAAACTAAGTGACTTCTGCAAAATCACACATGTTGAATGAAGTACATTTTAAACTAATTCTTCAAATTTCAGGATTATTTTGCCCTTTTCAGTACAACTAAGCTGCATCTTAAACAAGAAAATGTTCTTAGGTTTGGCATTCAGGGACCTTAAAAATTTGAATTTAAGCCTCTTTCAGTTCAGTTCAGTCGCTCAGTCATGTCCGACTCTTTGCGACCCCATGAATCGCAGCACACCAAGCCTCCCTGTCCATCCCAACTCCCAGAGTTTACTCAAACTCATGTCCATCGAATCGGTGATGCCATCCAGCTATCTCATCCTCTGTCATCCCCTTCTCCTCCTACCCTCAATCCCTCCCAGCATCAGAGTCTTTTCCAATGAGTCAACTCTTCACATGAGATGGCCAAAGTATTGGAGTTTCAGCTTAAGCATCCTTCCTTCTAATGAACACCCAGGACTGATCGCCTTTAGGATTGACTTGTTGGATCTCCTTGCAATCTAAGGGACTCTCAAGAGTCTTCTCCAACACCACAGTTCAAAAGCATCAATTCTTCAGTGCTCAGCTTTCGTCACAGTCCAACTCTCACATCCATACATGACCACTGGAGAAACCATAGCCTTGACTAGACGGACCTTAGTTGGCAAAGTAATGTCTCTGCTTTTGAATATGCTGTCTAGGTTGGTCATAACTTTCCTTCCAAGAAGTAAGCGTCTTTTAATTTCATGGCTGCAGTCACCATCTGCAGTGATTTTAGAGCCCCCCAAAATAAAGTCTGACACTGTTTCCACTGTTTCCCAATCTATTTCCCATGAAGTGATGGGACTGGATGCCATGATCTTCGTTTTCTGAATGTTGAGGTTTAAGCCAACTTTTTCATTCTTCTCTTTTACTTTCATCAAGAGGCTTTTTAGTTTCTCTTCCCTTTCTGCCATAAGGGTGGTATCATCTGCATATCTGAGGTTATTGATATTTCTCCCAGCAATCTTGATTCCAGCTTGTGTTTCTTCCAGTCCAGCATTTCTCATGATGTACTTTGCATAGAAGTTAAATAAGTAGGGTGGCAATATACAGCCTTGACATACCCCTTTTCGTATTTGGAACCAGTCTGTTGTTCCATGTCCAGTTCTAACTGTTGCTTCCTGACCTGCATACAAACTTCCAATGCCATCTCTTCCAAATACTACAAAATGTAATCATTAAAATTTGAAAAAAATATTACTGATATGTCACTTTCTCCTTAGATTTTTTCCCCTCCCATATGTAATAGCCCCAGTAAATCTATAATACCTCTCACTTTTTTCCTTGCCTTGATCCTACTTTTGTTCAAAGTTCAGCTAAAAAGCCATCACCATTAAAATGAATTTTCTGATATAGTAACTGACTACCTTCTTTGAGCTAACACAATATTTTGTCTATCTAGCTAGCTAGCTATCTGTCTATATCTTTTGGAAATATTAAATTTCAAGTCTCTATATGTTATTAGAAAGAGCAAAAGCTTAAAACCTACGTATATAAAAGATAAAGTGCTTATAACTGGAGCTTTAATATATTTAGGCAGTATTTAGATTTGTCTTTAGTTTCTCAACAGGTCATATGTTTGAATATCGATTAAGATTAAACTGAGCTGTACATAGAGGAAAACCAAAATAGATTACTTACATACAAAGGTACATTTTAAAGGGTAGAAAGGTGACTACACAGTGGTCAGGAATCCAGATTCCTTCTGCTGCTGCACAGTCCATGCCACAAGACTCCCATTCTCAAGAGGCTTCTGAGTGGCATTAGTGTTCTAGAAATAAAGAGGACAGACAGGAGAAATGCCATAGCATCCATGGCAAGATGGACATACTTGACATAAAAGAATGTGGTAAGATTGAACTCAGTGTATGGAAAGCTGTGTATTGGGCAAATGCTATTGTAGTTATGTTTACATCAGACAAAACATATCTAAAAGAAAAAAACTACTGGAAATAAAGAGGATTACCACATAAAAATATAATTTTAATTTTATATTCTTCAGGAATATATGACAGTTTAAAATTGTTAAGCCCCTAGCAATGTAGCTGCTTAAATATATACATATATAATATATATTTCTTTTTAGTAAAAGCTGTCAGAATTAAATGAAAAATATATGAATCTATATAATCCAAAAGCATTATAGAAGATTTTAATATAACTTTTTTAGTAACTGATAGACAAAAGGGAAATTATTATAAAATTTTAAAAAATATTTATTTTTGACTGTGTGGGTCTTTGATGCAGTGCTTAGGCTGTCATTGCTGTGCTTGGGCTTTCTCTAGTTTCAGCGAGCAGAGGCTACTCTCTCGTTGCAGTGTGTGGGCTTGTAGTGGTGGCTTCTTTTGTTGTGGAGCATAGACTCTAGACCACGTGAGCTTCAATAGTTGTGGTGTACAGGCTCAGTTACCTGGAAGCATGTTCTGGACCAGTTCCCGAACCAGGGCTTGAACCTGTGTCCTCTGCATTGGAAGGCAGATTCCCAACCACTGGACAAGGGAAGTCCCAAAAGAGAAATTATTAATAAAATGACTGACATATGAACCTGATGATCTACAAGCTTGAACTAAAGGATATATGTATAAAACATCTGCAGAGTGCATAGCCCTTATAAACACATACCCAAGAGACCTAAAAAATAAATCCATATTGGACCAATATAGAAAAATCTCAAGAAATTTAAGAGATTGTGTTCTGGGACCACAGTATAATTACATTAGAAAGCAATACAAGAGACAACCTACCAAAACTCCACCTGTTTGGAAATTGCCGGAATACAGCTAAATAATACTTGGATCAAAGAAGAAATTATAACCTAAATAATAGAATATTTAGAACTGAATGGGAATGAAAAACCACATATTTATAAGTATGGAATATGAGTTGAACTTTATTTATAGGTAAATACATAGCCTTACTTGCTTTTATGAGAAAGAAAGAAAGCCTAAAAAATTAAGTGGCAAACCTTTCATTTTAAAAGTTAGACTAACAAACACTAAGTTCAAAAAAATCAAATGGATGGAGAGAACAAAAATAAGAGCAAAAACTGAGTGAACAGAAAATAAGATATAATAGGAACAACAAAGCAAAACTTTGGTTGTCCTAAAGCCTAATGAACTAGACAAACCCATGATGAGATTCATCAAGAGAAAGAGAAGAAAAAAGTGACAGAACTATAAATATAGAAAAGATTAAAATAATAAGATTATTAATATTAATCAATATTAATATCAATAAGAACATTAATTAATATTAATATTATTCATATTGTTAATAAGAATAATAAGAGAATATTATTAATATACCATAAACTTGAAAACTTCATTGAAATGGATCAGTTCAGTCCAGTCGCTCAGTCGTGTCCTACTGTTTGCGACCCCATGAGTCGCAGCATGCCAGGCCTCCCTGTCCATCACCATCTCCCAGAGTTCACTAGACTTATGTCCATCGAATCGGTGATGCCATCCAGCCATCTCATCCTCTGTTGTCCCCTTTTCCTCCTGCCCCGAATCCCTCCCAGCATCAGTGTCTTTTCCAATGAGTCAACTCTTCGCATGAGGTGGCCAAAGTACTGGAGTTTCAGCTTTAGCATCATTCCTTCCAAAGAAATCCCAGGGCTGATCTCCTTTAGAATGGACTCTCAAGAGTCTTCTCCAACACCACAGTTCAAAAGCATCAATTCTTTGGTGCTCAGCTTTCTTCCAACTCTCACATCCATACATGGCCACTGGAAAAACCATAGCCTTGACTAGACGGACTTTGGTTGGCAAAGTAATGTCTCTGCTTTTGAATATGCTATCTAGGTTGGTCAGAACTCTCCTTCCAAGGAGTAAGCGTCTTTTAATTTCATGGCTGTAGTCACTATCTGCAGTGATTTTGGAGCCTAAAAAAATAATGTCTGACACTGTTTCCAATAAGTTCTTATAAAAACAAAACTTATCAAAACTAGATCAAGAAGAACTAACTGTATTACTCCTATATCTGTTAAAAATCCAGTATTGTTAATCTTCTTGCTAAAAACTTCAGGTCTAAGAGTTTTACTAGCAGGTTCAACTCAATATGTAATTCTATTCTTAAATAATCTCTTTCAGAGAATAAAAAGGGAAATGGAACAATCCATAATTTCATTTTATGAGCCTAGCATAGCATAATATCGATACCATAACCTGACAATGAAAGTGTTATAATGGAAAACTATTACTTTAGAATTTAGTTTCATAGATTATTTAAATCCTAAACATAGGATTAGGACACTGAATTCAGTAGTACATAAATACACTAATCCATCATAACCAACTTGGATTTATCCCAGCCTTGAGTGGTTTGTTTAACATTAGCAAATCAATTAATGCAAATTATCATGTTAATGAGTTAAAAAGTTGTGGGGAGAATGTGATAAAACTTGGCATCCCTTCTTCCTAAAACCTCAAACAACCTAGAAATAGAAGCCATAGGAGATGTGTGTCACTCTGCTGCATGTAGTTTCTGATCGTATGATTTTTTTTAAAATTTATTTATTTATTTTTAATTTTTACTTTACAATTCTGTATTGGTTTTGGCATAGATTGACATGAATCCACCACAGGTGTACATGCGTTGATGCTGCACGTATTTCTTACCCCAACTCAAGCTTTTGGCTTAAGAGCCTTCTCTAGAAGGCATAAGGGCCCTCAGTCTTTGCACAGACAGCTCAGAAAAGCTAAGCAGTTGATGCACAAGGCAACACTCAGTCAATGGGTTTAAGGACTCTTAGAAAAATAAGTAAGTGGTGCAAATAACTAAAGAATATGAAATTAATAGAATGACCATGAAATAACTTTTTCAGAAGAAGGCTTAATTTTGGAAGAACATAACAGATTTCAAACATACCCTCTTTTGGTCAATAGACATCCATTAAGAATCACCTTTGTGAAGCACTGAGCTTTCTTTGGAAGGAATGATGCTAAAGCTGAAACTCCAGTACTTTGGCCACCTCATGCGAAGAGTTGACTCATTGGAAAATACTCTGATGCTGGGAGGGATTGGGGGCAGGAGGAGAAGGGTACGACAGAGGATGAGATGGCTGGTGGCATCACTGACTCGATGGATGTGAGTCTGAGTGAACTCCAGGAGTTGGTGATAGACAGGGAGGCTTGGCATGCTCCGATTCATGGGGTTGCAAAGAGTCGGACATGACTGAGCAACTGAACTGAACTGAACTGAGCTTAAAACTGGATAATAAGTTGAACAAGACACAGTGTGTACCCTTGATGAGGTCAAAGTAATAGAAAGAAGCATCACTGATAAACAAGTTAAAACATATTGTATGGAATACTAAAATAGTGTTGAGGTAAGGTCTATGGAAACAGAGACAAGAATGTCTAATGTTGCCAAAGGAGTCAAGGACTCTATTAATGGAGAATCTTGGGTGGTGATTTAAAGGCTAAGTAGAATCTAGAGGAAACAGAGGGGTTGGAATGAGTGTTCTAGGAAGAGGAAACAAATATCCAGAAGTTAAAAGAGCATGCTTGAGGGAGAGGTGAGTCCCGAGTCTGTACTGGAGGGAATATAATGGGAGACCACAAAGACAGGAGTTTAGAGAGACCACCAAGAACTTATATCCTACAGGCTTTGAGAGGTTTTGATCTGTTTAAAATATTCCAGTGACATAATCAGCTAGGCATCAGAAATGTAGAAAAATCAGCTCTGAATCATCAAAGAAAAATCTAGTACCATACTTACACCTATAGATTTGAGTCTGATGTTTTGAAGAGAGAATATTATTGGAGAGAACATGGATCTGATGTTTGTTCTTGAACCCTGATTATAGCAGAAGGAGGAATTGTCAAACAGGATTAACCAGAGTTTTCTCCTCTTAATACCTAAGAAAAGGAAAATAATAATATAACACAGACTTGTTTGTGTGTATCTAAGTCAGTGCTGCTCAGTAGGCCTGACTTTAGTCACACATTAAGATTCTGAATTCCTTATGATTTAATACATAACTTTTCAATGATTTAATTAATTTTAAATTACTTTAAAAAAAAGATATTAGACAATGAAAACAAAGCTAAAGCAAAGAAAATCTTCTGAAAACATTAAAGAACTCATGAGTAACACAGGCCATTTTCCTTCCCCAGGACATGAAAGTATTTTTGTATTTTCTCTAATGCCATGGCACTGAAAATAATTTTTTATAGTGACAAATCTCATCAGGCCATCAATAATGAGGTTACCTACCTCAAAGCACATTGTCCTTTCCTATTGCTATGATGGAAAGGTCAGGGTGAACTAATGATGTTAGATATAGATTATTTTTCAAGCAGAAACAGGCATTTTAAGAGCACAAAACAAGCTATGAAAGCCAACTCAGTATGGGTTACATGATCATTTTACTGGTTTTTGAAAGATGAGATGAACTATAACCTTTAGAGTCTACATTTTGATAGTGATGAATTGATTAATCTCACCACTTATTGCATCCTTTATCCAGTCACCTGATGGCATTCTGAGTCACTAGTTTCTATGAAAGATTAAAGCCCAAGGAAATTATTCCTCTTCCTTCAGTGCTACCTTTACTATCAGAATGAAAATTTGAATGAAAGATTCAGAAGTGTTTTGTCCCAGTCAAGAATATTTTCAAATATTAAACATAATTTTTTAAATATATTTTAAAAATTATAAAATAATCCTAGCTCTCTGTCTTCTCTCTTTTTCACATTTGGCTCTGCTAGGGCAGAGCAACAGATGTTGTCAAGAGAAGAAAGAAATAAAAGGTTTACAGATTTTGAAGTTTTCTTATATTAGATCAAAAGCTGGCAAACTTCTCCTGTAAATGGCCAGAGAGTAAAAATTTAGACTATGTGGAACAGTTATACAGTCTCATCTCAACTACTCAACTTAGCTATTGAAGTACAAAAGCAGCCATAAACCTAGCTAAACAAATGAGTATAGTTGTGCTTCCATGAAACTTTAGTTATGGGAGCTAAAACTTGAATTTCATATAATTTTCACGTGTTACAAAATACTGGTTTTTTTCTTAAAAAAAAAAAACAAAAAACTTTTTTTCCAACAATTAAAAATTACTAAAACCAATCCTAGTTTATGAGCTAAAACAAAAGCAGGCAGCAAGCCAGAATTGGCTTGAGGGAAGCAATTTGTCAACTCATGGATTGGACACTTTTTGTGGATAGGAATCTTAATACACATGTAAAGTGTGCAAAAAACCTAACATTTTCAATTTCCTCCATGATACAACTTATTTCATATTATAAGCTTCTCTGGGGTAGGTTTATCTTGCCACTTATCATTTGTCTTTGTCTTATCATTTGACTTGGCATTGGGGTTAACATTTTAGGAAGTCAATATGTGGATAAGGCATCTTGATTTGGATATGGGTTAAGGGATACCTTTTCCATGGGGATGGTCTTGATCCCTGTCTCCTATACAATTTCACGAACCTCCATCCATAGTTCATCAGGCACTCTGTCTATTAGATCTAGTTCTCACTTCCACTGTATAATCATAAGGGATTGGATTTAGGTCATACCTGAATGATCTAGTGGTTTTCCCTACTTTCTTCAATTTAAGTCTGAATTTGGCAGTAAATAGTTCATGATCTGAGCCACAGTCAACTCCTGGTCTTCTTTTTGCTGACTATGCAGAGCTTCTCCATCTTTGGCTGCAAAGAATATAATCAATCTGATTTCGGTGTTGACCATCTGGTGATGTCCATGTGTAGAGTCTTCTCTTGTGTTGTTGGAAGAGGGTGTGTGCTATGACCAGTGCGTTCTTTTGGCAAAACTCTATTAGCCTTTGTCCTGCTTCATTCTGTATTTCAAGGCCAAATTTGCCTGTTACTCCAGGTGATTCTTGACTTCCTACTTTTGCATTCCAGTCCCCTGTAATGAAAAGGACATCTTTTTGGGTGTTAGTTCTAAAAGGTCTTGTAGGTCTTCACAGACCATTCAACTTCAGCTTCTTCAGTGTTGCTGGTTGGGGCATAGGCTTGGATCAATGTGATATTGAATGGTTTGCCTTGGAAATGAACAGAGATCATTCTGTCATTTTTGAGATTGCATCCAAGTACTGCATTTTGGACTCTTTTGTTGACCATGATGGCTACTCCATTCCTTCTAAGGTATCCCTGCCCACAGTAGTAGATATAATAGACATCTGAGTTAAATTCACCCATTCCAGTCCATTTTAGTTCGCTGATTCCCAGAATGTTGACGTTCACTCTTGCCATCGCTTGTTTGAGCACTTCCAATTTGCCTTGATTCATGGACCTAACATTCCAAGTTCCTATGCAATATTGCCCTTTACAGCATCGAACCTTGCTTCTATCACCAGTCACATCAACAACTGGGTATTGTTTTTGCTTTGGCTCCATCCCTTCATTCTTTTTGGAGTTATTTATACACTGATCTCCTGTAGCATATTGGGCACCTACCAACCTAGGGAGTTCCTCTTTCAGTATCCTATCATTTTGCCTTTTCATAGTGTTCATGGGGTTCTCAAGGCAAGAATACTGAAGTGGTTGGCCATTTCCTGAGGAGGCCTTACAAATAGCTGTGAAAAGAAGGGAAGTGAAAAGCAAAGGAGAAAAGGAAGATATATCCATTTGAGTGCAGAGTTCCAAAGAATAGCAAGGAAAGAACAGAAAGCCTTCCTCAGCAATCAATGCAAAGAAATAGAGGAAAACAACAGAATGGGAAAGACTAGAGATCTCTTCAAGAAAATTAGAGATACCAAGGGAACCCTTCATGCAAAGATGGGCTTGATAAAGGACAGAAATGGTATGGACCTAACAGAAGTAGAAATATTAAGAAGAGGTGGCAAGAATACACAGAAGAACTGTACAAAAAAGATCTTCATGACCAAGATAATCATGATGGTGTGATCACTCACCTAGAGCCAGATATCCTGGAATGTGAAGTCAAGTGAGCCTTAGAAAGCATCACTACGAACAAAGCTAGTGAAGGTGATGGAATTCCAGTGGAGCTTTTTCAAATCCTGAAAGATGATGCTGTTAAAGTGCTGCATTCAATATGCTAGCAATTTGGAAAACAACTGGAAAAGGTCAGTTTTCATTCAAATCCCAAAGAAAGGCAAAGTGAAAGAATGCTTGAAGTACTGCACAACTGCACTCATCTCACACGCTAGTAAAGTAATGCTGAAAATTCTCCAAGCCAGGCTTCAGCAATACATGAACTGTGAAATTCCAGATGTTCAAGCTGGTTTTAGAAAAGGCAGAGGAACCAGAGATCAAATTGCCAACATCCACTGGATCATCAAACAAGCAAAAGAGTTTCAGAAAAATGTCTATTTCTGCTTTATTGACTATGCCAAAGCCTTTGACTGTGTGGATCACAATAAGCTGTGGAAAATTCTGAGAGAGATGGGAATACCAGACCACCTGACCTGCCTCTTGAGAAACCTATATACATGCCAGGAAGCAACAGTTAGAACTGGACATGGAACAACAGATTGGTTCGAAATAGGAAAAGGAATACGTCAAGGCTGTATATTGTCACCCTGCTTATTTAACTTATATGCAAAGTACATCATGAGAAACGCTGGGCTGGAAGAAGCACAAGAAGGAATCAAGATTGCCAGGAGAAATATCAATAACCTCATATATGCAGATGACATCACCCTTATGGCAGAAAGTGAAGAGGAACTAAAAAGCCTCTTGGTGAAAGTGAACGAGGAGCGTGAAAAAGTTGGCTTAAAGCTCAAAATTCAGAAAAAAAAAATCATGGCATCTTGTCCGATCACTTCATGGCAAATAGATGGGGAAACAGTGGAAACAGTGTCAGATATTATTTTTTTAGGCTTCAAAATCACTGCAGATGGTGATTGTAACCATGAAGTTAAAAGACGCCTAGTCCTTGGAAGGAAAGTTATGACCAACATAGATAGCATATTAAAAAGCAGAGATATTACTTTTCCAACAAAGGTCCATCTAGTCAAGACTATGGTTTTTCCAGTGGTCATGTATGGATGTGAGACTTGGACTAAAGAAAGCTGAGTGCTGATGAATTAATGCTTTTGAACTGTGGTGTTGGAGAAGACTCTTGAGAGTCCCTGGGACTGCAAGGAGATCCAACCAGTCCATCCTAAAGGAGACCAGTCCTGGGTGTTTTTTGGAAGGACTGATGCTAAAGCTGAAGCTCCAGTACTTTGGCCACCTCATGCAAAGAGTTGACTCATTGGAAAAGACTCTGATGCTGGGAGGGATTGTGGGCAGGAGGAGAAGGGGATGACAGAGGATGAGATGTCTGGATGGCATCACTGACTCTATGCACATTAGTTTGGGTGAACTCCAGGAGTTGGTGATGGACAGGGAGGCCTGGCGTGCTGCAATTCATGGGGTCACAAAGAGTTGGACACGACTGAGTGACTTACCTGAAGTAATGGATACTTGTCGTCATTGATTCCCTTTGGGCCATGGTTATTGATCAAAATGGGAAACTGCCAAGAAATTCTGTGTTTCCCATAAAGCTTCTTTCTATTTCCCTCTCTTAGGCTTTTATCATTCTTGCTCTGTTGTCTCACTTCAGCATGGGAGAGTCGTGAGCTGCAAAGCTTTCTACTTAGATGTTCTGTATAACCATACTGTTCTGGGGGCTTCCTGGAGCTCCTACTCAGAAATAGTGTATGCATTTGCTCTTCTCGGGTTTTCACTAACCAGTACCCTCCTCACAGGAGCTTGGGAGGCAGAACACAGGACCATCCTTCTAAGAGGCTCACCTACATCTGTACATTCATTGCTGTGAGTGGAAAGCAGGGCAACTGAGGCTTGAATGGGGTTCAGTTCAGTTCAGTTCAGTTGCTCAGTCGTGTCCGACTCTGCGACCCCACGAATCACAGCACAACAGGCCTCCCTGTCCATCACCAACTCCTGGAGTTCACTCAGACTCACATCCATTGAGTCAGTGATACCATCCAGCCATCTCATCCTCTGTCGTCCCCTTCTCCTCCTGCCCAAAACCCCTCTCAGCATCAGAGTCTTTTCCAATGAGTCAACTCTTCGCATGAGGTGACCAAAGTACTGGAGCTTCAGCTTTAGCATCATTCCTTCCAAAGAAATCCCAGGGCTGATCTCCTTCAGAATGGACTGGTTGGATCTCCTTGCAGTCCAAGGGACGCTCAAGAGTCTTCTCCAACACCACAGTTCAAAAGCATCAATTCTTTGGCACTCAGCCTTCTTCACAGTCCAACTCTCACATCCATACATGACCACAGGGAAAACCACAGCCTTGACTAGATGGACCTTAGTCGGCAAAGTAATGTCTCTGCTTTTCAAGATGCTATCTAGGTTGGTCATAACTTTTCTTCCAAGGAGTAAGTGTCTTTTAATTTCATGGCTGCAGTCACCATCTGCAGTGATTTTGGAGCCCCCCAGAATAAAGTCTGACACTGTTTCCACTGTTTCCACATCTATTTCCCATGAAGTGATGGGACCAGATGCCATGATCTTCGTTTTCTGAATGTTGAGCTTTAAGCCAACTTTTTCATTCTCCTCTTTCATTTTCATCAAGAGGCTTTTTAGTTCCTTTTCACTTTCTGCCATAAGGGTGGTGTCATCTGCACATCTGAGGTTATTGATATTTCTCCCAGTAACCTTGATTCCAGCTTGTGTTTCTTCCAATCCTGCATTTCTCATGATGTACTCTGCATAGAAGTTAAATAAGCAGGGTGACAATATACAGCCTTGACGTACTCCTTTTCCTATTTGGAACCAGTCTGTTGTTCCATGTCCAGTTCTAACTGTTGCTTCCTGACCTGCATACAGATTTCTCAAGAGGCAGGTCAGGTGGTCAGGTATTCCCATCTCTTTCAGAATTTTCCAGTTTATTGTGATCCACACAGTCAAAGGCTTTGGCATAGTCAATAAAGCAGAAATAGATGTTTTTCTAGAACTCTCTTGCTTTTTTGGTGATCCAGGGGATGTTGGCAATTTGATCTCTGGTTCCTCTGCCTTTTCTGAAACCAGCTTGAACATCAGGAAGTTCTCGGTTCACGTATTGCTGAAGCCAGGTTTGGAGAATTTTGAGCATTACTTTACTAGCGTGTGAGATGAGTGCAATTGTGCGGTAGTTTGAGCATTCTTTGACATTGCCTTTCTTTGGGATTGGAATGAAAACTGACCTTTTCCAGTCCTGTGGCCACTGCTGGTTAGGGGAAATGTTGGGCCAAAGTGAAAAAGAAACCCTGGTGGCTCAGAGGTTAAAGCATCTGCCTACGATACGGGAGACCTGGGTTCGATCCCTGGGTCAGGGTGATCCCCTGGAGAAGGAAATGGCAACCCACTCCAGTACTCTTACCTGGAGAATCCCATGGATGGAGGAGCCTGCTGGGCTACAGTCCACAGGGTCGCAGAGTTGGACACGACTGAGCGACTTCACTTCACTTCACTTAAGGACATTGTGGTGAATAACTGAATAATGAAACAATGTCTATCTTTCTTTGAACATAATTTTATACACTGCATTCTTTATTACAAAATATGACTAAAATCCTCCTTGGTGCCAAAATGAATGGGAGTATTAGGTGAGCATAATGGACATGGTTCCTTCCTTCATGTAGCTGATAGTGCAATGGAAGACAGGTAGTAATCGTTCAACCTCAAAATTAATCACAAATAGTGACTCAGCCACAGGGGCCAGGTTGCACTTTGTTCACATTAATGCTGAATGAATCAGACAAAATGGCAGTAATGAATTTGAGCAGGTTTGTTAATTTGGAGGGTAAACTGCTGGAAAACTCTCTGTTTCTCTCTCCCTATCCTGTTCCCTCTTCTACCCACACATGTACAAAAACATTTGTTTGTGGACTCAGAGAAATGTACCTGGACTCAGAGAAACAAAGTGAAGATAAGCTAGTTATAAATAGATGTGGAATATCTTCAACCTTTGATTCTGAAAATAAGCACTTAGATATTAAAAACTGAAGGGAGAAACACAAGTTTTCTTAGAATATTGAAGCTTTCCTATGCAGGCATAATTATAATTTTATTTTATTTTAGGTGCAAGTGTAGATATAAAACTCCTGGAAACTTTCCAAATAACTAGAGTGGAGGGTACTGCGGATTTTATGTATAAGGATTATTTGGTTTAGAATGCAGTGACAGTTTAGAGCTTTCAGAATCTGTATGAATTACTGAATTAAATCAGAAATTTTGTAAATCAATTACCTTATCAAGACTGTTTTGCAGTCTCTCTGGTCTCCTGCTAGGTCAGGATTACTTTTCAGCACAGAAAAAAGATATTAATTATATTGGATTTATTACTAGTAAGAAATAGAACTCAGCTCACAATTTCAAAGAATAGGACAAAAATATTAGCTAAGTTTTAATATTTGAGGATAGAATAGTGATGTTGAGACCTTCTGATAGTAGAATAAGTTAGACAGTATGCAGTTTGCATTCAATAACTTCTAGAAACATCTCCAGTTCCTCTGAAACTATATTTTCTTCTGTTATTCTACATGTGCATTTTAATGGCGGTTATTGATTTACTGGCTAAATAGGCAGATTAAATAGTAAATGGAAAATAACGGAGGAAGTTTCTCTGAAAATATTCTAAGAAATGCTTAGAATATCTGTGACTGTGGTATTAGTATTCATAGTTGTTCAGTAGAAAGAGTAAAATCGATTTGATCTCCTTCCTGAAATCCCATTTTAATTATTTAACCCTATGCAGAACACACATTTTTAATTGAACAGCATCAGATTTCACTTGAAATTTAAAATTTCTATCCTCTTTCTAAACAATACTTTCATTTAATCCCACATCTGGTAACTTCTTCCTGAGACTCCCTTCACTGTTCTCGCATTTCACCAGTACCAGAGTTTAGCTCAGTGTGAGAACCCCAGGCCACACCTCTGTCATCACTCCGAGAGGAATGGAAAGTCCCAGATCCTAGGTCAGCCGTGAAATAAAAAGTACGGCTGGGAGGAACGTTAAGAATTCACTTTGGGGCTAATCATTCATTGTCAAGAAAACCTTTTCTCTGATACACCTAGTCAGCAATCATAGCAACTCATGTTTCTTTCAATGTCTTCATTTAACAGTCTAGTTGATGATTCTAATCACTCAGTTCAGTTCAGTCACTCAGTCGTGTTCGAATCTTCATGACACCATGGACCAGAGCATTCTAGGCCTCCCTGTCCATCACCATAGCACAGAATCTACTCAAACTCATCTCTATTGACTCACTGATGCCATCCAACCATCTCATCCTCTGTCGTCCCCTTCTCCTCCTGCCTTCAATCTTTCCCAGCAACAGGGTCTTTTCAAGTGAGTCAGATCTTTGCATCAGGTGGCCAAAGTATTGGAGTTTTAGCTTCAACATCAGTCCTACTAATGAACATTTAGGACTGATCTCCTTTAGAATGGACTGGTTGGATCTCCTTGCTGTCCAAGTGACTCTCAAGAGTCTTCTTCAACACCACAGTTCAAAACCATTAATTCTTCAGTGCTCAGCTGTCTTTATAGTACAATTCTCACATCCATACATGACTACTGGAAAAACCATAACCTTGACAAGATGGACCTTTGTTAGTAAAGTAATGTCTCTGCTTTTTAATATGCTGTTAGTTTGGTTATAACTTTTCTTCCAAGGACTAAGCGTCTTTTAATTTCATGGCTGCAATCAACATTTGCAGTGATTTTGGACCCCCCAAAATAAAGTCTGACACTTTCCCCATCTATTTGCCATGAAGTGATGGGACCAGATGCCATGATCTTAGTTTTTTGAATGTTGACCTTTAAGCCAACTTTTTCACTCTCCTCTTTCACTTTTATCAAGAGGCTCTTTAGTTCCTCTTCACTTTCTGCCATACGGTTGGTGTCACCTGCATATCTGAGGTTCTTGATATTTCTCCCAGCAATCTTGATTCCAGCTTCTCCTTCATTCAGCCCAGCATTTCTCATTATGTACTCTGCATATAAGTTAAGTAAGCAGGGTAACAATATATAGCCTTGACATACTCCTGTTCGTATTTGGAACCAGTCTGTTGTTCCATGTCTGGTTCTAACTGTTGCTTCCTGGCGTGCATACAGATTTCTCAAGAGGCAGGTCAGGTGGTCTGGTATTCCCATCTCTTTCAGAATTTTCCACTGTTTATTGTGATCCACACTGTCAAAGGCTTTGGCATAGTCAATAAAGTAAGAATAGATGTTGTTCTGGAATTCTCTTGCTTTTTTGATGATCCAGCAGGTGTTGGAAATTTGATCTCTGGTTCCTCTGCCTTTTCTAAAACCAGCTTGGATATCTGGAATTTCATGGTTCATGTATTGCTGAAGCAGGGCTTGGAGAATTTTGAGCATTATTTACTAGCATGTGAGATGAGTGCAATTGTGTGGTAGTGTGAGTATTCTTTGGCATTGCCTGTCTTTGGGATTGGAATGGAAACTGACCATTTCCAGGCCTGTGGCCACTGCTAAGTTTTCCAAATTTGCTGACATATTGAGTGCAGCACTTTCACAGCATCATATTTTGGATTTGAAATAGCTCAACTGGAGTTTCATCACCTCTCCTAGCTTTGTTCATACTGATGCTTCCTCAGGCCCACTTGACTTCACATTCCAGGATGTCTGGCTCTAGGTGAGTGATCACACCATCGTGATTATCTGGGTCATGAAGATCATTTTGTATAGTTCTTCTGTGTATTCTTGCCACCTCTTCTTAATATCTTCTGCTTCTGTTAGGCCCATACCATTTCTGTCCTTTATTGAGCCCATCTTTGCATGAAATATTCCTTTGTTATGTCTAATTTTCTTGAAAAAATCTCTAGTCTTTCCCATTCTGTTGTTTCCCCCTATTTCTTTGCACTGATCACTGAAGAAGGCTTTCTTATCTCTCCTTGCTGTTCTTTGGAAGTCTGCATTCAAATAGGTATATCTTTCCTTTTCTCCTTTGATTTTCACTTCTCTTCTTTTCACAGCTATTTGTAATAAACTTCATTTAGTCAGGTCATTCCTTGTTACTGTGAGGTCTTGCCATGGGTTAGAGATGAGGGAGAAGTAGCGGTTTCTATGAAAGTGAAAAGTGAAAGTGGCTCAATCGTATCTAACTCTTTGCGTCCTCATGGACTATACAATCTATGGAATTCTCTAGGCCAGAATACTCGAGTGGGTAGCCTTTCCTTTCTCCAGGGGATCTGCCAAACCCAGGGATCAAACCCAGACCTCCTGCATTCCAGGCAAATTCTTTACCAGCTGAGCCACAAGGGAAGCCCCAGTTTCTATGATGGGATATTTAAATAAATATGTAATTGTGTTACACATACAATTAACTTTTAGAGTAGTCTTACAGTTATTTTTTTCTTATAGTTGATTTCTAGTCTAAAATTTAAAAATTAGTCTTCACAATAGCAAATCTAGTCAAATGACCATGTCCTCAATCCCTCCTTCCTTGACTTACATTCTTGTGATTTCTCTTTGTGTTTCTTTTTCTCTTAAAAATGTGATACTGGACTTCCCTGGTGGTCCAGTAGTTGAGACTCCACCCTTCCAATACAGAGGACATGGGTTTGATTCTTGGTCAGTGAAGTTCTGCACGAGGGTTGTGCCCCAAAATCAATTAACCTTTCAAAAGAGATTTAAAAAATTTTAATGTAACATTATACTCGATATTTTGTGGGTTTCTGTTATCAGAAGGGCAAAATAAAAACAAAAAGAACTGATTGGAGAGACTACTTATTCATAAAACTGCATGGTAAAAGTCTTTCATCATTCAAGTTTTATTTTTGAAAAAGAAAAATAAGTATTATACCTGTGAAAGTCTTTGTTTTTGATAGGAAAATATGGAAAGAATTGCAAAAAATGACATAAATTTCAACTATGGTAGGGGAAGTATGATTCTATTCAGCTCTTTAAAGCAGTCTCCCTGTTATCAACCTGTGTTCCTGGACTGTCTTTAAGGCATGGCTTTACTGGTGCTTGTGCTGGAACCCAGGGCGGGAATCCAAGTAACAGGTGCCCTTGTTCACTCACTCCCTTAAGGGGAGCAAGCTGGTTCCTTCCATAAGGTAAGGATAGGGCCAGGGCCAGGAATCTGGCCAGCGGTCGCGTGGGTGGTTTGCCCACCCTCTGGGTGGTGGTTTGTGCACCCTGCTTTTGCTCCCTACTCAGAAGTGTCAGGAGGTTTTGGTCTTTTTATATCTTGTTCACAATTGCCCCAACTGTGTATGCACACAGTTACTTTTAATCCCTTATAGTTTCTTTATGTTTTGTTGCTGGAGGAAAAGTTTGTCCAGGTGCAAGCACTGCAGCATTAGTCCCAGGTTTTAGGCCCCAGCCTGTCACATCCACACTCTGACTAATTTTCCCCACCACGCTCCTACAAATACAAAACAGAAATCTGCATTTTAAGAAGATACACAAAGACAAATAAATTGTGTTGTTTAATTAGTGTTTATTAGTGTTAATTTTAAATAATCACAGTTTTGATTAAATATATTTGTATTTCCTGTCTACCTTACTGAAGGCAAGAGGCTGCTGCAGTCTCAGCCCAGAGATGGCATCTTCCACCATACTGTGAGGAGGCTCCCAAAACTGTTAACCAAGTCTTCCTGAGATCCTGGATGGTTGAAATCCACCAGGAGGGTTGTAGCCTGAGATCAGCTCTCCAGAGGAAACATACAGCAAGCCTGAGATGGTGCTTACGCGGTGCCCTCAGGAAACCAAGCGGCCAGGACTGGGGAGGTGATTAAGACACACGGCCCACCTGGGACAGTGCGCTGGCCAAGCACCTGGTTGTCTGAGCTGCTCAGACCTGGGAAGGGCACAAAATGCATGCCCAACCCACAGAAACTGAGCCAGAACTGTGTCTGAGTATCTCCTGTGGAGGTACAGATCAGCAGTGGCCTGCCACAGGGGCAGGGGCTCTGGGTGCTACAGACCTGGGTATGGCATAAGCCCTCTTGGAAGAGGTTGCTATTAACCCCACCAAGAAACCACCAGAACTTACACAGGACTGGGGAAACGAACACTTGGAGGGTACCAACAAATCTTGTGTGCACCAGAACCCAGGAGAAAGGAGCAGTGTTGACACAAGAGACTGGCCCAGACATGCCTGTGAGTGCCCAGGAGTCTCAGCAGAGGCGTGGGTGGGTGGTGGCTTGCTGCAGGGTCGGGGCACTGAGTGCAGCCTTGTGTGCATGGGACCTTTTGAAGGAGGTCACAATTATCTTCATTACCTCCACCATAGTTTGGCCTCAGCTCAAGCAGGAGGGAGGGAACACAGCCCCACCCATCAACAGAAAATTGGATTAAAGATTTACTGAACAAGACCCAGTTTCCCCCTCAGTCAGTCTCTCCCATCAGGAAGCTCCCATAAGCCTCTTATCTTTGCCATCACAGGGGAGACAGAATGAAAACCACAATCACAGTAAACTAACCAAACTGATCATATGGATCACAGCCTTGTCTAGCTCAATGAAACTATGAAGCATACCCTGTAGGGCCACCCAAGACAGACAGGTCATGGCAGAGAGTTCTGACAAAACGCGGTCCACTGGAGAAGGGAATGGCAAACCACTTCAGCATTCTTGCCTTGAGAACCCATGAACCATATGAAAAGGCAAAATGGTATGATACTGAAAGATGAACTCCTCAGGTCAGTAGGTGCCCAATATGCTACTGGAGATCAGTGGAGAAATAACTCCAGAAAGAATGAAGAGATGGAGCCAAAGCATAAACAACACCCAGATGTGGATGTGACAGGTGATGGAGGTAAAGTCTGATGCTTTAAAGAGCAATATTGCATAGGAACTCGGAATGTTAGGTCCATGAATCAAGGCAAATGGAAGTACTCAAAAGGGGATGGACAGAATGAGCATCAACACTTAAGGAATCAGTGAACTAAAATGGACTGAAATGGGTGAATTTAACTTAGATGACCATTATATCTACTACTCTGGGCAGGAATCCCTTAGAAGAAATGGAGTAGCCATCATAGTCAACTAAAGAGTGTGAAATGCAGTACTTGGAATCAATCTCAAAAACAACAGAATGATCTCTATTTGTTTCCAAGGCAAACCATTCAATATCACAGTAATCAAAATCTATGTCCCGACCAGTAATGGTGAAGAAGCTGAAGTTGAATGGTTCTACGAAGACCAACAAGACCTTCTAGAACTAACAACCCCCCAAAATGTCCTCTTCATTATTGGGGACTGGAATGCAAAAGTAGGATGTCAAGAGCTACCTGGAGTAACAGGCAGATTTGGCCTTGGAGTACAAAATGAAGCAGATCAAAGGATAATAGAGTTTTACCAAGATAAAGCACAGATCATAGCAAACACCCTTTTCAACAACACAAAAGAAGACTCTACACATGGACATCACCAGATGGTCAATACCGAAAGCAGATTGATTATATTCTTCACAACCAAAGATGAAGAAGCTCTAAACAATCAGACTGGGAACTGATTGTGGCTCAGATCATGAACTCCTTATTGCCAAATTCAGACTTAAACTGGAGAAAGGGGAAACCACTAGACCATTCAGGTATGACCTAAATCAAATATCATATGATTATACAGTGGAAGTGACAAAAAGATTCAAGGTATTAGATCTGATAGAGTGCCTGAAGAAATATGGATGGAGGTTCATGACATTGTACAGGAAGCAGTGATCAAGACTATCCCCAAGTAAAATAAATGCAAAAAGGCAAAATGGTTTTCTGACAAGGCCTTACAAATAGCTGAGAAAAGAAGAGAAGTGAAAGGCAAAGGAGAAAAGGAAAGATAAATCCATTTGACTACAGAGTTCCAAAGAATAGCAAGTGACAAGAAAGTCTTCTTCAGTGATCAATGCAAAAGAAATAGAGGAAAACAAGAGTGGGAAAGACTAGAGATCTCTTCAAGAAAATTAGAAACACCAAGGAAATATTTTATGCAAAGTTGGACACAATAAAGGACATAAATGGTATAGACCTAACAGAAGAACAAGATATTAAGAAGAGGTGGCAAGAGTAAACAGAAGAACTATACAAAAAGATCTTCCTTACCCAGATAATCACAATGGTGTGATCACTCACTTAGAGCCAGACATCCTGGAATGTGAAGTCTAGTGGGCCTTAGGAAGCATCGCTATGAACAAAGCAAGTGGAGGTGATGGGATTCTAGTTGAGCAATTTCAAACCCAAAATATGATGCTATGAAAGTGCTGCACTCAATATGCCAGCAAATTTGGAAAACTCTGCATTGGCTGCAAGACTGCAAAAGGTCAGTTTTCATTCCAATCCCAAACAGAGGTAATGCCAAAGTATGTTCGAACTACTATACAATTGCACTCACCTTACACACTAGCAAAGAAATGCTCAAAATTCTCCAAGCCAGGATTCAAGAGAATGTGATCCATGAAATTCCAGATGTTCAAGCAGGATATAGAAAAGGCAGCAGAATCAGAGATCAAATTGCCAACAACTGCTGGATCATCAAAAAAGCAAGAGAGTTCCAGAAAATCATCTCAGTTCAGTTCAGTTCAGTTCAGTCGTTAAGGGTGTCTGACTCTTTGCGACCCCCTGAATTGCAGCACGCCAGGCCTCCCTGTCCATCACCAACTCCCGGAGTTCACCCAAACCCATGTCCATCGAGTTGGTGATGCCATCCAGTCATCTCATCCTCTGTCGTCCCCTTTTCCTCCTGCCCCCAATCCCTCCCAGCATCAGAGTCTTTTCCAATGAGTCAACTCTTCGCATGAGGTGGCCAAAATACTGGAGTTTCAGCTTTAGAATCATTCCTTACAAAGAAATCCCAGGGCTGATCTCCTTTAGAATGGACTGGTTGGATCTCCTTGCAGTCCAAGGGACGCTCAAGCGTCTTCTCCAACACCACAGTTCAAAAGCATCAACGCTTCGGTGCTCAGCTTTCTTCACAGTCCAACTCTCACATCCATACATGACTACTGGAAAAACCATAGCCTTAACTAGACGGACTTTTGTTGGCAAAGTAATGTCTCTACTTTTGAATATGCTATCTAGGTTGGTCATAATTTTCCTTCCAAGAAGTAAGCATCTTTTAATTTCATGGCTGCAATAACCATCTGCAGTGATTTACTTTTGCTTTAATGACTACACCACAGCCTTTGACTGTGTGGATCACAAGAAACTGTGGAAAATTCTTAAAGAGATGAGAATACCAGACCACCTGACCTGTCTTCTGAGAAATCTATATGAAGGTCAAGAAGCAATAGTTAGAACTGGACATGGAAAAACAGACTGGTTCCAAATAGGGAAAGGAGTACATCAAGGCTGTATATTGTCACCCTGCTTATTTAACTTATATGCAGAGTACGTCATGTTAAATGTCAGGCTGAATGAAGCACATGCTGGAATCAAGATTGCTGGGAGAAATACCAATAACCTCAGGTACGCAGATGACATCACCCTTATGGCAGAAAGAGAAGAAGAAGTAAAGAGCCTCTTGATGAAAATGAAAGAGGAGAGTGAAAAACCTGGCTTAAAACTCAACATTCAGAAAACTAACATCATGGCATCCAGTCCCATCACTTCGTGGTAAATAGGTGGGGCAACAATGGAAACAGTGACAGACTTTATTTTGGGGGGTCCAAAATCACTGCAGATGGTGACCACAGCCTGAAATTAAAAGACGCTTGCTCCATGGAAGAAAAGCTACAAACAACCTAGCCAGCATATTAAAAAGCAGAGACATTACTTTACCAACAAAGGTCCATCTAGTCAAAGCTATGGTTTTTCCAGTAGTCATATATGAATGTGAGAGTTGGATTATAATGAAAGCTGAGCTGAAGAATTGATGCTTTTGAACTGTGGTGTTGGAAAAGACTCTTGATAGTCCCTTGGACTGCAAGGTGATCCAATCAATCCTAAAGGAAATCAGTCCTGAATGTTCATTGGAAGGACTGTTGCTGAAGCTGAAACTCCAATACTTTGGCCACCTGATGCGAAGTACCAACTCACTGGAAAAGACCCTGATATGGGGAAAGATTGAAGGCGGGAGGAGAAGGGGATGACAGAGATTGAGATGGTTGGATGGCATCACCAGTGTAATGGACACGAGTTTGAGTAGGCTCTGGGAATTGGTGATGGACAAGGAAGCCTGGTGTGCTGCAGTCCATGGGATCGCAAAGAGTCAGACATGACTGAGCGACTGAAGTGAACTGAGTGATGTACCTTACACAATACATTTTGCATACCAAGTGATGCCACACTGTTAAAGAAGTTAGCAGTATGGTCTGTGACCAGGAGATATGAATTTTGGTGCAGTCTGTGATACCCACTAGCTGTGGGATCTTGGAAAAGAATGCATGGGCCTCAATTTCGTTATCTGAAAATCAAAAAATTTAAATGGATTATTTCCAACCATCCTGCCAGTTCTAAAAGTCTGTAATTTGAAATACATGTTTGATCATTTTTAACTGTTCATGCAAATTTACATATGTCTTTACTTTGGATCATTACTTCACTTGATGCTGGATTCCTATTCAGAAAAACAAAGCTCATTTATAACAGTTTCCTCAGGGAGCCTCTGAGGTTATATACTTTACAATATAATTTTCTCCTGGGCCTTTGGGTGAAGTGGTTGGACAATCCATATGAATAGTTTCTAAGGTTATTTCATGTAAGACTTAAGACCTGAGCAGACCAGGTTAGGATTTGGTAGGTAATAGGGGAGGCAATGGCAACCCACTCCAGTACTCTTGCCTGGAGAATCCCATGGACGGAGGAGCCTGGTAGGCTGCAGTCCAAGGGGTCACTGAGGGTCGGACACAACTGAGCGACTTCACTTTCACTTTTCACTTTCATGCATTGGAGAAGGAAATGGCAACCCACTCCAGTGTTCTTGCTTGGAGAATCCCAGGGACGGGGGAGCCTTATGGGCTGCCATCTATGGGGTCACACGGAGTCAGACACAATTGAAGTGACTTAGCAACTTAGCAGTAGGGTATGCCAGAAACCAGGAGACTTAAGTGATTAATGAAGAACAATAAACATTCAGGAAAGTTTATTTGTCTTAAATCAGTAGAGCAAGGATATGTTCTAATGCCAGAACCAGTCACCACATGAAATGTTAAGTGTTAGTCACTCAGTTGTATGAACCACTCAGCACACAAAGTGTTAAGTGTTTGTTGCTCAGTTCTATCTGACTCTTTGCAACCCCATAGGCTGTAGCCCACCAGGCTCCTCTGTCCATGTAATTCTCCAGGTCAGAATACTGGAGTAGGTAGCCATTCCCTTCTCCAGGGATCTTCCCAACCCAGGGATTGAACCTGGGTCTCCTGCATTGCAGGCAGACACTTTACCATCTGAGTTACCATGGAAGTCCTCGGCACACAAAAGTGCAGGATTGAAGAACACATAGATCCCCAAAGGACCAAAATACATAACAGGTTAGATTTGATACCATGGTAGAAACAGGAGTTGGCAAACTTTTTCTGTTTAGAGCCAGATACTAAATATTTTAGGACATACAGACTTTGTCCCAACTGTTCAACTCTGCAGTTGTAGCACAAAAGCTACCATGGACTATTTGTAAATGAATAAGCATGGCTATGTTCAAGTAAACCTAATTTATGGACATTGAATTTTTAATTTCATATAACACATGTTATAAAATATACTTCTTTTGATCTTTTCAACCACTTAAAAAGGTAAAAATCTATTCTTAGCTACTGGGCCATACAAAAGCAAATGGCCAGCGAAATTTGGCCTGCAGGCTGTTGTTTGCCAACCTCTGATAATAACATAACAGCCAAATTAGGGGCTTTTGAAATATGAATGAGTCTTTAATATGTTAATTTTTGTAAATTACTATCAGCTAAAATTTTTGTATTTTAAATGTTGTCTTATTGCTTTCAGTGATAGGCTGTAATTCAAACTAGCTGAGCGAAATTTTACTGAACCTTAATTTAAGAAATAGGGAGGGAAAACTAATAACCACATGTATAATTTGTGAGATTTATTTTATCCATATTATTTGAACACATTCCTTTATCTAGGTTGAAATGTTCCCTTGCAATGGTATTTGCATTCTTCATTAATTTTATAATCATATATAGTACTTGTAGTTTCCTATCAATGTTCCAGTTATAATCATCATTTTATAGACTTTTGCAATTATACTCTAAAATAATAGTTGCATTTTATATACAAATGAAGTGATCAATAGTTTATTCAAGATTTCAAGATTTCATAGCTAGACAAATTTAAAGCATGTTTTTTTAAATACTCTATTTTATTGATTCAGATATGTTTTCCTTTAGTAAAACACAGGCAAACTTGGTTCATGTTCATATGGGGTCAAATTCTGAATTGATTGTTGTTGCTGTTCAGTTGCTAAGTCATGTCCAACTCTTTGCAACCCCATGGACTGCTGCACGTCAGGATTCTCTATCCTTCACTATCTCCCTGCGTTTGCTCAAACTCATGTCCATTAAGTCAGTGGTGCCATCCAACCATCTCATCCTGTGTTGCCCCCTTCTCCTTTTGCCCTCAGCATCAGGGTCTTTTCCAATGAGTCAGCTCTGCACATCAGTTGGCCAAAGTATTGATAGTGAATTGATAGTGAGGGCTAATCTTGTATTCTTTCATCAACCTTTTTTGAGGAAATGTTTTTGTAGAATTTATATGAAAATTTAAAAATAGTGAAAAACAGAGAACTAAACATTCAAAAAAGAGATAAATACAGAGTTATTTTAAGGCCATAATGAAGTACAGAAATCACTGTATGACTGTTTCCAAGGTCAACAGTTTTTAACAATCACATCCCTATTTAATTCAATCATAATATTTTGAAGGATCTTAGTATATTTAATAGAAACTGGAAGTACATTCATTTATTCAATCAATCATTAAATATTTATTAAGCATCTACATATGCCAAACAATATGTTCTGCTTAGAAATGCAGAGAAAGTGTTGGGGAAAGACAGATCCTCCTTTCTGTCCTCAGTCTCATCAAAGACAAAAATTTATTAAACGAGCAAACACGTATGTTTCTTTATTTTTTTTGGCTGTGCCGGGTCTTACTTGCAGTATGAGGGATCTTTGATCATTTCTGTAGCATGTGTTATTTTTAGTTGCAGCATGCAAACTCTTAGTTGTGTTAAAAAAAAAATGCATGCTGTGAAAAAAAGATAAAGGATTCCACAGATTTGTGTCCATTTTAGGATGGAGAGTCAGGAAAGACTTTTGAAATGAAACAGAATCCCATGGACAGAGGAGCCTGGCAGGCTACAGTCCATAGGGTCGCACAGAGTCAGACATGATGGAAGCGACTTAGCATGTACATGCATAGCATGGCAAAGCTAGTGACATGAAGAGCAGGGGCCAGAACTCTCATAGCCCTGAGACTAGAGAGCATGTGGTACTGTCTCATGTCTGCATGCAGCAGCTGGGTAGCAGCCCAAACTCATACTGTGGTGACAGGCAGAAGGAAGACCATGTAGATGGAGACAGCATGTGGAGAGTTTTGGTGCTTATTCTAGGAGTCATGAAAGTTTTAAGCAATGGAATGGAATGATCTGATTTTATGATGTGGAGACTAGAATGCAGTGGTAACAGAAGTGACCTGGGGAGTCCAGTGAAAAGGGCACTGAATGCTGATAACATTTTAAACTAAGATGGTTGCTGAAGAGAGAAAGAGAAGTAGACAGACATTAATAATACCATGGATGGCCCTTCAAGGGATATACTAAGTGAATTAAGATGGAGTGGTGTCATTTGTGTATCTGAGGTTATTAATATTTCTCCCAGCAGTCTTGATTCCAGCAAGTGCTTCATCTAGCCTGGCATTTTTCATGATGTACTCTGCATATAAGTTAAATAAGCAGGGTGACAATATACAGCCTTAACATACTCCTGTTAAATAGGAACTCCTGTTCCTATTTGGAACCAGTCTGTTGCTCCATGTCCAGTTCTAACTGTTGCTTCTTGACCTACATACAGATTTCTCAGGAGGCAGGTCAGGTGGTGTGGTATTCCCATCTCTTTAAGAATTTTCCACAGTTTGTTGTGATCCACACAGTCAGAGGCTTTGGTGCAGTCAATAAAGCAGAAGTAGATATTTTTCTGTAACTCTCTTGCTTTTCTGATGATCCAACAGATGTTGGCAATTTATCTCTGGTTCCTCTACCTTTTCCAAATCCAGCTTGAACATCTGGAAGTTGACGGTCCATGTACTATTGAAGCCTGGCTTGGAGAATTTTGATCATTACTTTACAAGCGTGTGAGATAAGTGCAATTATGCAATAGTATGAACATTATTTGGCATTGCCTTTCTTTGAGATTGGAATGAAAACTGACTTTTTCCAGTCCTGTGGCCACTGCTGAGTTTTCCAAATTTGCTGGCATATTGAATGCAGCACTTTCACAGCATCATCTTTTTGGAGTTGAAATAGCTCCACTAGAATTTCATCACCTCCACTAGCTTTGTTCGTAGTGATCCTTCTTAAGGCCCATTTAACTTCACATTCCAGGATGTCTGGCTCTAGGTAAGTGATCACACCATTGTGGTTATCTGGGTCATGATGATCTTTTTTGTATAGTTCTGTGTATTCTTGCCACCTCTCTTAATATCTTCTGTTTCTGTTAGGTCCCTACCATTTCTGTCCTTTATTGTGCCCATCTTTGCATGAAAAGTTCCATTAGTATCTCTAATTTTCTTGAAGAGATCTCTAGTCTTTCCATTCTGTTGTTTTCCTCTATTTCTTTGCACTGATCACTAAACAAGACTTTCTTATCTCTCCTTGCTATTCTTCAGAATTCTGCATTCAAATGGATATATCTTTCCTTTTCTCCTTTGCCTTTAGCTTCTCTTCTTTGCTCAGCTGTTTGTTGTACACATACATGTATCTGTTCTCTTTTGAAGTTCTCTTCCCATTTACAGATTATTACAGGATACAGAGCAGCATTCCCTCTGCTACACAGTCTTTGGCACTTATCTGTTTTAAACACAGTAGTGTGTACATCAACGAACCCTCCCCCATCGTAACCATAAATTTGTTCTCTACATCTGTGAATCTGTTTTGTGAGTTCACGTCTATCATCTTTCTAGATTCCCATATGAGTTATATGAAAATTGGTTTCCTCTGTCTCACTTCACTTAGTATGGTAACCTGTAGGTCTATCCGTGTTGCTGCAAAGGGCACTATTTTTCATTTTTTATGCCTGAGTAATATTTCACTGTATACATGTGTCATATCTTCTTCATCCATTCCTCTGATGATGGATGGTTAGGTTTCTCCCATGTCTTGGCTCCTGTAATTAGGGCTACAGTGAACATTGGGGTGCACATGTCTTTCCAAACTATGGTTTTCTCCAGTTAATGCCCAGGATTGGGATTGCTGAACCATATGGTAGTTCTTATGGTTTAAAGCAACCTCCATACTGCTCTCCTGGAGAAGGCAATGGGCACTCCACTCCAGTACTCTTGCCTGGAAAATCCCATGGATGGAGGAGCCTGGTAGGCTGCAGCCCATGGGGTCACTGAGGGTCAGACACGACTGAGCAACTTCACTTTCAATTTTTACTTTCATGCCTTGGAGAAGGAAATGGGAACCCACTCCAATGTTCTTGCCTGGAGAATCCCAGGGCAGTGGAGCCTGGTGGGCTGCCATCTATGGGGTCGCACAGAATCAGACACAACTGAAGCGACTTGGCAACAGCAGCAGCATACTATTCTCCATAGTTGGTGTATCAATTTACATTCCCACCATCAGTGTAGGAGGATTCTTTTGTCTCCACACCCTCTCCAGCATTTATTATTTGTAGATTTTTTTCTAATTAATTTTTATTGGAGTGTAGTTACTTTACAATGTTCAGTTCAGTCAGTTCAGTCGCTCAGTCATATCTGACTCCTTGCAACCCCATGAATTGCAGCACACCAGGCCTCTCTGTCCATCACCAACTCCTGGAGTTCACTCAGACTCACGTCCATTGAGTCAGTGATGCCATCCAGCTATCTCATCCTCTGTCATCCCCTTCTCCTCCTGCCCCCAATCCCTCCCAGCATCAGAGTCTTTTCCAATGAGTCAACTCTTCACATGAGGTGTCCAAAGTACTAGAGTTTCAGCTTTAGCATCATTCCTTCCAAAGAAATCCCAGGACTGATCTCATTCAGAATGGACTGGTTGGATCTCCTTGCAGTCCATGGGAATCTCAAGAATCTTCTCCAACACCACAGTTCAAAAGCATCAATTCTTTAGCACTCAGCTTTCTTCACAGTGCAACTCTCACATCCGTACATGACCACTGGAAAAACCATAGCCTTGACTAGACGGACCTTTGCTGGCAAAGTAATGTCTCTGCTTTTCAATATGCTATCTAGGTTGGTCATAACTTTTCTTCCAAGGAGTAAGCATCTTTTAATTTCATGGCTGCAATCACCATCTGCAGTGATTTTGGAGCCCCCCCAAAATAAAGTCTGATACTGTTTCCACTGTTTCCCCATCTATTTCCCATGAAGTGATGGGACCAGACGCCATGATCTTCGTTTTCTGAATGTTGAGCTTTAAGCCAACTTTTTCACTCTCCTCTTTCACTTTCATCAAGAGGCTTTTTAGCTCTTCTTCACTTTCTGCCATAAGGGTGGTATCATCTGCATATCTGAGGTTACTGATATTTCTCCCGGCAATCTTGATTCCAGCTTGTGCTTTTTCCAGTCCAGCGTTTCTCATGATGTACTCTGCATATAACTTAAATAAGCAGGGTGACAATATGCAAAGTACATCATGAGAAACGATGGGCTGGAAGAAGCACAAGCTGGAATCAAGATTGCCGGGAGAAATATCAGTAACCTCAGATATGCAGATGACACCACCCTTATGGCAGAAAGTGAAGAAGAGCTAAAAAGCCTCTTGATGAAAGTGAAAGAGGAGAGTGAAAAAGTTGGCTTAAAGCTCAACATTCAGAAAACGAAGATCATGGCGTCTGGTCCCATCACTTCATGGGAAATAGATGGGGAAACAGTGGAAACAGTATCAGACTTTATTTTGGGGGGCTCCAAAATCACTGCAGATGGTGATTGCAGCCATGAAATTAAAAGACGCTTACTCCTTGGAAGAAAAGTTATGACCAACCTAGATAGCATATTGAAAAGCAGAGACATTACTTTGCCAGCAAAGGTCCGTCTAGTCAAGGCTATGGTTTTTCCTGTGGTCATGTATGGATGTGAGAGTTGGACTGTGAAGAAGGCTGAGCGCTGAAGAATTGATGCATTTGAACTGTGGTGTTGGAGAAGACTCTTGAGAGTCCCTTGGACTGCAAGGAGATCCAACCAGTCCATTCTGAAGGAGATCAGCCCTGGGTGTTCTTTGGAAGGAATGATGCTAAAGCTGAAGCTCCAGTACTTTGGACACATCATGTGAAGAGTTGACTCATTGGAAAAGACTCTGATGCTGGGAGGGATTGGGGGCAAGAGGAGAAGGGTCGACCGAGGATGAGATGGCTGGATGGCATCACTGACTCGATGGACGCGAGTCTGAGTGAACTTCGGGAGATGGTGATGGACAGAGAGGCCTGGCGTGCTGTGATTCATGGGGTCACAAAGAGTCGGACACGACTGAGAGACTGAACTGTACTCTGCATATAAGTTAAATAAGCAGAGTGACAATATACAGCCTTGACGTACTCCTTTTCATATTTGGAACCAGTCTATTGTTCCATGTCCAGTTCGAACTGTTGCTTCCTGGCGTGCATATAGGTTTCTCAAGGGGCGGGTCAGGTGCTCTGGTGTTCCCATGTCTTTCAGAATTTTCCACAGTTTGTGATCCACACAGTCAAAGGCTTTGGCATAGTCAATCAAGCAGAAATAGAAGTTTTTCTGGAACTTTCTTGCTTTTTCGATGATCCAGCGATGTTGGCAATTTGATCTCTGGTTCCTCCGCCTTTTCTAAAACCAGCTTGAACACCTGGAATTTCATGGTTCACATATTGCTGAAGCCTGGCTTGGAGAATTTTAAGCATTACTTTACTAGCATGTGAGTTGAGAGTACTATATAATAAAATGAATCAGCCATTCATATACAATATATACCTTCCCTTTTGGACTTCCTTCCCATTTAGGTCACCATGGTGCTTTAAGTAGAGTTCCCTATGCTATTCAGCAGGTTCTCATTAGTTATCTATTTTATACACAGTATCAGTAGTGTTGGGCACTTTGGACAGATGAACCTGGCAGGCTATAGTTCATGGGGTTGCAAACAGTCAGACATGACTGAGCGGTTAACACTTTCTTTCACTTTTATCTATAGTGTATATGTTTCAATATATCTCCCAGTTCCTCCCACTCCCTGCTTACCTCTTGGTATCCATATGTTTGTTTTCTGTATCTGTGTCTCTATTTCTTTTGCAAATAAGATCATCTATACCATTTTTTTCTAGATTCCACATATAAGCATTAATCTATGATGTTTTTCTCTTTCCAACTTACTTCATTCTGTATGACAGTCTCTAGGCCCATGACCTGATTTTGACCTGTATAAATGACGTGATTTTATTCCTTTTTGTGGTTAATATTCCATTGTATATATGTGCCACATTTTCTTTATCCTCTGTTGATGAACATTTAGGTTGCTTCCCTGTCCTGGCGATTGTAAATAGTGCTGAAGTGAACACTGGGTTGCTTGTAATCTTTTTGAATTATGGTTTCTCTGGGAAAAAGATTACAAGCACTCCAGTGTTCACTTCAGCACTCCCAAGCAATCTCACTCCTGGGAACATCCATACTATTTTCCATAGTGGCTGCACCAGCTTACATGCCCACCAATAGTGCATGAGGGTTCCCCTTTCTCCACATCCTCTCTGGCATTTATTGTCTGTAGTTTTTTTTTTTTTGATGATGGCCATTCTGATTGGTGTGAGGTGATACTTCATTATAGTTTTGATTTGCATTTCTCTAACACGTAGCAGTGTTGAATATCATTCCATGTGCTTTGTGGCCACCTGTATGTCTTCTTTGGAGAAATATCTGTTTAGGACTTCTGCCCATTTTTTGATAGGGTGGTTTGTGTTTTTTACATAGAATTGCATAAGCTCTTTGTATATGTTGAAGTCTCTGCTTTCCGCCCCTGGGAAAGGCCTTGTGTATGCTGAAGAGTAGAATCTCTGTTTCTCCCAGTTCTGTGGAGTTCTGCACTAAAGCCCAACTGCTCTGAGGGGCTCCTCCTTCTAATACTAGACTGTCAGGCTGGGCAGCCTGACCTGGGGCTCAGAGCTTTCACGCTTGTGTGAGAACCTCTGCACCATAATTATTTTCCAGTTTGTGGGTCACCCACCTGGTGGGTATGAGATTTGATTATATCACATATGATCCCCTCTTACCGTCTCCTTGTGACATCTCCTTTGTCTTTGGATGTAGAATATCTGTTTTGGTAGCTTCCAATCTTCTCTATCAGTGGTTGCTCAGCAATTACTTGTGATCTTGGTGTTTTTGTGAGAGGAAGTAAGCTTGTCTTACTCTGCGATCTTGTCCAGAATCAAGGGGCTGATTGGAGTTTGGGTGCTTACTGCCTCTTTCCTCAGTGTGTCGTGCAGGTGCAGAGACCTTTGTGTGCTCCTGGGATGGCGGAGGCAGCATTTGGCGCTTGGGTTTTTGAGTGGCACTGGTGACTCGTTCCCTGCCACCCCCAGAGCCCCTGTTGTTTAGTCACCCAGTAGGTCCCATTCTTTTGTGACCCCATTGTAGCCTATCATGCTCTTCTGCCCATGGGATTTCCTTGGCAAGAATCCTGGAGTGGGTTGCCATATCCTTCCCCAGGGGATCTTCCCAAGCCAGGAATAGAACCCACATCTCCTGAATTGGTAGGCAGATTCCTTATTGCGGAGCCACAGGGAAGCCCTGTAAGTGGTATTGTTTTTACCCAGAAGTGCTCACAGGGAGAGAAGCTTTTATGGTGGTGCTGCCCCTCTCCTTGTACAGCCCCCCAGTAATGGCACCTTGCCTTTCTCGTGGGCCCAGGCTTTTTCTGAGTACATCCTCTGTTAACACAGTCCAACTTCTTCACCCTGGGGAGGGAAGGGCAACAGTGCTGACTTTCCCTGTTTTAACTCCTGCAAACCCACTGCCATGCTTCCCTCCCAGGCTCTGAAGCCCTGCTCATTCCTCCACCCAGGTCAATCTCCCTGCTCATGAAGGGGCTTCCCAGGGTGTGGAAACCTTTCCTCCTCCACAGGGTCCTCTCTGGGGCACAAGTCCTATCCCAATTCCTATTTTCTTTTTGTCCTACCTGATGTTTTGGAGGTTTTCTTGTCCTTTTGGAAGTCGGAGGTCTTCTTCTGGCTGTTCACACGGTGGATGTTCTGTGTGAACAGTTCCACTTGTAGATGTATTATAATGATTTTGTAGGAGATGTGAGCTCCACATGCTATTCCTCTACCATCTTGATCTCATCCCCATGAATTCTTTATTTAAAAAAATTTAAAATCTAAAGATTATATAAACTCAAATGAATGAGTGAATGGAAATCACATTTAATAACTGAGAAAAATATAGACATAGTTTGGGCAAACAAGACTATTTGGTGAGGATTTAAGTTTGGTATTAGAAGGGCTTGAGAGTGAAAGAAGTGAAGATTAAGAATTGTACCCATAATGAAACCATCTGATCTACAAAATTATTTACTTATCATCACTGAAAGTGTTTTTGCAGAAACTGATGATTTGCAGAAACCTGCTTGCAAAGTGTTCCTAAACTGGTTGGAGACTGAGACAACCTAAACAGCATCTAAGGATTTTCCCAGCTGAAGGCTCTGTAATTTATTTCCTAGGATTGAGTCATTCTCATTAAACAGAAGTAAAACATAAATATTGTTTTTCAAATTTCATAGCCTCTTTTTGAAAGCAGGTTGTATGGGTAATCTACTTGCCTTCATGGCACCATTTCTTAAAACCATCTGCAAATATCCCAATAAAGGTGGGTAATATCTTTAAGTTCTAGAGGTTCTTAGGCTCCAAACCACCATGGAAACATATTGGTAAAAGCAAAATCAGATGCAAAAGAAAAAGTTCAGATACTGGGCTATTTGGTTTGATATGCGATACACGTTGACCCAAGACTCTGAAATTATCACAAACTTATAATCCAAGATGTATAGCTATATTAGACAGTTTGCCATGACGACAACTTCTCTCCATTCCAGGTCCCTGAAAACACTTTGCTCAGAGGCTCAGGTACAGGTGAATGCTGCTATTTGTCACTGATGCCTCCTGTCTGCAGTGGGTGACTGATCCCTTCACATTTTCCAGTGAGTGGTTAGGGAAAGATTTTCAAAATGCTCTTTGCTTTACCACCATTTTACAATTACAGCAGGAGCACATGGGACAGAGTTTCCAGGAAACCATTTCACAGATAGTTGCTCCAGTTGCTGGTACAAGAGGTACTGTTTTCTGTCTCCCCTCACGTGGGACTCCAGCTTTTGTGCCAGTATGGATGGCTCTTGCTCTGAGAATCAGGATACCCAGAATGCTCCAACTTACTCTGGTTGCTGGCCTACACCAGGTGGTAAACCACACCTAAATTGTTAAGCACATTATGCTGAATATCTTCCTATTTCAACCTTTTTTTGTTTGTTTTTGTGTTTTATTCTAATATAAACTAGAGGGAAAGAAGTGTAGATGGCAAAGAATTATAGTATGTGTTTCAAAGCCCTTTGCTCTTCACTTAACTTATGCATTTCTATTAGCATGGAACGAAGGTATTTTCACAAGTCCTAGTCATGGCAATCAGAAAAAAAAATCAAAGGAATCCATATTGGAAAAAAAATAAAACAGTCACTCTGCAGATGACATGATATTATACATAGAAAATCTTAAATATGCTACCAGAAACCTACTGAGCTCATCAAGGAATTTGGTAAAGTTGCAGGATACAAAATTAATATACAGAAATCTCTTGCATTCCTATATACTAACAATGAAAAATCAGAAAGAGACGTTAAGGAAACAATCCCATTCACCACTGCAACAAAAGAATAAAATAGGAATAAACCTACCTGCAAGGAGATCAAACCAGTCAATCCTAAAGGAACTCAGTCCTGAATATTCATTGGAAGGACTGATTCTGAAGCTGAAGCTCCAATACCTTGGCTACCCTGATGCGAAGAACTGACTCACTGGAAAAGACCCTGATGCTGAGAAAGATTGAAGCCAGGAGAAGGGGACAACAGAGAATGAGATGGTTGAATGGCATCACCAACTCAATGGACAGGCATTTGAGCAAGTTCCGGGAGTTGATGATGGACAGGGAAGCCTGGCATGCATGGGGTCTCAAAGAGTCAGACATGACTGAGTGACTGAACTGAAACCTACCTATGGAGGAAATGATCTATACTATGAAAATTATGTGATGCTGGGATGAAAAAAATTGCAGATGACACAAACCAATGGAAAGATACATTCTATTCTTGGATTGGAAGAGTCAATTTGGCAAAACAACTATACTACCCATGGCAATCTACGAATTGAATGCAATTCCTGTCAAATTACCAATGACAAGTTTTTGCAGATCTAGAGCAATTAAATCTTGAATTTTTTATGAAGACATAAAAGATTCAAGATAGCTAATGCAATCTTGAAAAAGAAAAAAAATAACTGGAGGAATCAGGCTTTCTGGCTTTGTAATCAAAACCAGTATGGTACTAGGACAGAGACAGACTTATAGATCTATGAAACAGGACAGAAAGCCCAGAAATAAATCTGTGCATCTATGGTCAGTTAATCTATGCCAAAAGAGACAAGGCTATACAATGGAGAAAAGACAGTCTCTTCAATAAGTGGTGCTGGGAAAACTGGTCAGCTACATGTAAAAGAATGAAATTAGAACATTCTCTAAATACTATATGCAAAAATAAACTTAAATGGATTAAAGATCTAAATGTAAGACTGATACTGTAAACTCTTAGAGGAAAATATAAACAGGACATTCCTTGACCTAAATCTCAATAATTGACTTTTTGGATCCATCTCCCAATAATAGAAATAAAAACAATAAACAAATGGGACCTAATTAAACTCAAAAGCTTTCTACACAACAAAGGAAACCATAAACAACATGAAAAGATAACATACAGAATGGGGGAAAACATTTGCAAACGATACAACCACACAGCATTAATCTCCAAAATATACAAACAGCTCTTGCAGCTCAATATAAAAAAACCAAACCAATTGGAAAATGGGCAGAAGTTCTAATAGACATTTCTCCAAAGAAGACATACAGATGTCCACAAAGCACATGGAAAGATGCTCAACATAGTTATGTATTAGAGAAATGCAAATCAAAACTACAGTGAGGTGTCACTTCATACCAGTCAGAAAGGCCAACACAAAAATCTAAAAACAGTAAATGCATGGGAGGGTGTGTTGTTACATTTCCACCTACACTGTTAGTGGGAATGTAAATTAGTGTAGCCATCATAGGGAACAACATGGAGTTTCCTTTAAAACTAAAAACAGAGCTACCATATGACCTCGCTGTCCCACTCCTGGGCATATATTCAGAGAAAATTATAATTTAAAAGATACATACACCCTAGTGTTCACTGCAGCACTGTTTAGAATAGCCAAGACATGGAAGCAACCTAGTTGTCTGTCGACAGATGAATGGATAAAGAAAATATGGTGTGTATATACACACACACACACACACACAAAATGTAGTATTACTCAGCCATTATTAGGTTGGAGGGGGGTTCAGGATGGGGAACATGTGTATACCCATGGTGGATTCATGTTGATGTATGGCAAAACCAATACAATATTGTAAAGTAATTAGCTTCTAATTAAAATTAATAAATTTATATTTTAAAAAATAAAAAAATAAAAAAATGAAATAATGCCATTTTCAGCAACATGGATGGACATAGAGATTATCTTATTAGGTGAAGTAAGACAAAGACAAATATCATATGATATCACTTATATGTGGAATCAAAACAAATGATACAAATGAACTTATTTACAAAACAGAAGCATAACAGACACAGAAGACAAACTTATGGTTACAAAAGGGAAAATGTTGGAGGAAGTGATAAATTAGGAGATTGGGGTTAATATACACACACTACTATATATAAAATAACCAACAAGGACCTACTGTATAGCACAGGAAACACTACTCAACATTCTGTAACAACCTATGTTGGAAAAGAATCTGAAAAAGAATGAATATATGTATATATATAATTGGACCACTTTTGCTTTACACCTGATACTAATACAACATTTGAAATCAACTATATTCCAGTATAAAATAAAAATCTTTAAACACTGTGGGGAAAAATAGATATATATGTGACTTATATGTCTATTGAATAGTGGTCTTTAATATTGACTGACTGACTCACTCTCCATCCCTCTTTCTCATTCTACCCTCTCTTCCCCTTCTATCCTTGATGAAACATTTTAAGAAAGTTAATTATCCTAAATATATTACTGCTATAATGATAGTAAAATAAAAGTAGAAAAATCAAAAGCCAAAAGGAATACTGCAGCCATGAAATTAAAAGACGCTTACTCCTTGGAAGAAAAGTTATGACCAACCTAGATAGCATATTCAAAAGCAGAGACATTACTTTGCCGACTAAGGTCCGTCTAGTCAAGGCTATGGTTTTTCCAGTAGTCATGTATGGATGTGAGAGTTGGACTATGAAGAAAGCTGAGCGCCAAAGAATTGATGCTTTTGAACTGTGGTGTTGGAGAAGACTCTTGAGAGTCCCTTGGACTGCAAGGAGATCCAACTAGTCCATTCTGAAGGAGATCAGCCCTGGGATTTCTTTGGAAGGAATGATGCTAAAGCTGAAACTCCAGTACTTTGGCCCCTTCATGAGAAGAGTTGACTCATTGGAAAAGACTCTGATGCTGGGAGGGATTGGGGGCAGGAGGAGAAGGGGACGACAGAGGATGAGATGGCTGGATGGCATCACGGACTTAATGGACGTGAGTCTGAGTGGACTCCTGGATTTGGTGATGGACAGGGAGGCCTGGCGTGCTGCGATTCATGGGGTCTCAAGGAGTCAGACAAGACTGAGCGACTGAACTGAAGTGAACTGAAAAGGAATACAAAAAAATCCAACAACTAAGATAATTTAATTACTGTGATGATACATTGTTTAAGAATTTAAATTCTTGGAGCCTTGGCATAGAAGTAGGATGAATTATAAAATCCATTGATTGATTTAATCATTCAGTGTTATTTATTGTATCATTACATGCATTAGGCTGAGAGGATTTCTGAATATATTCTAGTTGACAGTTTGCTTTCACCATTTATAGATTCTGCTTATGGTCCTTTTCTTCTTCAGCTGAGGCCTCAAGCTGCCTGTGGAAAGGTGAAGAAATAAAAGAGACACTTTCTCACACTAATTCATCAATTTGGTAATAATGTCCAGATGGTGAAGCTCTGGCCAAAGAATAGTTTGGGAAATATGGTTGGAAGCTTATTCAATAGTAGGAAGTACCTTGCAGAATCACTGATACCTTAAAACCTGTAATTTATGACTTGGGCCCCAAATCAGTAAGCCCTGAGTATGACCCTGATATGTTCCCATCTGTAGCAATCACTGGAACATATTTTCTCTATATTGAGCATTTGACTCACCCAAAGACAGCTGAAACATCTAGTCTTGGAATGATAGGCAATTCACTTACCTCCAAGCCCCAGTCTTTCCATTCTTAAAATGGTAATAACAGTATTTATCATGCCAGGAAGTTGACAAATTTGAGATAATAGAGATAAATGCATTCATACAGAGTGGCTGATACATAGCTGGTTTATAATAATAATTATCCCCATTTTAAAGGTAGGATGAAAAGAGTTCTTTGCCTGAGAGAACATTCCTAGAAAGTGGCAGAGACAGAACTGTAGGTGTGCTGTCTGGCCGCAAATTGGTGCCATGTTGTCGCCAAGGGAAATCGTTGTTTTTTGAATGAGGGAATGATAAATCAGTCTGACAGTGAAACATATAGTAGATTATAGTAGGGGGAAATGTGGTGATAGGAAAACCTGTTATTAGACTATTTCAGTAGAACAGGTTAGCATTCATCTAACTCTGACCTAAGAGTTTGGAGTAAACACAGAAGGGGAAGAAAGCTAAAGGTTACAAATGTAAAGTTTCAAAGATTTGGCAATGACATATGTTGTGGGAAGAGGAAAGTCAAAGAGAAAAGAAGTAGATGCCCTGGGTCATCAGGAGAAAGAAAAAGCCAATTACAACAATAACAAAGTCAAGAAGAGAAGTTTATTTGAGACCCTGGAGAAAGGTGATGAACATTATTTGGGGATATGTTGTCTGGGGTGTCAGAAGGACAATTAGATGGGAATATAAAACTTGGGGCTTCCCTGGTGGCTCAGAGGTTAAAGCATCTGCCTGCCATGTGAGAGACCTGGGTTCCCTGGGTCAGGAAGATCCCCTGGAGAAGGAAATGGCAACCCACTCCAGTATTCTTGCCTGGAGAATCCCATGGATGGAGGAGCCTGGTGGGCTACAGTCCATGGGGTCATAAAGAGTCAGACACGACTGAGCAACTTCACTTCACTTCACATAAAACTCGGAGTTAGTGAGGTCTCTGAACTTAGGCACATTGTTGTTATTTGGCAGGTAGGGAGGTAAGTAGCTGGGTATTTACATGGCAAACAAGCTTTTTATTTGAATTTGATTATTATGGGGCATTATGTGGCTGATACAGATTATGGTACACTGTTCCACCCAATCAACCCTTTAATGCCATTAATATCTATAAGTCACAGCAAGGTGTGCAGTCATCTATAAACTGTAATAATTGAAAGGTGATAATAATCATCATTTATAAAGTGTAATAATCCTGAAAATACTTTAGATTATAAAAGGAAAATACCAAGATAAAAGTTTTCTTAAATAAAACTTTGGGAAACTCAGAACTTCCACCTATGAATATTTCTTCCATAATTTTTTTTCCCTTGCCTACCTGGTTGCCAATCAAAACATCTGTCTTTAGGACTCAGTTTAGCCACATTTCTTTCTTTTTTTCTTTTTAAGTCTTAAAAGTTTTGGCCCTCTTTCCCCTGATTAGTTTCCAAAATAACAGTGGGAGCTTGTATACACCCATGGTGGATTCATGTCAATGTATGGCAAAACCAATACAGTATTGTAAAGTAAAATAAAGTAAAAATAAAATTTAAAAAATAAATAAATAAAATTTTAAAAATTAAAAAAAAAAGAATTGAAATTATAGTGTACTTCTTTCCAGTCCCTGCTAAATCCATTAAGGAAAGATAGTGTAGAACAGGAATCAGGTACAGCTGTTTAATTTCCTTGAACCTCATCAGCTGTTCATTGTTAAAGGACAAGAAAAACTCATCTCTCCACAACATGAGTGTTGCATTTATTTCTATTTTGTGTCCACAACACCTTTTCCTTTATTCAACCACCCTGTCTACACTGCATACAACTCAGTAAGATGATCAGTTGTGGATGCCAAATTCTACAATGTGGTTTACAAAGGATGTATTTTTCTCCTTCTCCTCTATATTGTCTCTTAACTAAACCTAACTTTGAGGTGTTTTTGCTGACTCTGAAGTGTCCAGATCACTATATCTGTATATGGTTAGCTAACTTTGGGAATGAACCTCTTTCTTCCAACTTTTATATGACAGTAAGGCATCTGAAAAATAGGGAAGGAAAGCAGACAGATGGTATTCTTCTTACTGCTAATAGTTTTTAACAGGCCGCCATTCTATATTGGTAGCCTAAAATCTTCAAATGTTTTTGTCTTTTGCCCCCTGTTTTCTTACAGTGAATAATTTTTAACCCTTCATACAATGTCAGGTACTATTCTAAGCATCTAAAAATTTTCAATGCATCTTCTAAAAGTTTTACTCTATAAGCTGGTTTTGTGTATTATTTATAGCTTTAAAAATTAATGTTCTGGTGATAGAAAATAAGGACTCTTAATAGCTTAGGAGCCCTCATTCTTACTTGTTTAGGCTATAACTTTAATCCTATCTCAGTGGGCACCCCTAAATATGACAGAATGCTATATAATTGTTGTAAGTTTTCCTTATCACTCACCTATTGTTGTTTATGGGCTTCCCTTATAGCCCAGGTGGTTAAGAATCCACTTGCAATGCCGGAGACCCTGGTTCAATTCCTGCATTGGGAAGATCCACTGGAGAAGGGATAGGCTACCCACACCAGTATTCTTGCACTTTCTTTGTAGCTCAGCTAGTAAAGAATTTGCCTGCAATGTGTGAGACCTGGGTTTAATCCCTGGGTTGGGAAGATTTCCTGAAGAAGGGAAAGGCCACCCACTCCAGTATTCTGGCCTGGAGAATTCCATGGACTGTATAAGTCCATGGGGTTGCAAAGAGTTGGACACAATATTCCTCATGTTGTGGTAGCTCAGCTTGAGTTCCTTATTTTTAAAAGTAAGATCAATCAGTCACTATCCTTTACTGGTAGCTACGATCTTAAATGTTTGTCTTTTTTTTTTTTTTTTTCTTCTGTTTCCCTACAAGGGATAAAAATCACAAATGAAGGTAACTTGAGAAATGACTCATCTAGTAATTACAAGAGATCCATGTTATCTTTATTATGAAACTACTGATCCTGGAAATTGATAGAGTTTTGCCTAGAATATTCTCATTTCCCAAGCCACATCACTGAGATATCAGAGGATGCCTCTGTGATGCCATCTTGGGAGACATCACAAAATAGGGTTGATGCAGGCCTAAGAGTTTTGGGCTAGAATGAGGGAAAATTCATGGAAACCTATTTTTCTTCATTTTAGCTCCCATATTTTTAAGCTCAGGAAGCTTCAAAAAACATGTAAGAAAGCATGAAACCATGCAAAATGAAATGAAAAATTCTGGCCAAAGTTGCTCACACTGAAATCAGTAAGTTGTCACCCAGATGGGAACATTTTCTCATTGGACACTGTCTTCCATTTTGTTTCTCTCTTAACCATTTCTGGCTATGTTCAGCTGATAACCTTATTTACATCACTTGGCCTGAAGACTGTATTAGGGAGACTGTTAGGAATTATGATGAGATTCTGGTGGCTTTACTATATTCCTGAGAGAGTTACACACACAGACATTACTTGAAGGAGAATTAAGGCACCACCTGGGCAAGCAAAATGATTATTGTGTTGGGCTATTTGGTAAGAGTTGGTTTATAGCAGAGACCTCAGTTCAGTTCAATTCAGTTGCTCAGTCATGTCTGACTCTTCGACTGGGGGGCTTTGTTTTTATCCTTATAGACCACCATACTTTCCACTTCTCGAATCTTAATCCTAAGAGAAGAGTCAGGTTTCAGAGCAAGGCCCAGCATAATCTATGACTCAATTTTAGTAGAACTAAAATGAGACCTTGGTGGCCCTTGATGACCTTGGCCCATGGGATCTATTTATCCAGGATGTGGGGAACAGAGGAAAAGAGAATGGGACCTACACTCAGGGTCTCTGAGATACTTCTCTATGACCACCAGAGAGATTTGCAGCCCACACACTATCTGACAGCTTCTCCTTTCCCGGCTGGGGAGCAAAACTAGACAAAGAGGTGAACATATAAGTAGATAGAAAGGAGCACAAATGCTAATTCTTCAACTTCTACCACTTTATATCTATAAAGATTGGCAAGAATATTGTTGCTGCTGTTAATCTCCCAAAATATAGCTATTAGCCTGCAAGATGACAAGCACTCTCTGACAAATATATTCTGACAAGAAAAATATCCCACTCTGAAATATTTTGAGTATTAATTTTCTTTTGAAGAGAGATCAAAGGTATCATTATAACCAAAAAATGTTAGTTAACAATGAGATAAACTAGTTGCAAAAATTATTCTGATAGTGCTGCTGTATAATCCAGCAATGCCATTGCTGGGCATATATCTGGGCCAAACTATAATTCAAAAAGATACGTACACCCCAGTGTTCATAGCAAGCACTATTTACAATAGTCAAGACAGAAACAACCTAAATTTCCATTGACAGATGAATGGATGAAGAAAATATGGTACATACAGATAATACAACAGAATACTACTCAGCCATAAGAAAGGATAAAATAATGCCACTTGCAGCAACATGGATGGATGTATAGATCGTACTAAGTGAAATAAGTCAGAAAGAGAAAGACAAATATCATATGCTATCATTTATATGTGGAATCGAAAGTATGACACAGATGAACTTGTCTATGAAACGGAAACAGACTCACAGACATAGAGAACAGACCTGTGGTTGCCACGGGGAGGGACAAGCTGGGAATTTTAAATTAGCATATGCAAAGTAATACAGAATGGATAAACAAGGTTCTATGTATAGCCCAGGGAACTATTATTGAGTGTCCTATAATAAATCATAATGAAAATGATTTTCAAATAAATGATTCTCCACTTCTTTCACATCCACACCTTTTGAAACATCACTTGAAAGAAGCAAGTTCCCATCAAGAAGTGGAATCTATTCCCCTGCTCCTTAATTCGTGGCTGGCCACGTGACATCCTTGGACCAATAGTTTGCCTTGGAAGTCAGAGAATATCAGTTCCAAGCCTAGGCCTCAAGAGGCCTTTCACATTTCCACTCAGTCTCCTGGAACACTGCTGCCCCCGTGAAAACAAACCCCAGAGTAGACTGGTGGAGTGTGAGGGACCACTTCAAGAAGACCTGAGTCATTCCAAGTTAAGCCCAGACCAGCAAACCCATAGTCAGCCCCACAGCTGACAAGCTGCAGGACCAGCTGAGATGGCTGAAACCTGAATTCAGGTTTGTAGGCCATCCTGTGCTCTTTCTTGCTTCTTCTATCTTGTCTCACAAGAGTATTTATCCTCTGCTTCCTCGTCTGATTTATCTAAGTAAATCTGCCCTCTTTGTCCAGCCAGCCCACTGCTCTAATTGATTTCTTCTGCTCTTATCTCTTTAAGATCTGTTCATTGCTGAACCCCAAGCAGTGCCTGGGGTTCACATAAATATTCATTAATTAATGAACAAATCAATTTCCTACAAAAAAGACTTTCTTGACTATATAAAAAATAATTCTTCCTCCATAAATGTCATGATGCTTTTTGTTATTTGCTACATGTAAAAATAAAAAGAGTAATCCAAACTATACAGTGAATGTGCAATTTTATATTGTTTTTTCTGAGTTAGTGTATTTTCAGGCATAAGATTTATTTTTAGATTTAAAACTCCATAGAACAGAGGTTAAATCTATTTAACCAACTTCAAACCATAGTCTGTAGTTTTAAAATTAGTAAATAGAAGCTTATTGATTACTTATTTCACCTAGATGATGATGATGAAATGATAGTTTAGTAAATCATTCTGCTTAGGAATTACCACAAGATAGAAGAGAGAGACTATCAAATATGATATCAGGAATTATAGATTTGGAAACAGACCAACATTTTGAGGGAACTAATCCTTACTTCTATATAAGATGCCATTTTTAAAAATCTTTTGATCAATATGATTTTTTTTTCTCCATTCTCTGTCTACTGATTCAATGTCAGACTCTTTAAAATTCCCTCCATCACGTGTGCATCATGAAGGAAACTGCATACCTCAGGAACCAATTAAAGTTTAACTTACCTCCTCCTGACCATCCCCCAGCAGCTGTTCCCAGAGAAGGCTGAAGGGAGCTCAAAGAAAAGCCGCCTTGGAACAGACTCACCTGGAACTCATGGACTCCTTTGAGCCTGAAGTGCCGGGGGCCCTGGTGTTTCTCTCTGAGCCGTGATTTCATTTAGCTTGAGCGCAGCATTCTGAACAGGGTGCTAAGGGAAATTTACAGACTAGATTAGACATGGTTTTTACCCTCAGGAATTTCACAATTTAATGGAGGAAATAAGATTAACACACAGTCAATTAAGAGAAAGTAGATACACATGTACACATAAAAATATTGATTTAAGTTTGGGAAAGAGGAGATAGGGGCAAAGGATTTAGATGCTAATCAGGAAAGTCTTGCAGACTTTGCAGGCTTCACATGCATTCATCTGAGTGGATGGAAAGCTCACCGTGAGCTGAAAGAAAGAAAGGGGACAGCTTTGCAAGGAGAGATTCCTCTTTTCTCTCACTCCACCCACCCACAAATGGCCCCGGAGCAGGAGCAACTGCGTGCTCAGCGATTGTAAGTCATGTCTGTGTGACTGGCCAGCTGGGTTATTGGATGATGCTGTGGAGACATTTTCACTTGGCCTTCTAGTCATTTGAGATTAGCCAATTTAAAATGAACTTATAGTTTCTGTCCCTAGTTCTTCACTCAACGAGTGAAGTAACATCAAATAGTTTCTCTCTTTTATTAAAGACATAACATTGATATGGTTGACAAAAACGTTTCTACTGCGAATGGTTGAGGAGGAATACTTAATTTCATACGGGGGAATCAAACTTGATATTGGTCTCCCAAAGCCTATATTTCTCCAGAATTTATGCCTAGCACCATGCTTGCTTTTTGGCTCAGAATGGTATGCATAGGAAACGGCAATCTAGGCTTTGTAGAAATGCTGTGGAGCCCTGGGGAATCCCAGAGATGATCACCCGAGAGGCTCTGCAGTCCTCTGCAAATTTCCTATACCTCTCACCTCACATTGAGATAACATTATCCTACAGAACAAAGTCAAGTAATTGCTGTCTTTGGGCATCAGATGAATGGCATTTTTTAAATTTCCGATATTATTTATGGACTTAAAATTCCCTCTCTCTCTCCTACCTCTGTTTCAGCTTTTTCAATCTAATCAAAGATTGTTTTCTCTTTGCCTGTTGTTGGGGGGAGCTGGGGGGAGAAGAGACAGATGGTATCGTTTGCAAAAGGAAAGCTGAGAGATCACACATATATCTTTCAGCTTTGTGGCAAACCTGATGCCAAGATTCTTGCTAGAAGTGCGTAGTGCTACGCAGGCACAGAGGCGTACCAGAGCGGGTGAGGCCAGCCGTGGAGGGCAGTGCAGTAAATTGCCGTGAGCTGATCCAACAGCAGAACATGGGAGCTATTACACTTTGGCAGCTATTTTATTTTTCCCTTATGGAGTTTCAGACCTGTCCTGTACACTGAGATAGCTTTCATCTGGTTAAAACTTGTATTTAAACTTCCTTCAGACCCGTGGAGTTGGAGGGAGGAAAAAGAAAAAAAAAAAAAACCACCTAACATAGCCCATAACACACTGAAATGATGTCGGGGGTGGGAGAGGGGCAGTAATTGTGCCCAGATAATGTTGTCATACTTTGTAAAGCCTTTAATGCTGGAATTTATTTATTAATGATGCATGGGTTATTACCCGCCATCTGTCTTGTGTTAGCAGTGGGCTGTTTCAGATTATGGTAATGTGTTTCTGATTTGAGTTGTGTTGAAAGCCAGAACAAGGCAGCTCATGTGCAGGCCTCTTTGAGGCCTGCTGTTTTCAATTCCTCTTCACAGAAAGGGCTTTTATTTGATTTGTTATGGGGATTTTTTTTCTTCTGTTGCCAAAACAGCTGCAAGCCTGGAAGGGAATAAGACATAGGGCCACATCAAACTTGTTAGCTTGTAAAAAAAAAAAAAAAAGGAATGTTCCAGGAATCAAAAAAAAAAAAAGGTTATGAAAAGGTAGATGGACAGAAGTAGGGCAGAGATGGGGGAGAAAAAGCTTTAGTGGTCATTCTGATTGGCTTTTATATAAAGAGCAGACCCCAACATATTTTGTGATTTTAAATATTATAGGTCAGATTGCTGTGTACTTATTACACCCATTCTTACCAAAGAGGATGGCTTTCTTTTGAATAGATTTAAGTCTTTACACTAGTACAAGGAGCAAAAAGAAGTCCCCAATGAGCTAACCATCCTCCTCCAGTCATCAAAGCAAACACTCAATAAATAAGCTTTTTTTATGTACAAACAAATTGATTTGTTAATGAATATGAAAAAAAATGAAATAGGTAACAGTCAAGCATATCTTGCCTGCTTTGAACATTCACCACGATCTGAGTTCTCTGCATTTCCTCTCACAGGCTATATAAGTTGGCAAAGTATGTCTCAAGATCACTGCTATCCATCTAGCAACGTTGATGGAGAGGCTCTGCGTCTATTCTGTCCAATATGGTAGCCACAGCTACATGTGGTTATTGAGCGTTTGACATGTGACTAGAGTGACTGAAAAACTAAATTTTTTTTGTTTAATTTTAATTAATTTACATTTTAAAAGCCATATGTGGCTAATGGACACCATATTGAAAAATTCAGTTCTAGGATTAACTAAGCAAAGAGACTTTTCCTCCTTCTGATAAAAAGTAAAGGCATTTTATACTAGTTATTATTATGGCCAACTTTTCACATTGAGAATTTGTTTGAAAGACTCGTCCCTGTTGTATTATTAAAGGTTAATAGCACTAAGGCTTTTTTCCAAAGGCCACTGTAAGTTATTTCTTTTCTTTTTTTCCTATAACCTTTTATTTTTTTTATTTATTTTTTATTTGGTTTTGCCATACATTGACATGAATCCACCACAGGTGTACATGCGTTCCCAAACATGAACCCCCCTCCCACCCCCCTTCCCACAACATTTCTCTGGGTCATCCCCATGTACCAGCCCCAAGCATGCCGTATCCTGCATAGGACATAGACTGGCGATTCGATTCTTACATGATATTATGCATGTTTCAATGCCATTCTCCCAAATCATCTCACCCTCTCCCTCTCTCTCTGAGTTCAAAAGTCCAAGAAAGCTGTGGTACATATACACAATGGAGTATTACTCAGCCGTTAAAAAGAATACATGTGAATCAGTTCTGATGAGATGGATGAAACTGGAGCCGATTATACAGAGTGAAGTAAGCCAGAAAGAAAAACACCAATACAGTATACTAACACATATATATGGAATTTAGAAAGATGGCAATGATGACCCTGTATGCAGTTATTTCTTAAAGCAAGTTCATAAATGTTTCCCATCTATAAAATATGGACTTACAAGAAAACTTGATACTCATATGATAAACAAATAAACAACCATGAAGATCTGTAACCAAACTTCTCAAGTCATAACAAATCTACTAATACTAAGGATATTCAAGAATTTGTTTTAAACTTACTGGCAACAATTCTTTCAATTCAATTTAACACAGACTTATTGTTTCTGGAACATATGGTGTGTTCAAGGAGAAGCCCAAAACCATGTGAAATTGACTTTGTAAATACAAATACTACACTGTCCAGATTCTAATTAATTCACGTTTTAGAAATTATGAGATACTGCTTACAACTTACAAATAAGTTTTGCAATGTCTGTGGTTGTCAGTCTGCTTTTCCACAACTGTTTCATTGATGGAGAAGAGGCTATAGAGAGAGATGAGATAAAGAGATGTAACAGGGACAAGACGTGTGTTCACCATTGCCTGATAACTTTGCCACCTAGACACACATTTAGACTCCACTTCCCAGCCACCCTTGCAGTTTTATGGGACCTTGTGAATAATTCATAAATTGAGTTCCAGTGGAATATGGGTAGAAATAATATATGCCATGTCCAGACCTGATATTAATGTACTTTTTGCATAATTCACTTAACTTGTGTCATTGCAGAAAATAGGCAAAGCTCTGAGGCTCTGGAAGATGGCCACTATATGACAGAAGCGAGCCTCAATCCCTCAGTGACACAGTGGAACAGAGCTATCTCTCCCAAGTAAGATTACTTAGATTTAGACTATAATTTAAAGAATATTTGTTTGTTCACTGTGACTGAGATTTGGAAGATGCATTTTGCAAACTAATACTGATACAAGATGACATCTTGGAGAAGGAGAAGTCAGGCCAAGAAGAATTTTTCATAGTGTGAACTTCATGTTACTTGCTCTGTCCCTTAACTTTGCTGTTAAAAACCTAACTTCTAATAGTTTTACCATGAGTTGTTCATATTCAGGGAGAAAAACTTCCTTTTTTTAAAGTAAACAAGATGCAAGTGTATGGAGTGCAAGGTCAATTTATATATATATACACATATATATGTATATATATAATATAAGTATAAATATTATATATATAAATATATATACACAATGTATATAATATAAATATATATTATAATATAAATATATATATACATATACATACACAAAATAAAACATAGTACTACCATGAAGATTAAAATGTAAGCTAAAACATTCTTTCCATGTAGTAAAATCCAA
>NW_024070185.1:55937266-56244948 GCF_014754425.2 Oryx dammah
AAGCTAAAACATTCTTTCCATGTAGTAAAATCCAAAGGGCAAGCCAACTACAGGTCTCATTGAGATAGGCCCTCACATTATCATCTTCATTGACATAAAAAATGACCATGATTTTGTTCCTGAGATTCTGAGACTTTTTCACAGGCTCCTCCTACCATCCTCCTTTTGGATACTTTCATTCTTAGTAGTTTGGTCCTTCCAGTTTCTCTCCTGCCTGGGTGCTGCTTCTCAGCCCATGCCATTCAAATTGATGATACAGCTGGATGGCCTGCTTGGCTTGTTATCTTGGTGTCTTCACAATATCCTGCTTAACTTCTTTCTATACACTGAGCCTATAGGCCTGAACTTCATTGATCAAAACTCCTGGTACATCAAAATCTCAGCTCAAAACCTCTCTCTATATCTCCTGTTCATCTAGGGTGAGGGTGCAGTTTCAAATAAAATAATAATTACAAGTTTACTGATAAAGTTTTATATATGTTTGTGTCCCCCCAGAATGTATATGTTGAAGCCCTACCCTTCAATGTGATGGTATTTGGAAATCGGACCTTTGGGGATTTGTTGAGGTTATCATGGTGAGGTCCTCAGGGAGAAGACCCCGGAAAGCTTGCTCTTTCTCTCCCCACACATGCAGAGAGAATTCTTGTGAACACACAGCAAGATGGAGACAATTTACAAACCAAAAGAATCCTCAAAATGAAACCTTACCTTGCCAGCACCTTGATCTTGGACTCCTCAGCCACTGGAATTGTGAGAAATAATTTGTTATTTTAAGCCACCCAGTCTATGATATTTTGCTATGGCAGCCTGAGCAGAATAACACAGCAGGTGATCAAAGGAAGGAAAGATTTTTCTGTCACCTTACATAAGATAAATGTGGACCACATCCCAACCAGGATGGAAAAGTTTTATTGGCCAGTATAGCCCATTTTATAATCCAGTGGACACATTACATTTGTTTTTTTAATTTTCCTTTTTCTTAACTTCCTCCTTCCTATTAATGCTGTTTAACGTTTTACAAGTTTTGATACACCTCATTAAATTTCAGCTTCTCTAATACAATCTTCTTATTCTACTATAACTGAGGTAAGAAATTGATTAGAACTGAAAACACTTCAGTTGTTTTTATTTCTAAGTATTTTTGATAGACCTGTTCTCATGTCTATATATTGATTAGGAGAGCCTGTGATATATACTTATATATACAGTAAGTCCCCTACATATGAATGAGCTCCATTTTGAGAGCATGTTCATAAGTCCGATTTGCTTTTAAGTCCAACTAATTTAGACTAGGTGCCCAAATAACACAATTGGCTATATAGTACTATACTGCAATAGGCTTATGATACTTTCTACACAAATAATACATCAAAAACTAACCAAAAATAAACATTTAATCTTACAGTACATTACCTTGAAAAGTACAGTACAGCGGTTGGCACACAGAGGAATGTTCACATCTTTGAAAGTTCACAACTTGAAGGTTCGTATGTAGGGGGATTTACTGTATTTCAATTTGGAAGTTTCCTTGTAAAGTCATAAAATGGACCTTAGTTTGAGTTCTCAAAGCCACATTTTATAGTCAACATATAAGGTAATACACCTGGATATACAAGATAAGTAAACCAAACATACCCAAGGATAATGTTCCAGACCCATTCTGAGAAACACTGCATTATATTAACCAGTGAAATGATTTGGAAAAATGTAGAGGGGAACCATTTGTTATTCTGATATGCAGTGGTACCAAAATGTGTTATGATCACGAAAGAGCAGTTTGTTGGAATAAAAACTAAATTTAAAGATCAAACATTTAAAGTCTGGAAAGACTAACTAGTTAAAAAATTTAAACCTTATTTCTGTGTATCGAATGATAATGCCCAGTGAACAGATGGAGGCAGGAAACTTTAGGTCTGTGCCCACATCTATGGAAAAGCAGTATAATGCAGGAGGCCCAGAGTCAAGCTATCTTTTAAAGGATATTGGCATATTGGTAGCTTGAATCACACATTATACTTCCAATTTAGTGACATTTTTACATTTACTGAATAAATTACTGAAAAGTACCTTGTATTACTTTGATAATAAAATTATTATGGAGTACATATTTAGACAACATTTTATCATTTTAAAGCTTCCTTTTTAATATTATCAAAATGCTAAAGAGCCTGCAAAATCTCACAATCAACTAAATATAGAAAGGAGACAGAAATAAACTTCATGAATTTTAAGTTAAAGAAATGTCAAAATATAAACCCCAAAGTAAATGCTCCCATAAGGATAGTTTTGTCATCTCTGGAATCATTTGCTTTATTTATTCAAGTGATGAATATAAAGTTGAAGGAAAGCACTCAGGCCAATTAATGTTTCCCAGCCCCAATGTGTATAGAAAAAGTATAAAATCTATAGGGTTTCCAAGTAGTGGTTAGCTATGCTGCTCTTGAGACTGTTTGCCCTTTCTCCATCCTTGCCTTTTTGTCTCACAGGGATGTTAATCCCTGCAGGCTGTATATCACAGGCCCTATTAATGCTAGATTCCACCTGGATTCAGTCAGTGGGTGCCACCATGGGGAGACCGGAGAGCACAAGCATGAAAGGACATATTCTATCTTGGTCTCATACCCCTTGCACCAGGCAGCCTCTGGATATAGCTGTGTGTCCTCCATAGTCTATTTCCCACATGACAGAGCCTATCTTGATTCCATTTTCTTCCTGGAATTCTTGAACCCAAGGTAGCCTAGATAACTTGGCTCTTCTCTTTACCTTTCCAATGAGAAGTGACATTGGCTTCTTGTTTGTTTAACTTCTGGGTTTTCTCACTACCAGCTTCCCTTCTGACTCAGCTGGTAAAGAATCCACCTGCAATGTGGGAGACCTGGGTTCAATCCCTGGTTTGGAAAGCTCCCCTGGAGAAGGGAAGGGCTACCCACTCCAGTATTCTGGCCTGGAGAATTCCATGGACTTTATAGTCCATGGGGTCACAAAGAGTTGGACACGACTGAGTGAACTTTCACTTATGCTTTCTCACTACCATCCCTTATATAGCTCCCAGCTCTTTGATCACTTAGCTAGATTAACTTCATGTTGTTTTAAATACTTGCAGAGATTGGTCTGACCTTGACTGATGCATTAACTTTATTTCCTTGAAGATGCATAAGTTTTCTATGCTTGTTAGCTTCCCTATAGAGGCATATGTAAAAACATACAGTGGATATGAGAGGAAGAAGAGTAAAACTACAAATATTTCTTTAGGGCTAAAGAACTCACTCGATTCAATAAACAGAATGCCTAGATTATATGTAGGTAATAAATATACTATAACTCACTGGAAAATGGATAGGTCCACCCTAAATTTAGTTCAAGACTTGATGAACTTAAATGGACTTTATTATAATATTTTGTACCCCAAACTGTCTTGTGTTGATTAGACAGTTTGGGCTAATGCTGGTCTAAATTTTGAAGGGAAGGGATCTCTATAAAATGTTCCCTTTTTAAAATGGCAGAGGCTGAAAATGGGGTTCAGTGAGTCACTTAATTCCTAAATCTATCACTACCCAAACAAGTTCAGCCAATGAGAAAAAAATACAATAAAATAATGGACTGATAACCAGTATCTGATGCAATACAACAGATGAGGAGGTTTCGTAGTATCTTAGTATCTTTATTTTACCCTTATCATAATTTCTTAGGTGTGACACTATGGAATCATCAAACTGAAAACTGACTAAATGGATAGTCTCTATCTATAATACTCTAATGTAAATGATCTGATAAGACCCAAGCAAAACGTTTCATCTGTGAACCTCCAGTATTGTTACTCTTAGCATCTTCTTTAGTAACTAACATCAAGAAAAGCCTCAAGTGTGTTTCCCCTAGTTTTCACTGTTGTTAATTCTACCCGTTTGCTTATTACCTACAATACAGTTGATATAAAAATGTATTTTTCTCTAAGTAGTGTGGATTATTTTGCTATACAGAAACCTATTTATTCCTATTATTAACACTGGTTCTCGTCTGAAAGTCTTCAACAATGGCTGCTTACAAGCTGAAACATAAAACATCATCGACCATGGAGCAACAGGAACTCTCATTCATTGCTGGTGGCAGTGGAAAATGGGACAGCCATTTCTGAAGAATGTTTGGCAGTTTCTTACAAACCTAAACATACCTTTAGTATACAATCCAGTAACTGAACTCCTTGATGATGTTTAAGTAATTTGAAAACTTACTTCTATGCAAAATGAAAGAAGCCAATTTGAAAAGAATACATATGAGTCTAGCTATGTAATATTCTGGAAAAATAAAACATGGAATCAGAGAAAAGCTCATGATTGCTAAGAGATCTGGGGACAGATGGAAGAATAGATGAAACACAGAGGATTTTTATGGCAGTAAAAATACTTTGCACGATACCACAATGATTGGAAGCATGTTTTATTATACCCTTAGGCAAATCTGTAGAATGTAGAGCACAAAGAGTAAACCCTAATGTAGACTATGGACTTGGGGCAGTCTATGCCTGTTTAATGATTATAACAAATACACTACTCTTGAGATGAGATCTAAGATGGCTGCCTTATTTATTCAGCAAAAACTCACCAGTCTCTTTACAATGCTCACAGATGTCAAAATTGAGTCATGTCGTCAGGAATTAAAACATCCTTACTTGCTAGTCTTCCAACTTAATTTAGTAGCCTCTCACAGCTATATGTAATATTCACATTTTGATGATTTGTAAGGATAGCACAGAAAGTCTATATCTGTAGAGATTTATGGTAACTCGGATCTGGATTTGTGTCAGACAAGCAGAAGTGCTGGTTGTGATCAAACACAGCTTATAATCCCAAATCTATGGCTCAAAGCAATTTTCACCTCTTGTTCTTCATCATGTAAACTCTCTATGGTATTCATCACTATTTAAAACTGAATGTAGTCATAACTAATATCAAAATGGTGTCTGATACACAGTAGGTGTTAAGTAAATCTTTTCTGGATTGATGACTTGCTTAAATCTGCCATATTTCTTCTTGCAAAACTTTCCTTTTTTTTTTCTTGCATGAGTTTCTTTTCAGTGTGTTACACAGAATAATTATCTATGTTAGTTGTTCTTAACAAGCCAGTATCTTCCTTCAATAAACATAAATGCCAGAGGGCAAGAATATACTGTAGAGATAAAGTCTCTTTAGAAAGTGGTGCTGAGAAAACTGGATAGCTCCATGTTAAAGAATGAAATTAGAACATCCTCTAACACCATACAAAAATTAACTCAAAATGTATTAAAGACCTAAATGCATGACCAGATTATATAAAACTCCTAGAGTAAAATATAAGCAGAACACTCTTTGACCCAAATCACAACAATATCTTTTTAAATCTGTCTCCTAGAGTAATGGAAATAAAAACAAACAAATGGGACCTAATTAAACTTAAAAGCTTTTGCATAGCAAAGGAAACTATAAACAAAGGAAAAGAAAATCTACAGAATGGGGGAAAGTATTTGCAAACAAAGTGACCAACAAGGGATTAATCTCCAAAGTATACAAACAACTTATGCAGTTCTATGTCATAAAACAACCCAAGCAAAAAAATGAGAAGAGACCTAAATAGATGTTTCTCTTTCAACAAAGAAGACATACAAATGGCCAAAAGGCACAGGAAAAGATGCTCAACACTGCTAAGTATTAGAGAAATGCTTCCCTGGTGGCTCAGATGGTAAAGACACTGCCCGCAATGCAGGAGACCCGGGTTTGATCCTTAGGAAGATCCCCTAGAGGAGGGAATAGCAACCCACTCCAGTGTTTTTGCCTAGAGAATTCCACAGCCAGAGGAACCTGATGGGCTACACAGTCCGTGGGGTCAGAAAGAGTTGGACACAACTGAGCAACTAACTCACAGAGAAATGCAAATCAAAACTACAATGAGGTATCACCTCACATCAGTCAGAATGGCCATCATCAAAAAGCCTACAAACAATAAATGCTGGAGAGGATGTGGAGAAAAGGGAGTTCTTCTACACTGTTGCTAAGAATGTAAGTTGGTACAGCCACTACAGAGAACAGTATAGAGGTTCCTCAAAAAACTAAAAATAGAACTACCATATGACCCAGCAACCCTACTCCTGGGCATATATCCAAAGAAAACCATAATTCAAAAAGATGCATGCACCCCAATGTTCACTGAACCACTATTTACAATAGCCAAGACATGGAAACAACCTAAATGTCCACCAACTAATGGATGGATAAAGATGTGGTATGTATGTATGTATACATATGTATATATGTATACACACATATACAAACAATGGAATATTACTCAGCCATAAAAAATAATGGAACAATTCCATTTGTAACAACATGATGAAGCTAGAGATTACCATACTAAATGAAGTAAGCCAAGTAAAGATAAATATCACATGATATCACTTATATGTGGAATCTAAAATACAGAAAAAGATTTAAATGAACTTAAAGCTGATAGAGAACGAGACCCACAGACATGTCAAACAAACATGGTTACCAAAGGGGAAAGGGAATGGGGTGATAGATAAATTAGGAGATTGAGATGAATATATGTATGTTACTGTATATAAAATAGATAACCAACAAGAACCTACTGTAAAGCACAAGGAACTCTACACAATATCTATAAGGGAAGACAATCTGAAGAATATATATATGTAAAACACACATACACACACGTATATCTGAATTGCTCTGCTCTATACCTGAAACTAACATAATATTGTAAATCAACTCTACTTCAATAAATAAAAATTTAAAATAAAGAAATAAGTACCAAAATGCTCTTGAATTTTGTTTTGAACTCTTGAAAGTTAAAAATATGATAACCACAAAATAAATAAAATCAATGGAATTTTAAAGGATAATTTCAATTTGAATTTAAAGGTATAAATATATATTTTATTTATTTCATTGACTATAGTTTGTTTATAATACCAATTAATTTATTATAATTAAAGATAGAAATTAATTTTCCTCCTTTGTTCACATTATATCCATGTAAGCATTGACTTTGCTATTTGTCACAAGAATTCCTTCCCTAGATTGTACATAACATAGAGCAAGTTGGCCATGTAAACCAAATATGCTTTATTTTAGAAACAGGAGTTAAGTAACATGAGCCTCTGCTCATGTTACATAACCATATATCCTATATATTATAGATCATTGAATATTTTAATATGTTGGATACTCTTTCAATTATGCATGACAACCCTCCTCTCCAGTGCACACACACACACACACACACACACACACACACTCCACTGTGCCCCATCAGGGTCATGTCCTCTCTCCAGAAAACTGTGAAGCAAGGTCTTGGATGTGTACTAACTAATACGTACTGGTATCTTACAGTCTTGATTTAATTATGAAAATTTCATATACTTCCAGAGAAGGAAATGGCAACCCACTCCAGTACTCTTGCCTGGAAAATCCCATGGACAGAGGAGTCTGGTGGGCTGCAGTCCATGGGGTCGCTAAGAGTGGGACATGACTGAGTGACTTCACTTTCACTTTTCACCTTCATGCATTGGAGAAGGAAATGGCAACCCACTCCAGTGTTCTTGCCTGGAGAATCCCAGGGACAGCGGAGCCTGGTGGCCTGCCGTCTATGAGGTCACACAGAGTCGGACATGACTGATGCGACTTAGCAGCAGCAGCAGCATATACTTCATTTCTGGTGATTGCTTCAACTCCCTATAATAACACGTAGATAAAGGTTCACAAATCAGAAACATAGGAAATGCCTTTTCTGATTTGATTAGAAAGAAACATATGTCACTTCTACCTTGTGTTTATTTTGCTTTCCAGAATTTTAATCAGTTATTTTAAAAACCTGAGGTTTTGAAAGAGATATTTCTGACTTCAATTGACTTTAAAATTAATATGAAAATCTTGGAAGATGGCACTTTCTAAATTATCTGCATAATTGCAAACAGAGCCTTTAAGTTTGATATAATCAGAGTCAATTCTATCATAGTTCATCTTTGACAAGTCTTGTTGACCAAATACAAGTTTTAAAATGATAGGTTCTAGATGAATGCTTCAGCTTGAAGATTCCAGAAATGGTCTAGCATAAACTTAAACTCTTAAGAGAGTAATACAAAAATACAGATAAATTGAGAATTTTTTAAACAAAACTAGTCTCAGCATGAAGAAGTTGGAAAAAAAAAAAAAAGGATAACATACTGCTGGTTTGATGATGGTAAGAGGAAGACAAAGAGAACAAGGAGGAAGTCTATGGAAAAAGTTGGCAGAAATGTTCATCTCACAGACTGACCTCTAATAGGGACAGAAGATCCAGTTCTCTTGGGGAGAGATTTAACTATCCTAATAAACATGGTCAGTTATCTGAGAATGAAGAAGCCACCCCTAATGACAGACATTTATGTCAGGAAACCAGTGTCAGACAAGTGGCAAACTACAGACCAAAAGCAGACCGCAAAGCGCAGCCAGCAGCTACAGGAATCTGGAAACCACTTCTACTCTTTTCATTTCTTCTTCTAATTTAAAACAATTTGCCAGTTGTAGAGTATATTTTAAAAATATGTACTCATATTTTTACTGATTCAATATATTTCATCAAGCACCTGTTATGCGCCCTGTAACTGTTCCAGAAGATGATTCGTCAGTGAACCACTCAGGGGGAAGAAAAAATCCTGCAAAGATAGAATTTGAGAGATTTTAAATACATGTGCATTTCTTTATGGAAGTATCAGTGAATATATGTATATAACATGTCTCTGTGTGTATATGTATGCCCACAAGGATAATGGTGGTTTTCTTGCTCAATCATGTCTGACTCTTGGGACCCCATGGACTGTAGCCCAGTAGGCTCCTCAGTCCATGAGATTTCTCAGGTAAGAATACAATTACAATTTCTTCTCCAGGGGAATCTTCCCGACCAGGAATTGAACTCAGGTCTCTTGCATTGTAGGTGGATTCTTTACCAACTGAGCTACCAGGGAAGCTCCATGGTAAAGCAGAACAGGATTGTCCGAGGAGAAGATTTGCTGTTTAAAAGAAGCAAATGTGCCTGGAGCTGCTGAGAAACTTTGAGGAGACTGGGATAACAAGGAAAGGGTGGCTGAAGGAGAGAGAAATAGAAGAATTAGGTAGAAAAGGCTGAGTCTATGTAAAGTCTCAGAGATGTAAAGTTTTGGCAGCCACGTTTTTGCTCTGAAACCCCCAGAGAAACTCCGCAGAGGAGAGACATGCTCAGAGTGCTCTTGAGGCAGTCACTCTGGCTGCTGTGTTGAGAATCCATGGAAGCGGCATAGGGACAGAAAGCAGCAGGGAGAGCAATTAAGAGGCCAGTTAAAAGGCATTCTATAGAAGTTTCCTTGCTTTCCTGGTGGCTCAGACAGTAAAGAATCTGCCTGTGATGCAGGAGACCCAGGTTTGATTCCTGGGTTGAGAAGATCTCCTGGAGGAGGGCATGGCAACCCACTCCAATATTCTTGCCTGAAGAATCCCCATGGGCAGAGGAGCCTGGCTGGCTACAGTTCATGGGGTTGCAGAGTCAGACACAACTGAGCAACATTTCCTTTCTGAAGTCAGTTTGTAGAATCATTTTTAAGAAATGAAAATGCACACTCGGATGCTGCTGAATAGACTGGAATGGAGATAGGCAAATCACAAAGTCACACAGATTCATCTGAAGTGGTATGGAGTTTTAGAGAAAAAAGTATTCAAGGAACAAGGGCAGACTGCTCAAGCTGAAAAGTTCAAAGGTCACTCAAGTTTATATTCACATCTTGAGCCTTTCAAGTAGATCAAAGGTGCTTGTCTTTGTACGACTGATTCATGGGGCTGCCAGATGACCACATATTGTGGGGTGGCCTCTGTTTTATGAGCCTGCCCTACCTGCTGTTCTCCTTAGGGGTTCTGAGTTCCTATTTATTCTGCTGTCTTACCCTGGCTACTCAGAGCAGCACAGGGAGAAATGAAAATTCTGACTTGGAATTTGCACGGGATGCTACAAATTTTGAGATTAACAATGTTCTTTTGCTTCATTCACCAGAGATTATACAACAGTTTCCAGAAGAAAATGGTTCCAAGATCATTGTGGGATCTCAAGAAACCCTAGATTTGAAACACTTTGGTCTGCTGCCCAGCCAAGCTTCATGGTAGTCTTCAACCCATGGAAATCTCAGTCTTATGTTCTAGAAGGGCAGACTGGACATAAATTTGTAAAATCTTTGACTTATTACTGATAGTGTATTTATCTGTGTTTGAATTTTGAAAAGATTAGGAAAAATAAGGAAAGAAGTCCAGAGTGGAGAGCAAGAATTAAAGTAAGTCAGGCAACATTTATAGGACTCCTACCACAACATTTATACATAATGTTGAAGGTGCAAAGCACCATTTACTTACCTTATCTAATGAAATTAGTTCACACACCATTTTAGTACCGTAAACAAAATTTATATTACTAGAAATAAATACTAAAATATCTTTGATATCCCTTTAGTACTTTATTTCTTTTCAAAATTATGTCAGTCTTTGCAAGTTTTTCATTAAGTGAACTGTGTTTTCCCTACATATTGTAATATTGTAGTTATGTAATCATGAACTTGAAAATCCAAAAATAAACAGGAATGATTTCTCCTGTATCATAAATTCGTAAAACCATTGACTTATTACTGATACTGTATTTATTCACACATTTTTAATAAAAAACTTATGTCAACACTTTCAACTACAATGTTTTAGTAGCATTTTGAGAATCAAGCCTTCCATCTTAGCATTTTATCTAAGCAAATCTGACATGCTAAGTACCCGCTGCCTGTATAGTATTGCAGCAAATAGTTAAGTAAGTCTCTGGGTACTTTTTGCTTATGAATCTTAATGTACTTTAATTTAATTTCCTAAGCATTGTTCAAACTTATTCTTTCTTTCACTTCCTAATGCTACTGCAAAGGGAGAAGTCTCCTCCCTAAGTCATTTAAGATCATAGAAATCATTAAGCTCATATCATGTGAAATCAGCCATTCCCAATTATGGCCAACCTATTGAAAACCTAATATATGCCCAGGGACTTGTCACATGATCTCATAGCACTGATTTTGAGGAAAGAGCACATGGAGGCACTTGCAATATCAATTTAGTCCAAAGAAAATAGGGTGTAGTAAAGAACAGGATTGAAAACACATTCCATGTCTCAATAATACCTTAATAATTTCTTGGCTTCTCACGATTAGAAGTGCTCATGATAAACAGATTTAAATCAAGGACAAAAAGAATAAGTGTCAGAATAACAAGATAAATTTTAAAACATAAAGATCAAGGTGATTAGAAGGAGTGATAGAAATAGAAGACAAAGTAGAGCCAAATGACTAAATGAGATGTAAAAGTATGCTAAGATATAACAGAAGGAAATGAACACTGTGTCCCAGAAAAATCTAGTACAGAATAGTCAACATTGAATACAGTCTTGATGAAGTTACCAGACTTCAAGGGTGATAATAACTCCTTTGAACATCAAATAATTTTTTTTAAGGTCCTAAAACAGGGAGACAGAGGATGAGATGGTTGGATGGCATCACCAACTCAATGGACATGAGTTTGAGTAAGCTCTGGGAATTGGTGATGGACAGGGAAGCCTGGCATGCTATAGTCCATGGGGTCTCAAAGAGTCAGACATGACTGAGCGACTGAGCTGAACTGAAAACAGGGAGAGTGGAATTAAAAAAGAAAAATCTGAGTGATCTCAGACTTCTCCAAGGCAATACTTAAGGGTAGAATATTGTTAAAAAAAAGTCATCTACAAAATGTTGTAAGAAAAAAATAGTGTGACCCAGTAGTCTTAAAATGAACCAAATTCTTTTTCTTCATGTATAAAGGCAAGGGACATATCAAGATTCAGGAAATATGGAATTTATGAATGTTTCACAGGAAGAATTACTATTCACAAAATCTAAATAATTAAGAGATAAATCAAAATAAAGAGCTCAGAAACAATAAAGCCCTAGTACAAAAAAACCGAAGCCAAATACCAGCTATAATTACAAAAGAAAATGCAACTCTATAAATCTTAAAATATAGAGGAACACACAACAAGCCTAGCAATGATTGGGAAGTGCTAAGTGTGATAAAAATGCTGGGAGAATAATAAATGCACTTACTTTTTTGTCTCCATTAAGAAAAAAATACTTGGGGATAAAAATATGCATCAAAATCTATCCTCTAAAACAAGAATAAGACTGATTTCCTAGGGCTCATGCTACACAGTATCAAAACCAAAAATGACCATCTATTAGATCATAAATAAACCTCATCAAATTTTTAGAAGTTAATGCCAACTTTTAATGTCTACTCTGTCTAGTTTTATTGGACAATGGTTAAAAAAAATCTAACAATAACAAAAACTAGATACAAACAGGACGGGGGAGCCTGGTGGGCTGCCATCTATGGGGTTACAGAGTCGGACACGACTGAAGCAACTTAGCAGCAGCAGCAGCAGCAGATACAAACACACAAAAGAAATTCAACAATCTTGATATTTCATAGTTTTGTTATATCACTAGAGTCAAAGAAAAAATAAAACTTAAAATTGCAGAATATCTAGAAATCAGAAGCAATGAAAACATGTCAGAACTATGAGATACACAGTACTTACAGAAAATATTTATAAGTACACAAGGCAGAATCAAAATAAATCAAATCAAATTAAGAAGTTAGGAATTGAATTTAGGAAATACAACTTAGAAAAGGAAATAATAGAATTTAATAAACATAAAAGCTAACTAATGCATTTGAATGAATTCCCTTTCCTCTTGGGAAGAAGGTATCAGTCTTTTATGGTTTTAATGCCTTTAACTGATTAGATAAGGACTACCTACATTATGGAATACAATCTAGTTTATCCAAAGTCTACTGATTTAAATGTTAATCTCATCTTAAAAATACTTTCCAAAAATGAATAGTGTTTTATCAAAATTATAGCTTATGACCTGGCCTTATATTATATTTTTTAACTTGAAATATGGAAATTGTATGTAGAAGAGAAAAAGATGCTGAAGTAAATCCTTTTTAAACCTGGGAATGGATGTGCCTCTTGTTCTGCCAGGCTGTTAATATGAAGGTGTCAGTCTAGGGAGTAGCTGAGCCAGGTAAGCTAGTACGCAAGGCATAGATTTTTGTGTCCTGCCATTACGCTCATATGCATCATAAGCGTCAAATTCCTCCAGTGGTTTCCCTACTTATAGTACTTACTGATGTGTGATAGAGGTGTTCCTGCTCCACATTCATATTTGGAAATTTTTGCACAACTGGGCCACAGAAGTCTCTTTCCATATTCTTATCTAAGGGTTGGCAAACTTTTCCTGTAAAGACAGTAAACAGTTTGGCTCTTTAGGCTACATATGATCTCTGTCTCATACTCTTTGTTGATTTTAATTTATAAACCTTTACAAGTGTACAGTCCATTCTTAGCTCACAGGTCTTGCAAAAATAGGCTGCTTGGTAGAACTGGCCAAAAGGCCATAGTTTGCCAGTCTCTTTCAATCTTCTCACTCCTTCCCCATGAAGAGAATTGTTAATGGCTACTCTTGCCTGGAAAAACCCACAGACAGAGGAGCCTGGTGGGCTGCAGTCCAGGGGGTAGCGAAGAGTCGGACACGACTGAGCGACTTCGCTTTCACTTTTCACTTTCATGCATTGGAGAAGGAAATGGCAACCCACTCCAGTGTTCTTGCCTGGAGAATCTCAGGGACAGGGGAGCCTGGTGGGCTGCCGTCTCTGGGGTCGCACAGAGTCGGACACAACTGAAGCGACTTAGCAGCAGTCAGGGCTAGACTCACCATAGCAGCTGGGTAGGCCTCTCTGTTTTCTGTTCTAGTTTTAATCTGAGGCAAGTCCTTGGAGATGGAGCTTCCTCAGTGACCTTGCCTCTTGATTGTCAAGGCAACCAAAGTCACCCTTGTATCTCTGAAAGAGTCTAACTCCCTTCCTTAGCACTGGAAGCAATCTGCTTTGTATTGTTGCAGTAATTATTGATGCAAGAGGTGTTCTTGCCTCTCCTTCAGAAGCAGGCCTTTACGGGAAACAATAGATCTTGGTTTGATTCTGGTGCAAGAAGTAGGGTTTACTAGCCCTCCCTAAGAGGCAGAGAATCCCTCCTTCCATAATGGCCCTCAGACAACAGGGTTTCCTACTTCTTTCCCAGAAGGCTTTTCCTTTTTATGAGATGAAGATCCTGGGAAAATGCCTCTACCCCAATGAGAGACAGTCACTTTCTGTGTGTGGGAACCACTGAGCAGGCTCTCGCCCATCTCCAGCTCCGCCTCTAGTATTTCTCAACAGTGCTCAGTGGGGCCTTTGCAGTAAAGCTGAGCAAAATGTGTGTTTGGAGCTCTCAGGTACTATAAACAGATACACTCACCCACACTTGGCCCTTAAAATTTCATTATTTTCGCTGCTTTCTTCTCACCCACCTCTGTGGAGCCATCTCTGCTCACTCCTTCTAAAGGTGAAACTGCATATTCCCTATGTGTCTCAGAAGAACTTGTCCTTCTTTAGAATTCAGTTCCCTTTACTGTGTTATGACCTTAGGTTTCTGCTAAGAAAAAGCTTTTCAAAAGAAGTTACTATTGTAAAGCAATTATCTTCCAGTTAAAAAAAAAGTAAAACACACAAACTCAGTTACTATTTCTTAGATTATTTGGCTCTCTCTCATTGTTAGGCAAGGAGTGGCTAACTGTATGGCTTTCTACATTCAAAGCAGAAGCATTCATAAAGCTTCCCTCCCATGGGAGGAATGACTCAATAAATATTTAGTGATGGATTCATAATTTAAGAACTCACAGAATGTAAGCTGTATTCCTTTACAAGACTATTTTATAGTATATTAAAATTGTTTTGCTGTCTTATGGAGCTTATGCACATGTGGAGTATGGATTTCTGAATATCTGTCATACCACATATCCTCAAAGAATAACAAGTAACTAAATGTTAGCAGTAAAAAATATCAATTCTATTTATGACTGAGCAGTTTCTGGGAGAAAGAAGAGGACCTATTAAATTTGTTTAATGGCAGTGAAAATGTTTTGTTCTTTCCCACATTGATCAGAATGAGGACTTTGTTGAATAATCCAGGATTTTACTTAATACTTATTATTTTGTCTTATTATTATACATTCCCTTTACCAGCATTCATTTATGCTCTATCATATGCATTGCTAAATACTCTGAAGTAAGAGTTGAAAAACTATAATTTGAGGGCCAAATCTAATATTCAACTTGTTTTTGTACAACTCCCAAGCTAAACATGTTTTGTACATTTTTAAATGGTTGTTAAAAATGGAGTTTTGAGACAGAGACCACGTGAGGCCCCCAAGCCCTAAAATGTTTCCTGTCAGGCCCTTTACAAAAGAATGTCTTCTGTCATTTGTGTCTAGAGGATACTAAACTGGGTGATGTGTTGTCCCTGTCCTCAAGGCCCTTGCCCTCTGGTAAATAATTCAGCCATACATATAAACAAGTAAAACGTGAATTAGAAAGTCATGTGCTATGTGAAAGATACCAAATCTTATTCTATAAAGAATACAGAGGAGAGAGTGACTAATTCCAGGCAGGAGCATCCAGGAAGACTCTTTGGTGGAAATGGCATTTTAATAGGACAGTAAAATATGAATAGAATTAATATATGCAGGGACCTAAATGAATCAAATTCAGTGGATACCCCGGGTTCAGAAACAAGAAGGCTGACTTCACAACTTATGAACTGGAAAATCACGTGACCCATTTATTTTTTTATCCTCAGTCATTAGCCCTGTGCCAATAAGATTCATTTTTGAATGAGATTTATTTTAATGTTAAAAGATTTTGACTTGTTACAGAAACAACCCACTTTCCATTAATCTATATTTTTTCCTCAGAAAGCCTATAGTTTCTTTACTTATTAGTTCCTCTGTAAAACAGTACTGATGGCATGGAGCTGAATGATCATTCTTCAATTGGAGCCTGCGTATTTCCTGGCGTTACACTCTCAGGCAACTCAGTGAATCAGCATAGTGTATGTACTTAGAACATTAATTGCACTGCAGAGTTAGGATGAAGACTTTTTTTTTTTTTTTTTTTTGGTTTTACTGCTGTGTTGTTAAAATCTTTGAAAGGTTTATAGCACATGCACACACAAGAATCAGCAGAATGTGTATTCCATGTCAGCCAATCTTTTTTTTTTTTCTTTTCACTAAAGCCCAAAGAACAGCATGCTTTAACTATACTGGGACTAAATAGGAAATCTAGTATTTTTGTGATAATTAGAAACTCAGCATGATACTTACATAACCAGTTGGGAATGCTTCTGTGACAAGAGCAGACTTTCCTAATGTCACTGGCCCTCAAGACTGATTTTTGTCTGTCCAAATAAGTTGCAACATGGAAATTTAAAAATAATTTTCACTGGTAGTCTATTTAGGCTTTCTCTTTATTTTATAGATTAGTGTAATAACCTAAAATCCATTCCTCTGCTTTCTGGCCTTTGATTACACACACTCACCCCATCATTGGCTCTTCCTGCCATGATTGCATTCAATAAAATGAAGATGTATAACGTAGTGCTTTATGTAATGAAGATAGATTTCATGAATTTAAAGACTCCCCCCATATACTTCCCTTTTATATCCATGTCTGTTTCCTTGGTTGTTAAAGACCTCTGTCTCTATTTTGAGGGGGCTTAAGCATTACCCAAACTCTAAAAAAGAGAGGTGTATCAATAGGGGCAGATTAAGTAACTCAGCAAAGTTTCAGAGTAGGTAAACTGCTTTCTGCTGGATGATCCATCAATATGCCAGCTTCTGTGAATGAGAACTGCACAGCCCACAGGGTTGAAACCACTGACTTCCTCCAAGGGCCATGGATGAGCTATAGAAATTGGCAGACCATATTGATGGCTTCTTGAAACTGAATGTTGGCAAGTTTCTTAATGCTGGTCCTGAAACTCTCCACGAGATTCTCCATGGGCTGAGCTTATCCTAGACTTAGCTTCTTCCCATTCTCCTATAGCCCTTTCACCACCAGGCTCTGTGATCTTCTGAGATAGAATCCTTAGATCTTTCTCTTTTCCTAATTCTACTGTCACGGACCTAACACTAAACTTCCCTCAGGTCTCCCCTTTTGATTCTCAAAGTCCTGATTGGAAGGTCAAGTAAATGAACACAGAGGTATTTTAAATGCCACTATTAAAAACAAAACAAAATGAACAAATTAAAAAAACTTGCATCTCTGGAGGCAATGTGGACTGTCTGCCACTAACAAACGAGCATTTGGGAAAGTTACAAACAAGTAATTGGGAAATACAATAACAAGCAGAAAGTATTTTAATCTATGATCTGGGTAGATTCATATGAACACAGCTACATTTAGCTATGATTTCCACTATAGTTAGTACCATAATATCATAAAATCACCCCAAAAGTTAGTTTTTATTATTACAGTATCATTTTGGATTATCTTTTAAAGGTAGTAATTTTAAATTATATTTTGAATTGAGCGTATGAAGTACTGGCTTAAATAGAAAGTTCTAATCAGAAGCTTTAAAGCTGTGAATTTATACTTGATTATTTTAAAAAATTGAAAAATCTGAAGGCATTGACAGTTGTCATGGGCATGTTTCTCCACAGATTCACAATAAGTATGACATTCTAAAAAAATCATAATAGTACCCTGGTAAGTGGTAAGCACCAGCAAAATGAAATATATTTTAATATTTATTTAAAATATGAGATTTTTATTATAGAGGAATAACAAACCTAAAACCTAGAAAACTTTGACATGAGAAGGTCTGATTGATATCACTTTCATAGTATAATTTACATCCCAGTCAACACAATTTTGAGAATAATCACTAAAAATTTTTCCAGATAAAAAATAGAAGACTTTGTGAGGAGCAATTCACTAAAAATACACATAGACAAATAAAATACCTTTCAAAGTTAACTTCAAGGTCATTTTCCAAAATACTTTAAAAGATGAAGCTCCTGTAACTAGAGAATATTTGATAGAGCTCATGTTGTAGGCATGGCTACATCTATTTTGGATCAAAAAGAGGCAGTCAAGCTGAAAAAAGGTGCCCGTATCCAACCTGGGGAGTGGTAACCTGCGTCAAGGCCATCACTTAACGTGAATGACCCAGCAGCCACCGCATCATTCACCAGGAGCACTCTCCTTAAACAATATGCCTCCTGATTTCCTTTGCGTGTTCAATCGGGTGGTAAAAATGGAAACTTTTAGTTAAAAAAACAAACAAACAACAACCAAAAAAACACAGGCCACTGATTTGAGTAACATTTTTTAAAAACTAGGAAAGGACTTTGAAAACTTACCATATAGATGAACTACAGCTTAATCTGGAAAATTGCAGCCCAGATGTGCAACGAGAGGGCTGGTGCTTTCTGATCCTGGCTTCAGTGATGATTTTCCTCACAGAGAATGGAAATGACATCCAGTGAAGGGTCAACCTTCAGATAAGATTAATTAGTTCTTTTTTGTTCTCAATGATAAAAGATGTTTAACAAAATTGTCTTATCTAGAAGATACTTTTTTCAAGGCTAAATAGTTCAATCAATAACTATAAGAAGACACTCTCAAAGTTGGTGCTGCACGTGACAAGATCACTACAATTAAAATGAATGGTGAGAGGTGAAATGGGAGAATTGCTGTAGAGATGATGAGGTATTTGAGCACTTTAGCTCAATTAAAAGTAATGATGTTTACGATGTCTTTGTTAAAGTTAAGAACAACATTGTCATTTATCTTTCTTTGCTGAAAAGAGTCCTTTGATGAGTATATGCCAGAGATGGTAAAAGATAATGCCCAGTGAAGCAGAGAAATTTCAGCCCTGCCACATGATTCAAATGTACAAACAACTCGTAAAATTTCCAGCAATGGTATGTATGTATATCATTTTAAACTCTTTGGAAACATTATGGGCATTTTTATTCACTGATCATTACAACATAATTTATAAGTCAGGAAAAGAATAGGTATGTAATCTGAGTCCATGTATCTATCCATATATACATTTTTATTGGAATACCAGAAGGTATTTCTGGGCCACAGAACCTCCCTTATTTTAATCCACTTCATTTTTAAATGTCATAAAGTCATTGCAACAGTATATTATCCAACAACCAGGAAACATGGAAAACAATTTCTCTTAAGTGTAAGCAATGCCATATAAATATATAAGTAACTTACACTTAAACTAGCATAAACATATATTTGAGTAGAATGCAATATCTGAAAGAATCATTATGATAAAAATGAGAGCTATTATTTTTGTTGAGTCATCCAGAACAGCGAGGACTTCTTTCCCTCTTATTTTAGGGCTATGTTGCAGAAAGTCTTGAGAAGTTTAGCATTATTTAAGCATCTGCAAAATGTGTGTTTTCCATTTTTCCATGAAGCCTACCACAGGAGTGATCAGTACTCTTTCAGTCAGTCTCTTCTGTGAACAGTGGTTTTGAAATGAGATGTTGATGTTTAGAAAAATCAATACCAGTTTTAAATGAATATTGGAATTCAGACGTCAATGCATTAAAGAACAACGTTGTGGATGTAGCCCAGTTTTGCTTAAAGCATAAAAAGCATAGTTCAGTGATTACTAAATGGGTATTTGGCGAAGTTACTTAATCTGTCTGTAAACTATTTCTTCATCTCTCAGATGAGAAAAATGTAATCACCTCATGGGTTTGATTTTTTGACACTGATTGTAGACAGAGGGAGTAAATTCATCCCAAAGTTGCAAACACTCTGAGGTATAGCTTGAGAAATTTGAGGTTAACAGGGAAGGCTGAGATTAATTAAACAGAAGTGTACTTTGAGGGTACCATCAAACCGTGAATATTCTGAGGTAGAAGAAGGAATTAAAATGTAAAGCCTGTAATAAACATTAAATTAATAACCATCAGGAAAATGTACCTACAGAAATGACAATCTGTGAAAAATTCAGAATCAGCAGAATCTAGTGGCTGGCCTTTCAACATGTTTTCTGTTGTGTGACATGTGGGCAGTCCATTTGGTGCCTTGTCTTGGGGAAACTTGAGTAACACCCCCACCCCCAAAGAGAAAAATAAATGATCAGGGTTTAATATCATACATATACTGTCAAATTAATATAAAATATTTTAATCTATGGAGGACCAGTTTTCTTAAGTCTATACAAAAAGCTTAAGTCTAAATAAGTTTTAAGTCTAAATAAAAAGCTGCTATCTTCCAGCATTTCAGTGGCTGTATTAGGAATTTGCCAACCAGTTGATCTTAATGTTCATGAAGGGCTCAAAAGATGGAATTATTTAAATAAATTTAGAGCGATTTTTGTCAATTAAAAAAAAAAAAGAGGGAGGACATTATAATCAAGCTTTGGGTTTCAGCATCTTGACACGGTGTGTTAGTTTGCTAGGAGTGCCAAAATAAAATACCAAAGACTGGGCGGCTTAGCAACAGAAATTTGTTTCCTCATAGTTCTGTAAGGTAGAACCAAGACCCAGGTGAAGGCAGACTTGTTTCTTCTGAGGCCTCTCTCCTTAGTTTGCAGATGGCTGCTTTCTTGATGTGTCCCCACCTTTCTCTGTGCACAGCTTCCTGGAAGCTTTCTCTGTGTCCAGATTTCCTCTTTTTGCAAAGACATCAGTCAATTGGTTAGGGCTCATCCTTGCATTCACAGCTGCAGAGCTTCCCCCGCCCCCACTTTTTTTCACATAAATTATCCAGAGTTGTTAGTTTCTGTTACCTGCAAGAGGAAAAAAAAAAAAAAAAAAAAAACCTGCTAGTAATAAAACCACATTAATAAGATTTCTGGACAATTTACATCTCTGTATGGCTCTCCTCCTGCCTCTTTCAATAAATCTCATTCCCATGATGTCAACTGAGAATAGAAATATCTTTGCAGAACTAAAGAGCTTTCCAGATTGAGGCACTAGAATGGATGGGGGAGATCTAACTATGTATGAATACTTCTTCCTGCAACTAAGAATAAACTAAACACTGAGAACTACAGTCAGTCCTCAGATGTGATTACAACCTAACTAATTTGTAAGGAAAACTTAATTTATTCATATTTGCATGTATATATGCACTTAATCTATTTTGAGCCTGCTGGTCCTTCATAAGCATGTTCTGGGTCAGTCCTCAAAATGTGGTCCCAGGAACAGCATCACACGAGAAATTGTTTAAAAAAAAAAAAAGCAAATTTTGTGTCTCCACTCCCAGACCTACTGTATGCTCTAGAGGTTGGACTGACAACCTATGTTTTATAAGCCCTCCAGGAGATTCTACTTCCCTGGTGGCTCAGACGGAGCCAGGAGATTCTAATGCTCACTGAAGTTTAAGGACCTTTGTGCTAAGTAAAGGCTCAAGCTGGAATAGGATTCCACACCTCAGTCACAGACCTGACTTTGCTCTTGGTGTCAGAATATAAGAAATACTGAAGGCATCCCTCTAGGGGTCCTACCTTCTTTGGACCAGAGCCTTACTTCTCCCCCTACCCCTAGCTATTCTTGTCTGCTGTCTCAAGGGAAAGGGGAATGGTCATTAAAGAAAGGCAGGAGATCTGAAAATAGAGCAGTGCAGTCTGTCATTTACAGGAAGCTGACAACCCCATTTCTGACTGTTTGATTGTTTTATTTGCCCCAGAGGCGCTAATTCTCACACATTTAGCTCCTCTCTTTAAAAGGAACCCCAACTAATCATTTTCTTGAGCTTCCATGCACTAGTCTCTCAAGTATTCTTTTTAAATTGAGTGAAAATTAAACCTAATGCACACGGTTCCATAATAACATTTCTTTTAATGAGACCCATCTTCTAATGGAAAGAACTGCCCTACTAAATTAAAAGCAGGAAGATATATAAAAACACATAATCCAGTGCATGAAACCCAAAACCCAATTTACTCATTCCTTTCACTAGACAATGTGATGAAGCATAACAGGAACATGAAAAAATGAAGTTGTCTTCCTGCCTCCTCCTCCCATTTCCCCCTTTCCTACTTGGAAAAGGTCAGCTTGAGAAAAACTTGACCTTAACATTGACTTCCCAGTAAAGCAAACCAGTGAAAGCAAATATTTTTCATGTCCCACTAATCTTAAAATCTAATTGTAAATTTAAAAAATCTTCATTAAATGCAATCTTTTTTATTTCAAATGTCTTTAACTTAAAAAAATTGTTTTCAGCCAGACTGGGATGAATTCCAAGCAATTTCAAAATCACTATGAGAATAGTACTTTACTTATAGTTTATAAAAAACAAGTATTTCAATACATAATCTGCAATATTTTATGGGGTTATTAATTTGAATTATGGAATTCTAATTGCCTAGGAGATTGTCCATAAACCACTGCTTTCCTCCAGCAGGATGGAAAAGAACACAAAGTATTCCCACCAGGAAGCTTGGAAGCTTGTCAGAACCTACAAATGTTTCTCAAACTTCACGGTTTCTTCAGGGCTTTGGCTATTTTGCAAACACCCTGATCAAAAGGTAACCATGACCTCAGAGGTGTGTGTGGGGTGTGTGTATGTATGTTTAGCTTTTTCTTTCTTTGGCATGGCTTATGCACATTGAAATGCTGACACTTTAAGAGGCCAAAACTATGTCAACTCCTGTAATAACTAGGTGAGTTTGTTTTATAATGATAATTAACTAACTGGAGGGTATTTGATGTGTTTGTGTGTGTGTGTGTTTATACTTACAGGCATGTGAAAGCATGTATGGATACAAATACTTTGTATGTGTATGATTAAATAATCTTGTGGTAATTTTTCTTCTAGCCCTGCAAAAATACAAATTGCCTCAAATTTATTTATTGGTATATAATATGTTGAGGTCACAAATCCTGTTTTGAGATAGATTTTCTGTGAAAGACATCCAGCTCAGTAATTTATTTTCTTCAACTTTTTTTTCATTGTTTTGAAACAGTGTCTGTTTACTTAAGATTTTGTGATTCAGATAAAAAGGTCTTCATTCTATTCATCTCATCATTCAGCTGATCTATGTGCAATTTGGACTATGTACAGGGAATAAGAAAATTAATTTTGAACTTGTTGCCATAAAATGATACAAAGTCCAAAAACAAACCACACAGAATAAACATAAATTAGTAAGGTGACATTATAATAGATTCTGCTATTATAATCTATATAATAGTTTAAAATATATATTATATATATGTATAGCTTAAAAACTATATAATAGTTTTTAAATGCCTGTGCCAGCAGAGCAAACTTGTCCATAGCTTTAAAAAAAAAAAAAGAGAGAGAGAGAGAAAAACTTGAAACCGTTTGATATAAAACTTCATTGGGAACACCCTTACTTTTGGCAGTTTGTATCCAGAATTTATTTCCTGTTAGAATCTTGCAGTAAGTAGCAAATACTAATTAACAAACCTGCACTGCACTCCCTGGGTGGTTAAAAAAGAAAACTGAGTAGCAATATTGTAGCTCATGGAGTTTTAAGTATGAGCTCTTGGACCATAAGGTCCTTTGGATCAACAATATACTGGAAAGAAAGGTATCTTTATCCAGGCATCTGTGCAAGTCAGTGGCTCTGCTGGACTAACCACAATCTTCCAGACCTAAGACCAACCATTCAGCCACAATGTTTCTCAGTTGGCTTTGTTTGGTTTTGGTGTTGAAGTAGTTTTCCTCCTATGAGTAGGTGACTCAGTGAGAATCCCAAAAGAAAACAGCTTCTAAAAGAGCTTTTGGTACTTAGAGGTTTTGGAAAGATGATGAGAAGAAGCATTTTCCTGGTGTAAATATTATTCCTCAGAGCAAATCAAGGTATTGACTCTAACAACAACAACAAAAAAAGTGAAGAAAAATTCTGTATAGCAGCAACTGGGATAACTTCTGAGAAATTGCTTTCTAGTGACATTAAAATAGTAAATATTCAACCTGATTTATAGCTATTTTTTCTTTTGCCTGAAAATGTCCAATGTACGTGGCTTGAATACACATTCTTGTCTCAAATGTCCTACCACACACATTTCCACCTACTGTGAAGACAAACACATTTTGACTAATGTTATTGCTTATGAAAATTTTCCCTATGACTTGAAATCCTACCTCTGTGTTTTCTTTTCAACATTCACATTTATAAATGGGCAATTGTTAAACCACTTGCTGTTTCTCTTAGAGGTATCATAATAAGGGTGATCAAGTAGTAATCTAACCTTTCGGATACTATGAATTTTCCATTTTCTATTAGAGAACAGCACTTAGGAAAAAAGAATCCTTAAGAGTGGGAAAATTTTAAGAACGATTCTTAGATGCCAAGACCACTCATTAACATTTTGCCAATGAGGGTGTTTCAAGTTATCTGAAGTTGTATTTCATACAAAAAAGCAACTTAGGTAAAACTTGTCTGCTCTTACATTTTAAGACCATTGGTAAATTCAAATTCTTTAGCTGCACTTAGGGACTCACACAAACAGAATAAAAATACACCAGCCTATTCTTCTAGCATTACATATGTATTATAGCCAAAGCATTTGCTTAGAAGTAAGACATTACTCTCAAAAATTATTTTTATATGTGGTATTTAGGACCATTTTATATAGAATGTTAAGTGTTTTATGAGTAAGTCCCACTCCAGATGTGGGAGATGAATCCCAGAGGAGGCGAGCAAATCTCTGTGTTTCTGACTCAGTCTCAAAGCCAGGGCTGAACTATTCTCCAGCACCTCAAAAGGCTCTGCAGCCTAAACATCAAGGCCAACTGCTATAAGAGAAGGAAGCATTGAATGGTCAGGCTGTGATGGGACAAGCTGGAGGTCAAATTTTAATTGTGCTCTGCATTGATTGTATGACTCTAGAAATGTAGCTAAATTGTTCTATCACACAGATTTTGAGGAAAATGCTTGTGCTGGTTAGTATGCTATGTCTTCAGCTCCTAATTCACTTCTCTATATTCTGCTTGTATGGCTGGAGCTGGGCTCTGCCAACTACATGTCTTCACTGCCAGCTGGCTTTCTATTAGATGATCCAGAAGAAGGGGCAGAGCAGAAGAAAAACCCTCCTTACTTTTTGCTCGCAACTCTCAGACTCTTCTCTCAGCCCAAACTGTTGGCTCCAGTTTTTATCTCCTATTGGTACTTATAGAATAAGGCTTAGGGTCACACCAGTATCATCAAGGCAGCAAATCCTCAAAAGTCCAAGTCCCAACTCCTCAGCACCCATTATTTGAGCTTCTATGTTCTGATAGTCTCATTAACTTCTTCCCTTTATTTCCCCAGCCTTAGGGATGGAGATGCTTCCTGGGTTCCTCCCATCTTCCCTTTTTTCTCATTCAGCTAACCAACACCTATATATCAACTGCCTAGGTTAAATTCTGTCTGTTGAAGTATCTAAAGTGCTTTCTATTTCCCTGACATGTTCCTCACTGATGCACTGTGAGAGACTGCTATCTATTTCTTTTTTTAACATGGATTAAGTGAGATATTGCATGGTAAATGCCTCCTTAAAAGCTTGAAACGTAGTATAAACTTTAGATACATGACTCTTTTCTCCATTACTAAAAGCTGTCTTCTTGAAAAAACTCTCTCCCCATCATCCCCCTCTCATACACTGTTTGTGCAAATTGTGATTTTCAGTATAAATATTTGAATTCAAAAAGAACACTGGATTTCTAAATCTCAAGAGATTTCTAACTCTCCATAAGATATGCAATTATAGAGGGAATTTATGACCACAAGCTCCTTGATGCTTTGAGTGTGTGTAAAATTGCACATTTAGAGTCATCGTCGCTTACTGGAATAAAGAACACTGTTTCTTAATCATGGTACAGTGATAGTGCCATGATGTGGTATCAAGAGATTGGGCAATTCTTCTCCTTGATAATTGATTTTCAATAATTATTGATAAGCCCTTCTCATCCACTGAAACTTGTCTGTCTCTAATATCAAAGTGAAGACTCTATTCTCTCATTCTTCTCTAAAATTATCTCATATTATTCAGAAGTTATCATCATGCTAATTATTCATGTCATGCCCATTTTTATTTTATACTTTCACTCCTATTCTTTTCTCTTTTCTGAAATGCTTTCCCCTTTACCATTTTATTTAAATCTATCAAGACAGCTGAGAAAACATTCCCTTGGCCCACCAAGATATCTACCATGAATTCCTGTTATACCTATTGCAGTTTTTTGCACTATAGCAATTAATTAGTCTCTGAGTAGAAATCTTATCAGCTCAGTTAATTTTTTTAAAAAAAGCAACTTTACGATATGGGCCATTTTTTTCTTTTTTAAATCATCACTCATGACTGCCTAGAGGGTTTGAAATAAATATCTGTTGGCTGACTGGCCAACCTTTAATATTTTTTATGATGGACATGTCACTTGAGACTTCAATTTTCTCTGAGAGTAAGGTTGAAATACCAAAATAAGTAGATAGTAGGCAGATAGATAGATACAGATATATGATATGTTTCTGGGAATTAATATGATTATGATGAAAGTTTTAGAATTTTTCTTCATTACAAACTCAGCAGGAGATGAGACAATATGAGACAATACTAGAGTCAATATACCATTCTTTTCTTTCTGTGCTCTAGAAAAACAATCTCTCCTACTAGATTTATTAAAATATTTGCAATATAACCATGATCTTAATGAAAAGAACTGAATTTTTGACTGGAAGAACTGAAATGCTTGATCTTTTACTGCTTTTTTCATGAAATGGATAGGGTAGTACAAGTAGGCACAATTCCCCTTACTCTTTTTGCACAGACACTAAATTTATGAAATGAAGAGTCTATCTCTTTGCTTTTCAATTCTCAGTCATTATAATGATAGACTGAGTGGATGACATAAGTTATTGCTTCAGAACAGCTAGTGAATTCAAATATAGTTGCTCACTCTAAAATATGTGCAGGTAAGGGTGACTGCACAGCAGGAACCACCTGAGACTGAAATGGACCAAATCTGAATGAAAAAAGACCCTCATCAGGTCATGATGAAGCCCTCAAGTTCATCAATTATTTAGCATTATGATCTATCTTATGCCAGTGACCCTTGAAGTACATGAACAACTTGAAAGCAAAGAAGGGTAAAGAATTAAATGAAAACATAAAGTCTGCATTCAACATGACTTTGAAGATACTTAGAACACCTTGAATATGATAAAGATTTTCAAATATGAAAACCAACTTCCTGGTTTTCTACCCCTGTAGTATACATGTATTTGTCCCTTCAGTTCAGTTCAGTCACTCAGTCGTGTCCGACTCTTTGCGACCCCATGAATTGCAGCACGTCAGGCCTCCCTGTCCATCACCAACTCCCGGAGTTCACCCAGACTCACGTCCATCGAGTCGGTGATGCCATCCAGCCATCTCATCCTCAGTCGTCCCCTTCTCCTCCTGCCCCCAATCCCTCCCAGCATCAAAGCCTTTTCCAATGAGTCAACTCTTCACATGAGCTGGCCAAAGTACTAGAGTTTCAGCTTTAGCATCATTCCTTCCAAAGAACACCCAGGGCTGATCTCATTCAGAATGGACTGGTTGGATCTCCTTGCAGTCCAAGGGACTCTCAAGAATCTTCTCCAACACCACAGTTCAAAAGCATCAATTCTTCGGCGCTCAGCTTCTTCACAGTCCAACTCTCACATCCATACATGACCACAGGAAAAACCATAGCCTTGACTAGATGGACCTTTGTTGGCAAAGTAATATCTCTGCTTTTCAAGATGCTATCTAGGTTGGTCATAACTTTTCTTCCAAGGAGTAAGCATCTTTTAATTTCATGGCTGCAGTCACCATCTGCAGTTATTTTGGAGCCCCCCAAAATAAAGTCTGACACTGTTTCCATTGTTTCCCCATCTATTTCCCATGAAGTGATGGGACCAGATGCCATGATCTTTGTTTTCTGAATGTTGAGCTTTAAGCCAACTTTTTCACTCTCCACTTTCACTTTCATCAAGAGGCTTTTTAGTTCCTCTTCACTTTCTGTCATAAGGGAAGTGTCATCTGCATATCTGAGGTTATTGATATTTCTTCCGGCAATCTTGATTCTAACCTGTGCTTCTTCCAGCCCAGCGTTTCTCATGATGTACTCTGTATAGCAGTTAAATAAGCAGGGTGACAATATACAGCCTTGATGTACTCCTTTTCCTATTTGGAACTAGTCTGTTGTTCCATGTCCAGTTCTAACTGTTGCTTCCTGACCTGCATATAGGTTTCTCAAGAGGCGGGTCAGATGGTCTGGTATTCCCATCTCTTTCAGAATTTTCCACAGTATTGTGGTCCACACAGTCAAAGGCTTTGGCATAGTCAATAAAGCAGAAATAGATGTTTTTTTGGAGCTCTCTTACTTTTTCGATGATCTTATGTGGGAAATTAAATTACAGAGTTATGATAGTGGGGACTTTTGAAAACTAAGTATTTCTTATCAGTAAGAGAGGGTAAAGTGAGATTCAGACCATGAATGCTATCTATGTATTTGGAAGGCCATTTTTAAATTTTTATTTACCGTGTACTTGGAACTACTGTACTGTACTAAAAATCAAGTTTCCTATTCTTTATGTATATATATATATGTAAAGCATATAACTGATACATATAAGCTGACAAATGAATCAGACAACAGGCCTTGCTGTAATTTTAATTCTCACAAAGTATCTTCAAAAATGTTTCTGAAGTCAACACAATTTAAAGGGCACATGTGGAATGAATATATACCAGGCTGAATATATTTATACACACACACATACACACACAAAATGTGGTTTATTGTCCAAGAAATTTCATTGACCAGCTTTGATTTCTTTAAAAGTTGGAAAATGTCAGTTTGTAAAATTGTGTGTGCAGATTAAGTATAAGTGTTAGTCGCCCAGTTGTGCCTGATTCTTTGTGACCCCATGGACTGCAGCCCACCAGGCTCTTCTGTCCATGAATTTCCCAGGCAAGAATACTGGAGTGGGTTGCCATATCCTTCTCCAGAGGATCTTCCCAACCCAGGTATCGAACCCAGGATTCTTGCACTGCAGGCAGATTCTTTACCAACTGAGCTACAAGGGAAGCCTGTGTGCAGATTAGGTTCATGACTATTAATATTAAGAGTATAAAGTCCCATTTGTAAGAAACAATTCATGTGTAAGAAACTTGAAATGTCAAAATATTTTCATGCTCTTAAAAATTCATGCTTTTTAGATATCCCATACTCTTGGATTAAGACAATTATATTGTTAAAAATGGCCATACTACTCAAAATCTATAGACTTAATGAGATCCCTATCAAATTACCCCTGATATTTCTCACAGAACCAGAATAAATAACCCTAAAATTTATATGGAACTGTGTGAAGTTGCTCAGTTGTGTCCAACTCTTTGTGACCCCATGGACTACAACCTACCAGGGTTCTCTGTTCATGGGATTATATAGGTACGAATACTGGAGTGGGTTGCCATTTCCTTCTCCAGGGGATCTTCCAACCCAGGGATCGAGCCCAGCTCTCCCATATTGCAGACAAATGCTTTACCATCTGAGCCACCAGGGAAGCTGCCAATGGAACCCTGAAAGGCCCAGAATTGCCAAAGCAATCATGAGGGAAAAGAACAAAACAGGAAGCATAACTCTCTGAGACTTCAGACAATACTACAAAGCAATAGTAATCAAAACACCATGGTATTGGCATAAGGATCAATGGAACAAAATAGGGACCAGAAATAAGTTCAGACACCTATGGACTTATATACCCTATACAGAATAGAGAGACCAGAAATAAGTGCAGACACCTATGGGCTTAATCTTCAACAAAGGAGGCAAGAATATACAAAGGAGGAAAGACAGTCTCTTCAGCAAGTGGTATTGGGAAAGTTGGACAGCTGCATGTAAATCAATGAAGTTAGAATGCACACTCACACCACACACAAAAATACACTCAAAATGCCTTAAAGACTCAAAAACAAGACAAGACATAATTTTAAAAATAGTAGAAGAGAACAAAGGTAAAACATTCTCTGACATAAAATTACCAATGTTTTCTTAGGTCAGTCATCCAAAGCAATAAAAATAAAAGCAAAAATAAACAAATGGGACCGAATCAAATTTACAAGCTTTTGCACAGCAAAAACAAAAAGACAACCTGAAGACTGGGAGAAAGTATTTGCAAATGATGCAACCAACAAGGACTTAAAAAAAAAAAAAAAAAAAAACCAAGGGCTTAATTTATAAAAAATACAAACTATTTACAATTCAATAACAACAACAACAACAAAATTAAATTGAATAAACAACCCAATAGGAAAATGGGCAGAAACCCTAAATACAAATTTCTCCAAAGAACAGACACATTTGGCCAACAGGCTCATCATCACTAATTATTAGGGAAATGCAAATCAAAACTACAATGAGGTACCACTTCACACCAGTAGAATGGCCAATGTTAAAAATTCTGAAAGAGTTGTTCAGCTCAGTTCAGTTCAGTTGCTCAGTCGTGTCTGACTCTGTGACCACATGGTCTGCAGCATGCAAGGCCTCCCTGTCCATCACCAACTCTCAGAGTTTACCCAAACTCAAGTCCATTGAGTCGGTGATGCCATCCAGCCAACTCATCCTCTGTCATGCCCTTCTCCTCCTGCCTTCAATCTTTCCCAGCATCAGGGTCTTTTCAAATGAGTCAGCTCTTCACGTCAAGTGGCCAAAGTATTGGAGTTTCAACTTCAACATCAGTCCTTCAAATAAACACTCAGGACTGATCTCCTTTAGGATGGACTGGTTGGGTTTCCTTGCAGTCCAATGGACTCTTAGGAGTTTTCTCCAACACCACAGTTCAAAAGCAGCAGTTCTTCTGTGCTAGGCTTTCTTTATAGTCCAACTCTCACATCCATATATGACTACTGGAAAAACCATAGCCTTGACGAGAAAGACCTTTGTTGGCAAAGTAATGTATCTGCTTTTTAATTGCTGTCTAGTTTGGTCATAACATTCCTTCCGAGGAGTAAGTGTCTTTTCATTTCATGGTTGCAGTCACCATTTGCAGTGATTTTGAACCCCCCCAAAACAAAATCTGTCACTGTTTCCACTGTTTCCCCATCTATTTGCCATGAAGTGATGGGACCGGATGCCATGATATTCGTTTTCTGAATGTTGAGCTTCAAGCCAACTTTTTCACTCTCCTCTTTCACTTTCATCAAGAGGCTTTTTAGTTCCTCTTCACTTTCTGCCATAAGGGTGGTGTCATCTGTATATCTGAGGTTATTGATATTTCTCCAAGCAATCTTGATTTCAGCTTGTGCTTCATCCAGCCCAGCATTTCTCATGATGTACTCTGCATATAAGTTAAATAAGAAGGATGACAATATACAGCCTTGATGTACTCCTTTTCCTGTTTGGAACCAGTCTGTTGTTCCATGTCCACTTCTAACTGTTGCTTCCTGACCTGCATACAGATTTCTCAAGAGGCAGGTCAGGTCAAAAGCCTGGTCAGGTGGTCTGGTATTCCCATCTCCTTCAGAATTTTCCAGTTTATTGTGATCTACACAGTCAAAGGCTTTGGCATAGTCAATCAAGCAGAAATAGATGTTTTTCTGGAACTCTCTTGCTTTTTCCATGATCCAGCAGATGTTGGCAATTTGATCTCTGGTTCCTCTGCCTTTTCTAAAACCAGCTTGAACACCAGGAAGTTCACGGTTCACATATTGCTGAAGCCTGGCTTGGAGAATTTGAGCATTACTTTACTAGCATGTGAGTGCAATTGTGTGGTAGTTTGAGCATTCTTTGGCATTGCCTTTCTTTGGAATTGGAATGAAAACTGACCTTTTCCAGTCCTGTGGCCACTGCTGAGTTTTCCAAATTTGCTGGCATATTGAGAGCAGCACTTTCACAGCATCATCTTTCAGGATTTGAAACAGCTCAACTGGAATTCCATCACCTCCACTAGCTTTGTTCATAGGTATGCTTCCTAAGGCCCACTTGACTTCACATTCCAGGATGTCTGGCTCTAGGTGAGTGATTGCACCATCATGATTATCTGGGTTGTGAGGATCTTTTTTGTGTAGTTTTTCTGTGCATTCTTGCCACCTCTTCTTAGTGTCTTCTGCTTCTATTAGGTCCATACCATTTCTGTCCTTTATTGTGCCCATCTTTGCATGAAAATTTCCCTTGGTATCTCTAATTTTCTTGAAGAGATCTCTAGTCTTTCCCATTCTATTGTTTTCCTCTATTTCTTTGCACTGATCACTGAGGAAGGCTTTCTTATTTCTCCTTGCTATTCTTTGGAACTCTGCATTCAAATGGGGATATCTTTCCTTTTCTTTTCACTTTTTTTCTTTTGACAGGTATTTGTAAGTCCTCCCCAGACAGCCATTTTGCTTTTTTGCATTTCTTTCCCATGGGGATGGTCTTGATCCCTGTCTCCTGTACAATGTCACGAACCTCATTCCATAGTTCATCATGCACTCTATCTATCAGATCTAGGCCCTTAAATCTATTTCTCACTTCCACTGTATAATCATAAGGGATTTGATTTAGGTCATACCTGAATGGTCTAGCGGTTTTCCCTACTTTCTTCAATTTGAGTCTGAATTTGGTAATAAGGAGTTCATGATCTGAGCCACAGTCAGCTCCCAGTCTTGTTTTTGCTGACTGTATAGAGCTTCTCCTTCTTTGGCTGCAAAGAATATAATCAATCTGATTTTGGTGTTGACCATCTGGTGATGTCCATGTGTAGAGTCTTCTCTTGTGTTGTTGGAAGAGGGTGTTTGCTATGACCAGTGCATTTTCTTGGCAAAACTCTATTAGTCTTTACCCTGCTTCATTCTGCATTCCAAGGCCAAATTTGCCTGTTACTCCAGGTGTTTCTTGACTTCCTACTTTGCATTCCAGTCCCCTATAATGAAAAGGACATCTTTTTGGGGTGTTAGTTCTAAAAGGTCTTGTAGGTCTTCATAAAACCATTCAACTTCAGTTTCTTCAGCGTTACTGGTTGGGGTATAGGCTTGGATAACTGTGATAGTGAATGGTTTGCCTTAGAGACGAACAGAGATGATTCTGTTGTTTTTTAGATTGCATCCAAGTACTGCATTTTGGACTCTTTTGTTGACCATGATGGCTACTCCATTTCTTCTGAGGGATTCCTGCCTGCAGTAATAGATATAATGGTCATCTGAGTTAAATTCACCCATTCCAGTCCATTTTAGTTCGCTGATTCCTAGAATGTCGACGTTCACCCTTGCCATCTCTTGTTTGACCACTTCCAATTTGCCTTGATTCATGGACCTGACATTCCAGGTTCCTATGCAATATTGCTCTTTACAGCATCGGATCTTGCTTCTATCACCAGTCACATGCACAACTGGGTATTGTTTTTGCTTTGGCTCCATCCCTTCATTCTTTCTGGAGTTAGTTCTCCACTGATCTCCAGTAGCATATTGGGCACCTAATGACCTGGGGAGTTCCTCTTTTGGTATCCTATCATTTTGCCTTTTCATACTATTCATGGGGTTCTCAGGGCAAGAATAATGAAGTGGCTTTCCATTCCCTTCTCCAGTGGGCCACATTCTATCAGACCTCTCCACCATGACCTGCCCATCTTGGGTTACCCTGCAGGCATGGCTTGGTTTCATTGAGTTAGACAAGGCTGTGGTCCTAGTGTGATTAGATTGACTAGTTTTCTGTGAGTATGGTTTCAGTGTGTCTGCCCTCTGATGCCCTCTTGCAACACCTACCATCTTACTTGGGTTTCTCTTACCTTGGGCATGGGGTATCTCTTCATGGCTGCTCCAGCAAAACACAGCCACTGCTCCTTACCTTGGACAAGGGGTATCTCCTTACCGCCGCCATTCCTGACCTTCAACATGGGATAGCTCCTCTAGGCCCTCCTGTGCCTGTGTAGCCACTGCTCCTCGGGTTGCTCCTCCTGGCCGCTGGCCCTGGCCTCGGGCATGAGGTGGCTTCTCCTGGCCGCCCCTGACCTGGGACGGACTCAGGGTGTCTCCTCCCGGTTGCCACTGGCCTCAGACGCAGGGTAGCTCCTCTTGGCCGCTGCCCCTGACCTCAGATGTGGGGTAGCTCCTCCCGGCCGCCACTGACCTCGGACGCAGGGTAACTCCTCTAGGCCATTCCTGCACTGTCGCAGCCTGGCACCCTAAGCCGCTGCCCCTGACCTCGGACGTGAGGTAGCTCCTTTCGGCCGCTCTTAGTGTGCAGGCTCGCCGCCGCCGCCCTGCGCTTAGTGTGCCGGCTCGCTTCAGCCGCCTACCATATGACAACACTTATATGTGGAATCTGAAGTATGACACAAATGAACTTCCTTTTTACAAGACCAAAAAGACACCCACATATAGAGAACAAACTGATGGCCAAGGGAGAGGCAAACTCCCAAAGACTAAGAGTTAATTGGAATTAGTAGGTGCAAACTAGTATATATAGGATGGATAAACAATGTCCTACTATATAGCACATGGAACTATATTCAATACCCTGTACATAAGCCATAATGGAAAAAATATGAAAAAGAATATATTGGATAATTTAGTCACTTTGCTGTACAGAAGAGAAATTAACACAACAGAGTTAATCAACTATTAAATATTTTTTTAAAAAAATCATAACTTTCTAAATTTAAGTTGGCTTCAAAACTTGGCTTGCATGAATATCTTAATTCTTTTAATTTTTTTTAAGTTAAAGCTAATAATTTTTAGAGTTCTTCCTTTTTTCCTCTTGGAACAAACTGATGGTTCTGTAATTCACTTTTAACTACAAATGATTTTACCTGCTCCTAGCATGTAAACCAATAGTAACAATTCTAATATACTCTGGTTCATGTGCATTAGTTTTATATTGCTCCTATAACAAATCCCTACAAACTTAGTTGCTTAATGCAAAATTATTATCTTATAATTCTGAAAGTCAGAAGTGAAAAAGTCCCTTATGAGATTGATGTCCACAAGGCTGCATTTTTTTTCTGGACTCTATAGAGAATAATCCATTCCCTTGCCTTTTCCAGATTTTAGAGACTGCCCACATTCCTTGGAACATGGCCCCTTTCTACACCTTTAAATGAGCAAAAGAAAATTGAGCCCTTCTTACACCACATCAATTCAAGCTTTCCTCCACAGTCATCCTTCCCTCTGACTCTTCTGATTCCTTCCATTTTTAAGGACGCTTGTGAGTGTACTCACTCTGCCTGGATAATCTAGGATAATCTCCCCATCTCAATGTCCTTAACATAACTGAATCTGCAAAATCCCTTTTCCATGCATTTAAGCATAATCAAAAGTTCCAGGGATTATAATCTGGGCTCCACTCATCGGAGACATTCTTGGGAGACGTTCATCAAATTCAGCATCTGATGGGTGCACATCATATAGACAGGACATTTCATTAGATTGAGCATTTCATTATATTCTTAACATCATTAAAGCACCTTTAAAACCAGCAATAAAGTTAACAAGATAATGAAGTTTCAGAAATTTCCAATATTTTACATGAAGTAGTCTTTCAGTTCAGTCACTCAGTTTTGTCCTACTCTTTGTGACCCCATGAACCACAGCATGCCAGGCCTCCCTGTCCATTACCAACTCCCAGAGTCTACCCAAACTCATGTCCATTGAGTCAGTGATGCCATCCACCCATTTCATCCTCTGTCGTCCCCTTCTCCTTCTGCCCTCAATCTTTCCCAGCATCAGGGTCTTTTCAAATGAGTCAGCTCTTCGCATCAGGTGGTCAAAGTATTGGAGTTTCAGCATCAACATCAGTCCCTACAATGAACACTCAGGACTGATCTCCTTTAGGATGGACTGGTTGGATCTTCTCACGGTCCAAGGGACTCTCAAGAGTCTTCTCCAACACCACAGTTCAAAAGCATCAATTCTTCTGTGCTCAGCTTTCTTTATAGTCCAACTCTCACATCCATACATGACTACTGGAAAAATGATAGCCTTGACTAGATGGAGCTTTGTTGACAAAGTAATGTCTCTGCTTTTTAATATGCTGTCTAAGTTGGTTATAACTTTCCTTCCAAGGAGTATGTATATAACCATTTAACTCACTGCTACCAAACTACTTTATATTTCTGCTGATATAAAGCAAAAGACAAAATTTAAAAATTATCTAGGGTATGTATCATTTTCAAACTGTATTTTTATTCTTTTCATTCATAAATGCCTCTTCTAGACCCTATAAAAATATAAATAAGCAGTATTTATTAAATGGTTGAATCACACATTATTCACATATTAAGCATAAAGACTGGAGAAGGAAATGGCAACCCACTCCAGTGTTCTTGCCTGGAGAATCCCAGGGACGGGGGAGCCTGGTGGGCTGCCATCTATGGGGTCACACAGAGTTGGACACGACTGAAGTGACTTAGCAGCAGCAGTGGCAGCAAGCATAAAGACTCCTGGAGTAAGCAGACTTTCAATAACTTGTGAAGATTTAACATAAATGTATCTATATAAATTATTTAATATAATAAAATTTTATAATAATATAATCAGATTTTAGGATTCCTCCCAGAAAACAAAAATTAAAGCTCCTTCTACTTAATGAGATGACATCACAACATAATAATTAACAGGAAATATGAATCAGTCATCAAGAACATGTGCTCAATATAGCTAACACCCACTACCACTAAGTCTCATCCCATCCAGTGATGTGAGGATCTCAGCACAGCACACAACACACACTTCCTTCTCCAACATCCAAGTCAGTGCTGAGAGAAGCAAAGGAGAAACAAGACCCCTGTTATCAGTGGACTCAAGGGACTCGGTTTCTGTTCAAAATCAGAAGAGGACACTACGCTGGCAGAAATGCTTCAGCAAAGGAAAAACACACCCAGACTGTTTTTTTGTTTGTTTTGGTTTTGGTTTTTTTTTTTTAGAATTATGTTTTATTTGAAGGAATTTCTGAGGACTTAAACCCAGAAGACAGCCTCTCAGCTCTGAGGGACTGCTTGTAAGAGGTATGGGAGGATCCAGGGTAAATAGGAATTTTGCAACAAAAACCAGGACCCTAGACTATTTGCCTTAATATTCCTCCTGACAGTAGGTAAAATCAGTTCAGTTCAGTTCAGTTCAGTCACTCAGTGGTGTCCGACTCTTTGCGACCCCAATGAGTCGCAGCACGCCAGGCCTCCCTGTCCATCACCAACTCCCAGAGTTCACTCAGACTCACATCCATTGAGTCAGTGATGCCATCCAGCCATCTCATCCTCTGTTGTCCCCTTCTCCTCCTGCCACCAATCCCTCCCAGCCAAATGGTTACTGACAAATACATTTTCTGATGCCTGGGAGATATTTAGTAGATAGGATGTAGCTTAGCCTTTTTTTTTTTTTTTTTTCAAAATCTACTCTCAGAGGCAAAATATGTGTCCCTAGAAAACTTGATTCTCTGCTCAGCCACCAGTATAACCCAGAATCAATTAAGTTCTATAATAGAGCAACAAGGAGTTTTTGACCAAGTACTCTGTGGTATCCATGCTCAGCAATAACCAATGGATAGACACTACACCAGGAGTACAGAGAGAGCAAGCTGGTTTGCAGACACTGGACATCTTCTTTTACAGAAATACAAATCAAATATTTTAAATATGCAAGGCCTCCTTGCTTCCAAGCATTTCTATTAACAGATTCAACATGAAAAGTTATTGTATCATCTCAAAGAGATTTTCTACAATTAGTTAAATTTACCTTGAATATCAGATTGCTTCCTATGCCTAATTTAAATCAGCAACTCATAATTAATTTTTAAAATATTATCAGCTAACTAATATAACCTATCAAAATTAATAACATGGTGAAATTAAAAAAAAAAAAAAAAAAAAACAAAGACAGCCTAGGTGTGGTAGGCATAATCATGGCCCCCTAAAGAAGTACACAGGCTTAGTCCTGGCCCTGAGACTATGATGGTTTCATGGCAGAAGAAATTTTCCGGTTGTCATTGAGATGGGAAAATTATCCAGGTGGACTCTGGTGTAATTCCAAAGATCCTTATAAGTGAAACAAGCACAAGTGGAAGAGAGCAAGAGAAGAAAATATGACAACCAAAGCCAAGGTCAGAATGATGAGATTGCTGACTTTGAAGTTAGAAAGAGACCTTGAGCCAAGGAAGGCTCTGGAAGCTGGAAAAGGCAAGGAACTAAACACTTCCCTAGAGTCTTCAGAAAGCCCTGTAGAGATTTTGGTTTTAACCACACAAGACTATTTCAGATGTCTGAACTTTAGAACTGTAAGATAATACAGTGGTTGTTTTAAGACACTAAGATTGTAGTAATTTGTTCCAGCAACAATAGAACTAATACAATGGGCAAACTGTCCTTTTAGTAAATTATGTTTTAACACAGCTCTAAGATTTCCCCACTGATAATATGCCACAAGGTCTGCCTTTCTGTTGCTCAGTGATAAGTACTGCCTCATCTTTTCTAGTAGGACATCAGTTTGGCTGCTAACTGGAACCATGGGTGTGATCCATTTGGAAATCCTTAGGATCAGGTATTGCACTGGATCTCAATACTCTTCATTCGGCTTAGCAATCTGTCTGCTAAATTTCATTGGAAATGTAGCAAACTCACTGAGTTCCATTGCAAAAACAAGCAGTGTGCATGCATGGTAAGTCACTTCAGTCATGTCTGACTCTTTGTGACCCCACATACTGTAGTCTGCCAGGCTCCTCTGCCCATGGGATTCTCTAGGCAAGAATACTGGAGTGGGTTGCCATTCCCTTCTCCAGGGGATCTACCTGACCCAAGAATTGAACCCATGTCTCTTAAACATCTCCTGCATTGGCAGGCAGTTTCTTTACCACTAGCAAATGGGTAGCCATTCCCTTTTATGGGATCTTTCTGACCCAGAGATCCAATCTGGATCTCCCACAGTGCAGGTAGATTCTTTACTTTCTGAGCCACCAGGGAAGCCCAAAAGATAGCAGTAGATGATATAAACTCTCACACAATTGCAATTGTATTATTCTCACCAGATATAGACTGATGGATATGATAGTGTTACATGAAACACAGTAATTACTGAAATTGTACTTGTCAGAGCAAAATAAATATCTACCTTTGATGATAGAGAATATATGATTTGAGCAAAAATTTTAATGTGTCTTATATTAATTATTTATAAAGATTCACAAACACTGTGCTCTAAATGAGCATATAAATATATACATGTAGTTGCATGGAGACATATATGCAGTGAGAGAGGTCTATAGATTATAATGATTTGGGAGGATGCTTCTGTACAACTAATACCCCTTAAAATTTCACCTTCCATAAGTGGTTCATTTTGGAGAGCTATCACTTCCATTGAAATTACTTTTCTTTTGTCTATCCCTCCTGCAATACTATAAAATGCTCAAAGACAAAGATCAAATTTTATTTGTCTTATTTGTCATGGCACTATATATCATAATGGCTATTAGATGGTCAATAAACTATTGGATGAAGTTAGGGAACTTCCATAATATAAATGCCTAGGCAGTAAATCAAGAAGATGCTTAGGACAGAGAATTATTTAGTCTGCTAGTGGGTTTTAAAAAGGTCTCAATCCCATAGCTCACTTGTCAACCATCAAGAGCATCAAGAGAGACAGGTTCTCCAAAGTTTCAGATCTAATTTTTGCCTTTTGTTCCCAGTTAAGGCAGTTTTTCTCTTGCTTATTTAAATTGATTTCTCCTAAATAAAAATGACTCAAGGAGTAACTATTATGTGTGATTCTATAGGCACATACATAATATTAATATACATAATCTTTGTGTGTATACAGATATATATATATATAGAGAGAGTATGTGTGTGTATATATATGTTTGTGTGTGTGTGTGCAATTATATACATCCTGGGAATCCTTAATGTCTTCGTTGCATCACACCCTGTAGTTTAGTTTCCAGCATCCAACAATTTGACTGATTTCTCACAACGTTCCTCTCAAAGTGTATATTTATTAGCTTCTCATACTTCTTATGGAGAAGGAGATGGCACCCCACTCCAGTACTCTTTCATGGAAAACCCCATGGACGGAGGAGCCTGGTAGGCTGCAGTCCATGGGGTTGCGAAGAGTCGGACACAACTGAGTGCCTTCCCTTTCACTTTTCACTTTCATGCATTGGAGAAGGAAATGGCAACCCACTCCAGTGTTCTTGCCTGGAGAATCCCAGGGACAGTGGAGCCTGGTGGGCTGCTGTCTATGGGGTCACACAGAGTTGGACACGACTGAAGCGATTTAGCAGCAGCATACTTCTTGACCTATATATCTATTTCTTTTAGCAGTCAAGATGTTTCTAATCTGTTTTAAGAATTATTTCATTACCATCTTTCTAAATTCCATATATATATGTTAGTATACTGTATTGGTGTTTTTCTTTCTGGCTTACTTCACTCTGTATAATCGGCTCCAGTTTCATCCACCTCATTAGAACGGATTCAAATGTATTCTTTTTAATGGCTGAATAATACTCCATTGTGTATATGTACCACAGCTTTCTTATCCATTCGTCTGCTGATGGACATCTAGGTTTCTTCCATGTCCTGGCTATTATAAACAGAACATTGGGGTACATGTGTCTCTTTCAATTCTGGTTTCCTCAGTGTGTATGCCCAGCAGTGGGATTGCTGGGTCATAAGGCAGTTTAATTTCCAGTTTTTTAAGGAATCACCACTGTTCTCCATAGTGGCTGTACTAGTTTGCATTCCCACCAACAGTGTAAGAGGGTTCCCTTTTCTCCACACCCTCTCCAGCATTTATTGCTTGTAGACTTTGTATGCAAGACAGCAAAAGAGACACAGATGTATAGAACAGACTTTTGGAATCTGTGGGAGAGGGAAAGGGTGGGATGATTTGGGAGAATGGCATTGAAACATGTATACTATCATGTAAGAAATGAATCACCAGTCTAGGTTCGATACAGGATACAGGATGCTTGGGGCTGGTACACTGGGATGACCCAGAGAGATGATATGGGGAGAGAGGTGGGAGAGGAGTTCTGGATTGGGAACTCATGTACACCCATGGCAGATTCATGTCAATGTATGGCAAAACCAATACAGTATTGTAAAGTAAAATAAAAATAAATAAATAAATAATAATAAAAAGAATTCTTTCAAGTCACCATAGCCTCTAACAAAAATGTAAGATCACAGTGCCCATTTTATTCTGCAAGTAAAATTCCATAATGCATTCTCAGGATGTGGCATCAATAATTCTTCTCTCTTTCTAGAATCCTTCCAGACTCAAAATTCATTACTTGTGTAGGTTTAGGTTATACATCTCACAGCCACAGAGCACTATTCACATCACAGTCATCAGAGATTGGCATTCTATTTATTGCCACAGTTGGTGAACGGTGACTAAGCGTCCTAAAGAATGGACAACTCATCCCACGATGTACAAAGGTGGCATACTGCCTAGTGGGTCCTGCTTATAATCTATTATCAATGACTCAGAAAGGGCAAACTTCAGCCTTCAAGCCTGATATAAAAATTGAAACCAAAGTTGCTTTTGTGAGGTAAAAACTTAGCTGAACAAGATATATGCATCAGTTGTTTTCTGTCATTGTACAATAGACAGAAGAAACAGGAAACCTTGAGAGAAAGGAAACAAGATTAACCTATGAGGACCCATTTTCTGCTTGGTTGCGTTTTTTGAATCATGGGCACAGGAAGAGGGAGTCTAAGCAAATCCTCAAAGTCTTGCTGAGTTGAGGATATAGAAACCGTGGAGGAGCATACTGAGATTGCACAGTAAAGTTCCAGACAAAGAAGTACAAAGAGAAAAAGCTTCAGAAACATGCTTGGGGTACCCTTGCATTTTTGCTGAGAACTAATCAGTGTATGTATAGAGTTCAAGTTCATGAGGCTGAACAAAGGATAGTCATAACTTGTAAGCTGAACAATCCCAGAGTTCAGAGAAAGTAGAAAGACATTTGATCAGGCCACTGAGGGTCCCTGGTGATAGCCCACAGGGTCATGCACTAGTAGTAGAGCTAAACTCTATCTGGAGTGAAGCCTACTCTAGGCCAACCATAACAAAGCTTAACAAGAGGCCTTAAAGAGATCAAGCAGATCTGCAAGTAGCTTAAACTGCCTGCCGGATGAAAGGACAGCACTCTTTCAAGGAAAACAACAGTGCCGACATGACTCCAACATAAAAGTACTAAGCACGCCAAGAAGCAAGACAACATGAGCCACAATCAGGAGTAAATCAGACGACTGGAACAAAATCAGAGACGAGAAGGATTTTCTCTAGGAACTAGAAAAAAAGGATGTTATTGGAGCTCTTATACCAATATTTAACTATTTTGATATTGAAAATAATAAATTAGTAAGTGATAAAAAGCAAAGTGCAAAAGACTCTCCTTAGTATACAATAAGAAAAAATAGGATTTAAGAACTACGTATGCATGCTTTTCTGTGCAAAAGATCTTAATATACAGGAAAAGTAATTTTGAAACCTTGGAGACAGTTTACCCTCAGAGCACAACTGGAAATGAAACATGACAGAAGAGGAAGAGTGACTCTTTGTTGAGTATATTTTTAGCTATGACTCTTAGAATGGTGATAGTGTGTCCCATAGTCTCAAAATAAATGATTAAAACCTGTCAGAATATGGTACATGCAAAATAAAATTCAAAATGTAACAAACTTAACTCTATTAAAAAATGATAAATATAATCACATTGATTAGATTGGGGCAGAAAAGAACCAACCAAAGAAGTCTTAAAACACACAAACACACACATACATTGACTATATCTGTAAGGCTAAAGACAAAAAAGAACTGTGTGAACAATATTACACTCCAGTTTGGAAGTGTGTTTTTCACAAGGTTATGAGTTTTTAGATATGAAATTAGTTTGTGTGTGTGCTAGGATTGAGCAAAAAGTAAATATATGGTGGATAATGAAAGCCTGGGTGTCTACTGTCAGAAAATAGTTATTGATACAAATGAGGGAAAGGGAAGGCTAGAATGAATGGTGTAGTGTTAGACTAGGGGGAAAAGCATGTGGTATGCTTTTAGTACTCAGACAGGTAGATACACGTAGAAGCATAGATGTGTATGAATGTATGAGTTGATGTACATACATATTTTCTACCTCCTCCAGCAAAAGGGCCTAGAAGCAATACCACTGAAGTAGCAATGAGAATTTGTTCTGTAATGAAAGGAATCAAGCTCCTTGGAGAAACATTCCGCATCAGGATTGGGCAAAGAAAATGTAAGATGAGTCAGGGATATTTTGATGCCATAAAGTAAGAAAGTGCTCTCAAAACAATGATGGAGATATTTGAAGAAGACACAGAACTCAACCTGAAGGAGCTCTCATAGCCAAATCTGGGAAAATTTGAGATGTAAAATAATAAGGATAGTGTTGATTTATAACCTAGAAAAGAAGATAAGATATCCATGAGTCCATACTAATATAAATAATTGAATACATCAACAAAAAAGGGGAAAATCACAAGGGCCAGCTCTTTCTTACAGTAAAATTTTAATCACTGAATATAGAAGGAGTAAAGAAAATAGAAAATCATCAATTTTCAGTAATACTCATTACAAGGCAGAACCTTTGAGAAATGTTAAAATTAGTGATGTAGGTATATTGAGAAACTAGTTGCATAATGTTGAAGTATCTCCCCACAATATGCGTCATTATAAAATGGTAACTTTACAATGGAGATGCCACCTTAACCAAGTGATTAAATTTAATGTTACTGGTCACAAAATACATCAAAAACATCTAGTTTCTTATATGATGCACTGAGTAGGACATTCTGTGGTGGTTTTTTACCAAAAAAAAAAAAAATTTAATTTAATTTTAATATAATTATGAGAAAACACCAGAAGAATTAAAGTTGAGAGATAGACTACAAAAATAAATGACCTGCCCAGTTTTGGTGTTTTGTTTTTTTGTTTTTTTTTTTTAATTTTTTTAAATGTTTGAGTAAGACTAACAAACTGTCAGAAGACATGGTGATGTGACAACTAAATGAAATGAGAGAACCTGGATTATATCATGGACCAGAAAAAGGACCTTAGTGGGGTATATAGAAGAATACTCTATAATTTGGCAGTATGCAAAATGTTGCAGAATGACCCATGAGTCAAAGGGAAAAGAAAACCACAAGGGAAACTGGAAAATAGTTTTAAAAAATGAAAATATAATAAGAATTGTGGGGTGCAGCTAAAATATTTCTTATAGGAAAATGTATAGGTTTAATATTCTTATATTGAAAATATAGAATCTATTACTTAAGGTTCTACCTTAAGAAGCTAAAAAATGAAGCATATAGTAAACCCAAATTAAGTAGAAGGGAGAACATTTTAAAAGATAAGAGCATCCCTGGTGGCTCAGATCATAGAGAAAATTAACAGAACCATAAATTGGTAATTTGAAGAAAAAAAAATGAATCTGAAAAATGTCTGGCTAGATTTATCAAGAAGAAAATAGAAAACTCACAGATTTTAGCTATCAGGAATGAAACAGAAAGAATATAACTACAGAACCTACAGACATTAATCTGATAATGAGGGATGTCATCAAATCTTTAGGCAAGTACATTTGGCAAACTAGATGACATGCTAAATTCTTTGTAAAACCCTAGTTTTTAACTACTAAGAATATTTGAGTTTTACTTTAAAAGTTCTCTACAAATAAAATTCTTGACTACATAATTTCTCTGATGAATTCTGTCCAACTTTAAGGAAGAAGAGCAATAATCCCAAACAAAATGTTTTGGAAAATAGAAGTGAAAGAAGCACTTCCTAACTGGTTTTATAAGGCTGGTATTACTCTGTTAAACCAAGACAAAGATATTTATAAGCAAACAAACTGCAGACTAATATCCTTTATAAACATAGATCAAAACTTCCTTAAAACATAATAACAAATTGAACTTGACAATATGTAAAATAAGCAACTGGAGTTTCTAATAGAATTGCAAGGTTGAATAATAACTCATAAAAATCAGTTTTGTTCACCTTATTCATTATTTGAACAGAAAAATTATATGATCAGTTCAACAGATGTACAAAAAAATTAAAACCCTTAAACACCCAATGTGTTAAAATTATATAACTAAAAACAGAAAGTAAGTTCCTCAGCTTGATAAAGAGCATGTATAAAAACCCTATGCCAAGCATTTAGTGTTGAAAGAATTAATGATTTCCCCCTGAAATTGGGGATAAGGCAAGGATGTTCTTATCACTTATTTGACTAAAGGCCTTGAGTAGTAAGACTAGACAAAAAAATAGAAATGTATCAACTATACAGGAAAGAGTGGTAAAACTATATCTACTACAATATAAAGGAATAAACTAGAGATATATCCAATAGTATGAATGAATTTCAAAAACATTCTAATTACAAAAAGCTAAACACAAAATAGTCCAGTCTATTTATATGAAAGTTCCTAAGAGAAAAATCTAATTCAGAGTAACAGAATGGTGTTGGAGATAGGAAACATAACTGAGAAGGAGTATGAGGGAAAGTTTTGGAGTGAAGGAAATAACATCTTGTTTGTGCCAGTGGCTATCTGGATGATAGCATCTGTCAAAATTCACCAAGCTATACACGTAAAACAGTAATATTTATTTTATGTAAATTACATTTCAATAGAGTTGATTTTTTTTTAAGTGTTTCCCAGGGTGACCAAAGTAGGGAGAAAAAGAAGAAAAGTGTTTTGATATAGCTACTAGCAGCTTGCTTTTCCCAGCAACTCTGCTTTCCAGCAAGCTGTGGTCTTTAAAGGATACTGTCTGCCCTGAGTGTGCTACCACCACTTCAGCACCAATAGCTTCTGCCTCCTTAGAGGCAGAAGTAGGTAGAGTATACTGGACAGGGTAGAGGTATACAGGGCTCCAAATGTACATTCTCTTTCCAAAGGATGTTTATTAAGCCAGCAAAAACAAACAAGAAAGCTGCTGCTGCTGCTAAGTCACCTCAGTCATGTCCGACTCTGTGCGACCCCATAGACGGCAGCCCACCAGGCTCCCCCATCCCTGGGATTCTCCAGGCAAGAACACTGGAGTGGGTTGCCATTTCCTTCTCCAACGCATGAAAGTGAAAAGTGAAAGTGAAGCCAGCAAGAAAGCTAAGTAAGTCCAAAGCATCTTCTCATACAATTTTGTAATTAATTAAGTGAAATTTTCAACCAGTGAAATTTGGCTTATATAGTTCTTCCCCTAATAGGATTAACTTTTGAATTGTGGGCTAAACCTCATATCATTTGTTTTCTCTTTTCTCTCTTTCCTCCTGTGTTTCTTTCTTTCCTTCCCTTTCTTCCTTTCTCATTTTCTTCCTTCTTTCCTTCCTTTCTCTCCTTTTCTTTCTTTTTTTTTTTTTTCAAATGTTTATTTTTACTTTATTTTACTTTACAATGCTGTATTGGTTTTGGCATACATTGACATGAATCCACCATGGGTGTACATGAGCTCCCAAACATGAACCCCCCTCCCACCTCCCACCCCACATCATCCCTCCGGATCATCCCCATGCACCAGCCCCAAGCATCCTGCATCGAACATAGACTGGTGATTTGTTTCTTATATGATATTATACAGGTTTCAATGCCATTCTCCCAAATCATCCCACCCTCTCCCTCTCCCACAGAGTCCAAAAGTCCTCTCTACACATCTGTGTCTCTTTTGCTGTCTCGCATACAGGGTCATCATTGCCATCTTTCTAAATTCCATATATATGTGTTAGTATACTGTATTGGTGTTTTTCTTTCTGGCTTACTTCACTCTGTATAATCGGCTCCAGTTTCATCCATCTCGTTAGAACTGATTCAAATGTATTCTTTTTAATGGCTGAGTAATACTCCATTGTGTATATGTACCACAGCTTTCTTATCCATTCATCTGCTGAAGGACATCTAAGTTGTTTCCATGTCCTGGCTATTATAAACAGTGCTGTGATGAATATTGGGGTACATGTGTCTCTTTCAATTCTGGTATCCTCGGTGTGTATGCCCAGCAGAGAGATTGCTGGGTCATAAGGCAGTTCTATTTGCAATTTTTTAAGGAATCTCCACACTGTTCTCCATAGTGGCTGTACAAATTTGCATTCCCACCAACAGTATAAGAGGGGTCCCTTTTCTCCACACCCTCTCCAGCATTTATTGATTGCAGACTTTTGGATCGCAGCCATTCTGACTGGTGTGAAGTGGTACCTCATTGTGGTCTTGATTTGCATTTCTCTAATAATGAGTGATGTTGAGCATCTTTTCATGTGTTTGTTAGCCATCCGTATGTCTTCTTTGGAGAATTATCTATTTAGTTCTTTGGCCCATTTTTTGATTGGGTCGTTTATTTTTCTGGAATTGAGCTGCAGGAGTTCCTTGTATATTTTTGAGATTAGTTGTTTGTCAGTTGCTTCATTTGCTATTATTTTCTCCCATTGAGAAGGCTGTATTTTCACCTTGCTTATAGTTTCCTTGTTGTGCAGAAGCTTTTAATTTTAATTAGATCCCATTTGTTTATTTTTGCTTTTATTTCCAGTAATCTGGGAGGTGGATCATAGAGGATCCTGCTGTGATTTATGTCAGAGAGTGTTTTGCCTATGTTCTCCTCTAGGAGTTTTATAGTTTCTGGTCTTACATTTAGATCTTTAATCCATTTTGAGTTTATTTTTGTGTGTGGTATTAGAAAGTGATCTAGTTTCATTCTTTTACAAGTGGTTGACCAGTTTTCCCAGCACCACTTGTTAAAGAGATTGTCTTTACTCCATTGTATATTCTTGCCTCCTTTGTCGAAGATAAGGTGTCCATATGTGTGTGGATTTATCTCTGGGCTTTCTATTTTGTTCCATTGATCTATATTTATTTCTTTATGCCAGTACCATACTGTCTTGATGACTGTGCCTTGGTAGTAGAGCCTGAAGTCAGGCAAGTTGATTCCTCCAGTTCCATTCTTCTTTCTCAAGATTGCTTTGGCTATTCGAGGTTTTTTGTATTTCCAAATAAATCTTGAAATTATTTGTTCTAGTTCTGTGAAAAATACCGCTGGTAGCTTGATAGGGATTGCATTGAATCTGTAGAATGCTTTGGGTAGTATACTCATTTTCACTATATTGATTCTTCCGATCCATGAGCATGGTATATTTCTCCATCTATTAGTGTCCTCTTTGATTTCTTTCATCAGTGTTTTATAGTTTTCTATATATAGATCTTTAGTTTCTTTAGGTAGATATATTCCTAAGTATTTTATTCTTTTGATTGCAATGGTGAATGGAATTGTTTCCTTAATTTCTTTTTCTACTTTCTCATTATTAGTGTATAGGAATGCAAGGGATTTCTGTGTGTTGATTTTATATCCTGAAACTTTACTATATTCATTGATTAGCTCTAGTAATTTTCTGGTGGAGTCTTTAGGGTTTTCTATGTAGAGGATCATGTCATCTGCAAACAGTGAGAGTTTTACTTCTTTTCCAATTTGGATTCCTTTTATTTCTTTTTCTGCTCTGATTCTGTGGCCAAAACTTCCAGAACTATGTTGAATAGTAGCGGTGAAAGTGGGCACCCTTGTCTTGTTCCTGACTTTAGGGGAAATGCTTTCAATTTTTCACCATTGAGGATAATGTTTGCTGTGGGTTTGTCATATATAGCTTTTATTATGTTGAGGTATGTTCCTTCTATTCCTGCTTTCTGGAGAGTTTTTATCATAAATGGATGTTGAATTTTGTCAAAGGCCTTCTCTGCATCTATTGAGATCATCATATGGCTTTTATTTTTCAATTTGTTAATGTGGTGAATTACATTGAGTTATTTGTGGATATTGAAGAATCCTTGCGTCCCTGGGATAAAGCCCACTTGGTCATGGTGTATGATCTTTTTAATGTGTTGTTGGATTCTGATTGCTAGAATTTTGTTGAGGATTTTTGCATCTATGTTGATCAGTGATTCCTTATTCTTTTTCTTCATGGTTTTGTTTCCCATACATTAGGAAAAATATAACTGGGCTGTAAAGTTTTAAGAAGGGGTTCCTGGCAGGTTCATTCTTGTCCCCATGTGACACCTGTAGTTGACACTGTTTCCTATTGGCACTTTCTTACTTGAGTAGTTAATGTTTGAAGGAAAAGCCTGATCTGTCTTTGTCGTGGACTATGTTCCAAGATATTTTACTGGAAACATAGCTGGACTGCTATAGTGTATATAACATTAAGAATCTAAAAATATTCATTTCCCAATTTTGCCCCAGTAGCAACTATGCACCCTGATTAAATTATGACTCTTATTTGAAGTATTAATGTGCATAACTAAGAAATAGGATTCCTAGTGATTGTCATTTTGATCTCAAAGAGCTACTGAATATGAGAGAGATGATCAAGGGAAGCTTTGTGAAATACTCAAAAGTGTACAATGAAACCAGGTTCATCATTGTGCCATTTAGAATCTTAATATTTCAACTGTTTTTAATACTATTTAATATAAAAATTAACCTATTTAGACTCTATGGAATATGATTAACTAGTTTGTTTAAGAAGAAATTATACGTTATCTGTGAAGTGTTAAGTTACACTGTATGTGTATCCCTCAAATTCATACATTAAAGCCCTAAATCCCATGGTGATGATATCTGAACATATGTACACAGGCAGGAAATTAGGTTAGGATGAGATGGTGGAGGATGGGGTAAGACCCTTCATGATGGAATTAGTGTCCTTATAAGAAGAGCTCTCTCTTTCTTCCATGTGAAGACACAGTGAGAAAGTAGCCATCTGCAATCCAGAGAGACTTCTCACCAGACACCTACCCTTCCAGTACCCTCTTCTCAGACTTCCAGCCTCCAGAACTGTGAGAAATATATTTCTGTTGTTTAATCCACCAGTCTATGGTATTTTAACAGTTTGAGTAGATGAATATAAGCAGTGATAGAGACCATCATTTCCTTTTTGCCTTAAATATGAATATATAAAAATATATTTTTATATAATTACATGAATATGTGTATAATTACATAATACATATCTTTTGAAAAATCATGCTTATATTATAAACAATTTTGCCTCTGATTTTAACAATCAACACAATACAGATTTTTTTCGTGTTAATAAATATTCCCTGATATTCTCTTTCACTGTTTTTATGACTTGCCATCATAAAGATGGTCAGGTTCTTTTAAGCCATAATTTTGGCTATCTAGATTATATCTGACTTTCCATTACTATATGGTATTATGTTATGAATCAACTTAGTAGTTAAGTTTTTGTCTAAACATGTGATTGTTTCCTCACACTAGAATGTAAGAGTTGATTCACTTTTAAAATTATCACAGCACATACCAAATACATATCAAAAATATTATACTTATTTATACTTCAAACAATTGTTTAATAAACATGACTATCTCACTGGAGTTTTACAATGTCTAGTTTCCTGCAGCTGAATGTCAAAAGAGAGAGTGCATAAATATCCCATTGGCCCTGAGCACCATCCACACTTACTTTTCTGGTCTCATTCCACCCTCAACAGTACCAAATACTATTACTCAATTTTCATTGCTAAGAGGATGAGTGAAAACTGTGTGCTGTTCTTTTTGTACTATTATTACAAATGAAGGCGTAGATAAGAGTGAAAAGTCATTCCTCTGTTTATGTTTGTATTTCTTCCTCTATAATTTTTTTTATAAATTTTAATCAATTTTCACTTCTTAAGAGCTTTTAAATTGCCACTTGAAAGGTTAAAAGTCCTTTGCAGAGAAATGATTAATGTTACTAATAAAACTGGGAAAACATTCACAGATTTCTAGCAGATGAATAATAAATATTATTAATCTACAGGGTTTTGTGAATAATTTTTGCCAGTTTGTCACTTTAACTTTTAGCTTTTTCTTGTACACAAGTTACAACCAGTGTTTCTGTAAGGTGGAGCTCAGCTTACCTGTGGCTATGGCTTCTTTTCTGCCAAGAAGAGAGAGCAGAAACAATACCTAAATTCTAGGATACCACTGTCATTTTTGTTTCTTCTACATCTTTCCACCATCACACTGTGAACAAGTTAAGTGAACACTGAGGCTCCAAACTCACTTAAAACTATATAGAGCATTTTAAACAATTAAACAAGGAGATTCGTTAAGGAGGGTAAATTATCAGAAAGTAAGTGGTTGCCAGAGGAGACAAATGGGAAAGGAAGCACAAAAAAGAACAACTAAATTACTGTCATCATTTTGGGGGCACAATTAAATCTGAAAATTAGCAAGATAGCTAGAACTTAACTTATATTTTGGAAGTTTATAATGATAAGTAAAAAGCTGATCAACTACAGTCTGTGGTATGACATAGTCTCTTCTTGGTGTCTTCAATGTCTGTTGTTTCATATTTGAGTGATAAAAGGTTGGAAATTATAGTGCTACTACTGGTATTCGTTAATGAACCTTTAAATTGGCCATTACTGTTATAGCCTGTTTATGTTGGCTTGGCTGCAGTGGCTCTTTTATTGAAATAGATAACACAATTAATTTACTTCAGTCTTCTAAAATGTTTGGATTTAATCCAAATAAAATGACAGAAATAATGCTAGATTTGGGACCAGCAACAGGAAAGCTCTACACATATCACCAACCAAAGTGATATGTGTAGAGCACTTTACAAAGTGCCAGTTGTAAAAGGAGGGGGAAATGGTTGTAAGTGAGAAAGTGAAAGTCGCTCAGCTTTGTTTGACTCCTTGTGACCCCCATGGACTGCTGGAGTGGGAAGCCTTTCCCCTCCCCAGGGGATCTTCTCTTCCCAACCCAGGGATCGAACCCAGGTCTCCTGCATTGCAGGCAGATTCTTTACCAACTAAGCTATCAGGTAAGGGAGGGGGCACATGCATATCACTCATATGGCTAAGAGAAAAAGAAATCAAATTAATACAAAATTGGTGTTAGACCTAATTAACAACACCGATTGCTTCCCCCACTATGCCAATCTTTCATATTGTGAGGGATTGATGATGTTTTTAAGAATTTTTTTTTTCACTTTGTGCCTACTCAAATGTCATACCATACTGACCACTGTATAAGAAGCATGTTTTCCATATAAAAAGTTATAGTGCATTGCACCCACTAGACACATCCCAGACTTAACAGTGAAAAGCGAACATTCCAGCTAGACTGTGAGACATAAAGCAAAATTATATTTCCCATGCCTGAAAGATTTTGAATTTGAGATGCTTTCTGATCATTTTCATTTTCAAAAACTAGTCTGTTTTAGCCATTAACTCTTTTGCCATTAACTTCTAAGTAAGAAGGTGAAGCAAAGGCGGTGTTGACTTAGTTTAGAACAGGGCTTAATAAAATGTCATATATTTGCTATTCTTTGCCCTGATGTCTGAATGTTTGTTTTCAAGGTTAATCAAAATAGAAAACAACTTTTTACAAAGACATCAGAATAAAAGAAAGTAAATCTACTTCTTGTTTTATATAAAAGACATTGTTTTATCTTCTGATATGAAACATAAAATGTAGAGAGCCAAAACTTTTTAAGGATTAAATTTTTATTTTCACTTTTATGTACATATCTACATGTGTATATATTGAATTATTTTATACTTTAGCTTCTTTGAAGGTGAATTGGTTTTGATTATTTAAAGTCTAGTTTCTCTATCAATTTCTTAAAGAGGAGAAAATCTCTATCAAAATCTTTATTTTTCCAATTATCTGTTTCTCTAATCCTGTTCATTTTTGTTTCATATTTTTAAACCTTATTCTTAAGCACATAGTTATGATAATTTTGTCTTCTTAATGAAATGAGTTATCATGAAATCTCTATTTTTAGGAGTACACTTTGTGTTAAGGTCAGTTTTATCTATTATTAACACTGCCACTACAGCCTTCTTTTGCTTAATCTTGACATGCTAAATGTATTTCTCTGCATTAGCCTTTTTTTTTTTTTTGATTTTTAAAATTTTTTTATTGAAGGATAATTGCTTTACAGAATTTTGTTATTTTCTGTCAAACCATTCTGATTTTTAAAGCATTGACATTTCCCCTTGTTTGCCTCAGATTACTAAGTAAATCTCTTATTAACAGGGCTGTTCTTACCTTAGAATTGCAGCACTTTTCCATGTATTATTACTTAAACTGTATCTGTTAGATGACAAATTGTTGGGTCTGTTATCCATTTGGACAGTTTTTAATTGGGGTGTTTAATTTCTTAATATTTAATATAATTATTGATATGATTCAATTTAGATCTGCCATGCATTTTTTCATTTATGCCCCCCTTTTTTGTTACTCTATTCCCCCTTTTCTCATTTGATTTTGATTTTTGAATACTTTAAAAATTTTGTTTATCTACTATCTTATTAACTATAGTTTTTTCCCTTTCTTTTTTTCTTAACTCAATGGATTACAGTGCAAATATTTAGGTTTTTCCTAACCAACATAGAGTTAAAATTGTACCAATTCATGTAAATTGTAGACACAGTAGAACTACATATATAAATAAGCCTACACAGATATAAATCCAATAAAGTACATTTTTTACTGTATATGAAGAGAAATATTGTTTTCCATTTACCCTTATATTTACCATTTCTTTCTGAGGATCCAATTTGAATTTGGTATCATTTCTTCAGCCTGAATGAATCATTTTAGCTTGATTTAGCATTTCTTAAGATGTCAGTCTACTGTTAATTTTTATTCACATATTTCAAACTTCTCTTACTCAACTTAAAATTATTATAGCTTCTTGATAAATTGACCTCTTTATTAATATATAACATCTTTCTTGGTCCTGGCAGTTTTCCTTGTTCTGAGGTCAACTTGGTTTGATATAATATGAGCACTCTAGCTTTCATCTAAGTGGTGTTTACATGTTATAACTTTTTCCATTCTTTAACATTTATATTTTAATACTTAAAGTGGGTTTCCTGTAGACAACATTGGCTTTCATCCAATCTGACAATATTTACTTTTAATTGGAGTATTTGGGCCAGTGCTATCAAATGAAAATAAAATGTGAGCCACAAATATTAGTCACATATATGTAATTAAAAAAAAAATTTAGTAGACACACCAAAAATGGTTAAAATACTCTTTTAATACTTTGCTTTATTTATCCAAATATATCCAAAAACAATCAATGTAAAAATATATTACTGAGTATTTTACATTAGATTAACTCATACTAAGTTTTTGATAGCCAATGCCTGTTTTATACTCATACCACATTTCAATTTGGCCTAAACATATATGTCCCTAGTACCTAAATTTAGTATTGGACTTTAGTATTGAATGACACAATATATTCAATGTAGCTATCAATAAGATTGAAGTTAAAGCTAGTTTTTATTTGTTCCATCTGATCTTTCTCTTATCAAGTATTTCTGCATTTTATATTAAGGATGTTATGAGATTAAATTATATGATTCTATTGTATCTTTACTGTTAGTTATCTCACATTGTTCTTTTTTCTTATTAGTAATTGCTTTAGAGTTTACTTTAATTCACCTTTAACTTATCAGAGTCTAAATTAAGATTATATTGTTATCACTTCAAATACAGTGTAAAAATTTTATAAGAGTGTAACTCCATATTCACTTTTCCTCTTTGGTTGTATTGTTGTCATATGTTTTATTTCTGCTAATTCTATAAATGCCATCATGCATTATTACTTCTTAATAATAAATGTTAAGTATATTTATTAATAATCACCAGGAAATGATCTGCTCACAGAAATTTTTTAAAGTGAGAACATATATCTTTAAATATTTGAATGTTTATTTAAATATTTTGGAGAAGGAAATGGCAACCCTCTCCAATATTCTTGCCTGGAGAATCTGCATGGACAGAGGAGCCTGCCAGGCTGAAGACCATGGGGTTGTAAAGAGTCAGACATGACTTAGCAACTGAACAACATTCAAATATTTACCATTTCCAGCATTCTCACTCTTTTTGCAGATGCAAATATATATTTGGTACCAATTAATTTCTGTCTGAATATTTTCCTTAAGTATTACTTTTAGTATGAATCTTCTTAATTCTCACAATTTTTTTTTTTTTGGTCTGAAACATATCTTTGCCTGTAAGCTTGAAAGATATTGTGATACATGCAATAATTCTAAATCAAGAAATATTTTTCATTTAGCATCTTAAAGATCTTATGGCATTGTCTTCTGGTTTTATAGTTTCTGAAGTCTGGTTTCATTTTGATTTATATATTTTCTCTTTGGCATGTGTTTTTTTTCTCTACCTTCTTTTAAGATTTTCTTAGTATCTCTGGTTTTCAGTGATTTTATTATAAACCTTAGTGTTGGTTTCATTACCACTATTGTGCTTTTGTTATTATTTATTTTTCTTTTTTTCTACCTACTATTCTGAAACAATAAAAATTAGACATTGCCTAGAGTACATAAGTGAAGTGAAAGTCGCTCAGCCATGTCTAACTTTTTGCAACCCCATGGACTAGACAGTCCATGGAACTCTCCAGGCCAGAAAAATGGAGTGGGTAGCCTTTCCCTTCTGCAGGGGATTTTCCCAACCAGGGATTAAACCCAGGTCTCCCACATTGCAGGAGGATTCTTAACCAGGTGAGCCACCACGGGAGCCCTGAGTGTATAACTTGTGACCTTTGGTAAGAACTCATTGTTCCTTTTTTTTTTAAATCTCTGTTTTATTTATTTTTTTTACTTTACAATATGTATTGATTTTGCCATGGTTGACATGAATCTGCCATGGGTGTACATGTGTTCCCCATCCTGAACCACCCTCCCACCTCCCTCCCCACCCCATCCCTCTGTGTCATCCCACTGCACCAGCCCCAAGCACCCTGTATCATGCATCAAACCTGGACTGGCAATTCATTTCACATGTGATAATTTACATGTTTCAATGTCATTCTCCCATATCATCCCCCCCTCATCCTCTCCCACAGAGTCCAAAAGACTGTTCTATTCATCTGTGTCTCTTTGCTGTCTCGCATACAGGATTATCGGGACCATCTTTCTTAATGCCATATATATGCCTTAGTATACTGTATTGGTGTTTTTCTTTCTGGCTTACTTCACTCTGTATAATAGGCTCCAGTTTCATCCACCTCATTAGAACTGATTCAAATGCATTCTTTTTAATGGCTGAGTAATATTCCATTGTGTATATGTACCACAGCTTTCTTATCCATTTGTCTGCTGATGGACATCTAGGTTGTTTCCATGTCCTGGCTATTCTAAACAGTGCTGTGATGAAGACTGGGGTACACTTGTCTCTCTCAATTCTGGTTTCCTTGGTGTGTATGCCCAGCAATGGGATTGCTGGGTCATAAGGCAGTTCTATTTCCAGTTTTTTAAGGAATCTCCACACTGTTCTCCATAGTGGCTGTACTAGTTTGCATTCCCACCAACAGTGTAAGAGGGTTCCCTTTTCTCCACCCCCTCTCCAGCATTTATTGCTTGTAGACTTTTGGATCGCTGCCATTCTGAGTGGCGAGAAACGGTACCTCATTGTGGTTTTGATTTGCATTTCTGATAATGAGTGATGTTGAGCATCTTTTCATTTTCATTATTATTTAAATTATTGAATTATGTGTTTGTCAGCCATCAAATTTATTAACTTTTAAAGACTGTTCCATCACATTTCTTCTGCCTCATTATTTTTTCTTCTAGGACTCCAGTTACAAATGTGTTATAGTGCTTGATAATGTCCCTCTAATAGTGAAAATTATTTCCATCTTTTTCTATGACTTATTTAACATACTTTTCATTAATATGCCTTTAAGTGTAATGAGGTTTCCTATAACTTATATACTTATAATAACATTTATAAGTATATATAATAACATTATATACTTATAATAACATATAATAACATTTGTATTTTTTAAAGTATATGTTGTACTTTTATCTTTAGAAAATCTATCTGAATTTCGTTTACAATTTCATTATGATTACTGTGGTTAAGAGCTCATCATGGTCAGGTTTTCTTTCATATCCTTTATAGAGGAGTTCTAATGTTTATCTTAGCTATCTTTTAAATTAGCACACTACATAGAGCCACTTTAAGTTTCTAGAAAAAGGTGAGCAGAAAGTACAAAAATTCCAATATATACTCAATTTCTCCTAAACTAGACAGTTTTCCCCATGTTTAGTATCTCTGAGTAGTGTGCCAAATTTTTACAGTTGATAAGCCTATACATATACATTATCGTTAACTAAAGTATACAGTTTACAGTAGCCTTCAGTCAGTAGCCTTCACTCTTTGTGTGTATATTTCTGTGGGTTTGACAAGTGCATAATGTCATGTATCCACCATTATAGTGTAACATACAGATAGCTTCCCAGGCCTAAATAATCCCCTTTGTGCCACCTACTCATCCCTCACTCCCAGCACCCTAATCCCTGGCAACCACTGGTCACTATTTCTCTTAGTTAATTTGACTAGAGGTTCATCAACTTCATTGATATTATCCAAGAGATAGCTTTGGGTTTTGTAGCCTTTATTGATTTCTGTTTTAAATTTCACTGATTTCTACCCTAATTTTTATTATTAGTTTTATTCTTACTTTGGATTTAATTTGCTATTTTTCTAGTTTCCTCACCTTGGGTGAGACAGAAATGAAGAGGTGTGTCTGAAGTTGGTTATTTCCTTTTCTCCACATCAAAGGTAAAATGGGGCTGGAGTTTGATATTTCCCTTCTCCTAAGTCAGATAGGGTTTATTAAAATACAAGTCAGTTAGATTATGGTAAAATAGTAACTTTAGAGGGGCATTCTTTGTTAAGGATAATAGGATGCTTTTGGAATATTTCAGAATGCTGCATTTTTATCACACTGTGGGAATCATGAGGACATTTCTCTCTAATGTTCATCCTGAAAACCTAATGGGACTATTGGGGGTAAAACTCTCATAAGCATGAGATACCTTGTATGACTGCCCTGCCTGGAGTCTCTAACATTCAAGCTTATCCAAACAGAACTCCCAACAATTCAGCAGTTGCTGTTTAGGTATTTCTAGCAGAGTTCTGCTCTTAGACTTTTGCTCCTAGTGAAGAAAAAGCTTTGACTTGCAGTATATGAATCTGTCTCCAGCTGGGGCAGTAGTTTGCCCTGTGACCTTCAATTCTCTGATGTTTATCATATATCTAAAAATGATTATTGATTTTTACTTTGTTCATCTATGTTTTTCTTTTTGAAAAAGTGAAAATTTCTAAGATTTCTATACTTTAGACCATAAACTGGAAGTTGTCACAGCTTTTCAAACTCTTCATTTGTTAATTCCTTTATGTGCTATTTCTGCATTTATTTCTATCAAATTATTTTTCTCCTGATTAAAATCTATATTTTTCTGCTCCTTTGATTGACTAGTAATTTTTGACTAGATGCTGGACACTGTGTATTTCATATTGTACAGTAAAGGATTTTTTTTTTTTTTGCATACCTTTAAAGAGCACTGTATTTTCACCAGGCAGACAGTTAGGTTACATGTGGGTCATATTAACTTTTCAAACCTTTCTTTTTAACTTTTTAAACATGTTAAAAAGGTTAAAAAGGAAAGTGGCATCCTTGGTGGCTCAGGCAGTAAAGAATCTGCCTACAATGTGGGAGATCTAAGATTGATCCCTGGGTTGGGAAGATCATGCCCTGAAGGAGGGCATGGCAACCCACTCCAGTATTCTTGCCTGGAAAATCCCATGACTGGTGGGCTACAATCCATAGAGTTGCAAAGAATCGGACATGACTGAAGCGATTAAGCATGCACACACAGAGAATTTTAAGGCTATCTTACTTTCACTGCTAAGGGCTGATGTATCATGAGGTCTTTCCACTTTGACTTCAAGAACAGAAATTACTTCCATCTTATGTGAACTCAAAAACTTTGTCACCCCTGGCCTTTCTTATGTTCTTTCTCTAATTTCACAGTTTTCCTTAATGTTTGTGTAGATCAGTACTTAACCAAAGACTCAAAATGACCCTTCTGCATTTTTCCAAAACTTTCTCATTATGCAGCCCCCTCCACTCTCATATTCTGCCCCACATTCGCTGTGCATTCCACTTCAGCCTTCCAGAGCTTTTATCTCTACTTCCTTAACTCTGATTACCTGGCTCCATTTGTGATCCCCATCCCTGTGCTGTTCTTCCAATCATTAAGCTGTAATAATGGTACAACCACTTCATGTGCTTCTGCTCTTAGGGATTATCATCCTGTGCTGCCAGAAGTCAAATGACTGGACACACTTAGGGCATATATATTTTTTTTCTGGCTTTTAGTTATGACTTATTCCCACAGCAATTAGTTCTTCATGGACCTACAGAGATGCCTCTGGGTTCATTCACAACAAACATCTAGATGTATTGCAATACTATCAATTTAAGAAAATAGTACTTGGGAACTGAAACTATAATAGTTAATAGCCAATAAAGATAGCTATTGCTTTCAAGTGATTGAGATTCATTGTCCTAATATCAAATATTTGTGGTTAGTGATGAAAGTTTAAAAATAAGTATCCAGTATCAATCTATTTTATAAGCTTGATACATGGTAAAAGAACTACAGAGTTAACTATGAACCAGCCATTAAAACAATTCACTTTGTTTTACTTATAAAGTGGAGAATCCTGGAAATATGTATGTGTATACGCATACACAACACATACGCATTTTTCTTTGCTTTATAAGACAGAAATTTATCTGTTATCTATTTTGGAATATCTCATTTTTGCTTGAGTTTATGGAATAAGCTAAATCACCCCTTTTCCCTGAAAGTAAAGCAAAGGTACTATTCATTATGCTTTCTGATGCAATGCTATGAGGAAAAAGAGGAAAAAAATGTAAATTACCCATATTCGAACAATTACTATACACAGAAAATTATAAAATTAGAAGTAAATTACATAACTACTTCTTACTCCATTATGAAAAATATATATGTGTAAGTTTCAAAGTATTTCAGGGTTTTTAAAATCTATTATTTCAGTTCAGTTCAGCTGCTCAGTTGTGTCTGACTCTTTGCGACTCCATGAACTACAGAACGCCAGGCCTCCCTGTCCACCACCAACTCCCAGAGTCCACCCAAACCCATGTCCATCGAGTCAGTGATGCCATCCAACCATCTCATCCACTGTCGTCCCCTTCTCCTCCTGCCCTCAATCTTTCCCAGCACCAGGGTCTTTTCAAATGAGTCAGCTCTTCACATCAGTTGGCCAAAGTATTGGAGTTTCAGCTTCAAATAAGTCCTAACAATGAACACCCAGGACTGATCTCCTTTAGAATGGACTGGTTGGATCTCCTTGCAGTCCAAGGGACTCCCAAGAATCTTCTCCAACACCACAGTTCAAAAGCATCAAATATTCGGCGCTCAACTTTCTTTATAGTCCAACTCTCACATCCATACACGACCACTGGAAAAACCATAGCCTTGACTAGACACACTTTGTGGACAAAGTAATATATCTGCTTTTTAATATGCTGTCTAAGTTGGTCATAACTTTTCTATCAAGGAGTAAGTGTCTCAATTTCATGGCTGCAATCACCATCTGCAGTGATTTTGGAGCCAAGAAAAATAAAGTTAGCCACTGTATTCACTGTTTCCCCATCTATCTGCCATGAAGTGACGGGATCGGATGCCATGATCTTAGTTTTCTGAATGTTGAGCTTTAAGCCAACTTTTTCACTCTCCTCTTTCACTTTCATCAAGAAGGTCTTTAGTTCTTCTTTACTTTCTGCCATAAGGGTGGTGTCATCTGCATATCTGAGGTTATTGATATTTCTCCTGGCAATCTTGATTCCAGCATGTGCTTCCTCCAGCCCAGTGTTTCTCATGATGTACTCTGCATAAAAGTTAAATAAGCAGGGTGACAGTATACAGCCTTGACGTACTCCTTTTCCTATTTGGAACCAGTCTGTTGTTCCATGTCCAGTTCTAACTGTTGCTTCCTGACCCGCATAAAGGTTTCTCAAGAGGCAGGTCACATGGTCTGGTATTCCCATCTCTTTCAGAATTTTCCAGTTTGTTGTGATCCACACAATCAGAGGCTTTGGCATAATCAATAACAGAAATAGATGTTTTTCTGGAATTCACTTCCTTTTTTGATGATGCAGTGGATATTGGCAATTTGATCTCTGGTTCCTCTGCCTTTTCTAAAACCAGCTTGAACATCTGGAAGTTCACGGTTCATGTATTGCTGAAGTCTGGCTTGGAGAATTTTGAGCATTACTTTACTAGCGTGTGAGATGAGAGCAATTGTGTGTTACTTTGAGCATTCTTTGGTATTGCCTTTCTTTGGGATTGGAATGAAAACTGACATTTTCCAGTCCTGAGGACACTGCTGAGTTTTCCAAATTTGCTGGCATATTGAGTGCAGCATTTTAATAGCATCATCTTCCAAGATTTGAAAGAGCTCAAGTGGAATTCCATCACTTCCACTAGCTTTGTTTGTAGTGAAGCTTCCTAAGTCCCAGTTGACTTCAAATTCCAGGATGTCTGGCTCTATGTGAGTGATCACACCATTGTGATTATACGGTTGTCAAGATCATTTTTGTATAGTTCTTCTGTGTATTCTTGCCACCTCTTCTTAATATCTTCTGCTTCTGTTAGGTCCATACCATTTCTGTCCTTTATCGAGCCCATCTTTGCATGAAATGTCCCTTTGGTATCTCTGATTTTCTTGAAGAGATCTCTAGTGTTTCCCATTCTATTGTTTTCCTCTATTTCTTTGCACTGATCACTGATTGAGGCTTTCTTATCTCTCCTTGCTATTCTTTGGAACTCTGCATTCAAATGGGGATATCGTTCTTTTTCTCCTTTGCTTTTTGCTTCCCTTCTTTTCACAGCTATTTGTAAGGCCTCTTCAGGCAGCCATTTTGCTTTTTTGCATTTCTTTTTCTTGGGGATGGTCTTGAATCCTGTCTCTTGTACAGTGTCACAAACCTCTGTCCATAGTTCATCAGGCACTCTGTCTGTTAGATCTAGTCCCTTAAATCTATTTCTCACTTCCACTTTATAGTCATAAGGGATTAAATTTAGGTCATACCTGAATGGTCTAGTGGTTTTCTCCACTTTCTTCAATTTCAGTCTGAATTTGGCAATGAGTTCATGATTGGAGCCACAGTCAGCTCCCCGTCTTCTTTTTGCTGACTGTATGGAGCTTCTCCATCTTTGGCTGCAAAGAATATAATCAATCTGATTTTGGTGTTGACCATCTGGTGATGTCCATGTGTAGAGTCTTCTCTTGTGTTGTTGGAAGAAGGTGTTTGTTATGACCAGTGCATTCTCTTAGCAGAACTCTATTAGCCTTTGCCCTGGTTCATTCTGTACTCCAAGGCCAAATTTGCCTGTTACTCCAGGTGTTTCTTGACTTCCTACTTCTGCATTCCAGTCTCCTATAATTAAAGGACATCTTTTGGGGGTGTTAGTTCTAGAAGGTCTTGTAGGTCTTCATAGAACTTTTCAACTTCAGCTTCTTCAGTGTTATTAGTCAGGGCATAGACTTGGATTACCATGATATTGAATGGTTTGCCTTGGAAACAAACAGAGATCATTCTGTCGTTTTTGAGATTTCATCCAAGTACTGCTTTTCAGACTCTTTAGTTGACTATGATGGCTACTCCATTTCTTCTCAGGGATTTTTGCCCACAGTAGTAGATATAATGGTCATCTGAGTTAAATTCACCAATTCCAGTCCATTTTAGTTCACTGATTCCTAAAGTGTCGACTTTCACTCTTGCCATCTCCTGTTTGACCACTTCCAATTTGCCTTGATTCATGGACCTAACATCCCAGGTTCCAATATTGCTCTTTACAGCATTGAACCTTCCTTCTATCACCAGTCCCATCCACAATTGGGTGTTGTTTTCTCTTTGGCTGCATCCCTTCATTCTTTCTGGAGTTATAACTCCACTGATCACCAGTAGCATATTGGGTACCTAGCGACCTGGAAAGTTTATCTTTCAATGTCCTATCTTTTTGCCTTTTCATTTACTGTATACAAAACAGGGCTTCCCTGGTGGCTCAGTGGTAAAGAATCCACCTGCCAGTGCAAGAGATGGATATTTGACCCCTGGGTCAGGAAGGTTCCCTGGAGAAGGAAATGGCAACCCATTCCAGTATTCTCGTCTGGGAAATCCCATGTATAGAGGAGCCTGGTGGGCTACAGTCCATGGGGTCGCAAAGAGTCGACACAACTGAGTGATTAAACAACAATAACAACAATATACAAAACAACTGAGAAGAAGTATCATTAAATCAACACTTACCCCTCCCTATTGTGTAACTATGTCAAACACAGAAAATCACCCAAAACTTTAATGCATAGTAACTACTTAAAAACGGATACACATTGTCTTTAATAATTTTAGTTCATTGATGAGAACTATTTTTTTTTAATGATTGATACATTGGTCTATATTGTCAGAATGGAGATAGGCAAATTTGCATCATGAACCCACAGACCTTCTTGGATTGAAAAGTGAAAGGGTTAGTCACACAGTCATGTCCCACTCTTTGCGTTCCCATGGACTGTAGCCTGCCAGGTTCCTGTGTCCATAGAATTCTCCATGCAAGAATACTGGAGTGGATTGTGATGTAACCAAATCCAGTTTGCCCTGGATTCTTTGTCATGTACTCAAAGATCCATGCTCAAATTTCAGCATCATGGAAAAAATAACAAAGCCAGTGAAAGAAAATTTACTAAAGGTAGAAGGAAACCATATCTTTCCAATACAGTTGGTTGGAAAGATATCCAATGTATCAACTGGATAATGATATCCAAAAAGATATCCAATGTATTGGTTGATATCCAATGTATCAATGATGCAGTGCATCACAGGATACAACAAAGATGCGCCAGTGATCTTATACTTTATGTTGAGGTCCTTTAATGGACCGGAACCTGGTGGTCTGGAGTCTACGATAAGAAAGTAAAGGAGAGAAAGAGGCTGATAGTCCTTGGTTTACACAGAAAGCCAGTAAAGCCCCTGGCACAGGGCTTGCTCTGTTCACGGAGGTCTCAGTTGCCCTCTCAGTGGGGTGAAGGCGCAGAGCACCTTCTCGAGAGGGTCTTAGAAGCCCAGGCAGGAAAGTGAACTCAGAAGGCCTCTGCGCTCCAAAGAAATAGCCTGAGAGAGAGAGAGAGAAAGAAAGAGAAAGAAAGACACGGGGACCAGAGCTCTGATGGAGCAAAGGTGTTTTAATCAACATGGTGTGGGCATATATACTGTAGTTATTTTCAGCAAAGATAAAGATTAAAATTCCAGACTTACGAAACATAGGTGATCCATATTAAAGAGAGAGAGTTGTAAATAATCACTTTTACCATATGGTTCACAAGAAGGAAGAGGGTACTTATCACCATAGAGAAAAACTAATGAAGGAAATACCTGGACCCCTTAGCCCCAGGAGAGGCTTGCCTCTCCTCTCAATTCATGAATATTCAGGAATTAATAAGGAATGGAGGATTCCTGACAGATCCAAAACAGCACACAGGAAGCCTCCTGTTAAATGCTTCCTGACACTTTAGATATAGGAAACTGAAACTTACTCCAGTTATAATTCCTCAGAGTAGAATCCCAACCTGGAGAAAAGCTTTGTGAGAAATCTCAAAGAGGTGTATCACTGTAGACAGAATTAAGGACAAGTTTAATAACTTACTCTTAGTTGTGTTGTCAATGGGTTTTGATACAGGGAAGATTGGGAGGACAAATAACTCTCCTGTCCAAGGGTTCACTGCACATTTGCATAAGGCAGCATTCTGTAATTTAAAAAAAAATGATAAGAAATTTCAGACTCTGATTCAGCTAAGACTTGAAATGGACATTCTTCTATATTTGATTCAGAGTAGCCTTCTTTCTTAAGCTCTTTGTTTTTTTTTTTTTTAATTTATAAATCTATAGAAAATAAATGAAATAAAAACATTTACTACCTAACTAACATTGTCCGTTTGGTTGAGTGGGGTTATCATCTCACATATTTCTATTTCCCTAGACATTGTGTCCTTACCTTGAGTTATACCTTTGCCACTCATTTCTAGCATATCAAGCATGAGATCTGCAAACCGACATTTCTAGAGAAATATAAGAGATTTACCAGAATTCACAGTCAATTGCCAAACTCTGTATGCTTGGTTTGTGTAGTATTGATGAATTTACACTCTCTTTGGCTTATATAAAACTGAGAATGAGGATGAAAGATATTGTATATATTAATAACCAAACATTAAAACAAAATAGACTTATTGAAGATCAAGACTGACTCCTCCCCTCAGCCTATAATAGCAGATGCAGTTTCTATATAGAGAATATAGTTTTAAAATCTTATCTCAAATGTCCAAGTCTATCTCTTGAGAAAGATAGGTTTGGCATTGAGAGTAATAGCATTTTTTTAACATCCAATATCTTGTCTCATCAATTATTTTAGTAAAGTTTGCTCTGCAACTGTATTCTCTTCACTCCCAAAATATCACTGGCAGACTATAATACAGTTCCTGAACCTTGATTCAAAGCTGGGCAGAAATCTCATGAAAACTATTTTTTTCCCCTATAATGTGTAACATGTGGGTTTCTTGGCTTACAAAGAGACTTTAAGAAGGCATGATTCTTTAATAATATACCATAGAGAAAATGTTCCTTAAAGTATGCTTTAAGATAAAAATAATCTAATTATGTAATTATGGATAGAGAAAGAGCTCTATGTGGTTAGCCTGGATCCAACTATGATAATATGATTTTCATGAAATTGGCACAGTTTACAATTGAGACCACAAATATTAGATTGCTCATCATTGGTGGGCTTTCTGTAAGATTTTAATCATGAACAGGCAATGACTGCATCAAATACCACTTAAGTTTGAAATAAAACAGACTGTTTCCTATATTAAGTACAATTTAAGGAGACATCACCTTTGATTTATACGTAAATATCTGGGAAAAAATCCTTAAGCTACTTGTTGGCCCATTTTTCATCTTTGGTAGATGGGAACATAGTTTGCCAATATAAGAAGCTACTGAATCTCATTGACTTAGGGAGCTGATCCAAATCCAGAAGATACTTTAGTTTTTTATATTGTTTACACTTAGCAAAGCACAATTCCCAGTTTCTACCCACGCACCGTGCCGCGCCCCCCGCCCCGAAAAAGGGACTTAGAACCCTCTCTATAACAAAGAAACATAAACTACTCAAAATATTTAGGGAGCCAAAAAAGAGGGGGAAAAAGCCTTAGAATTTCTTTCTGGTGCATGAAGTATACATAACTTTAAAACTTAAGGGTTTAGCTTTCCTAAATATATGCCTGGATTTAAAGATCACAGGGGGAAATGTGGTGAGGGTTTATTTCAACTATATTATTTATAAAATAATTCATGAAGACTGATGATTTCAAAACAGAGCTGTGTCATCATTTTCTAATTCATGTAAAACAAATGGCAACATTTTGAACATGTGTCTGTCTTTCATAACATTATGCATTTTTCCCATCCCCGTAAAACCTCACTACATGTATAACAGTATCTTTAACTAATGAACTTGCAGTCATCCAAACAAATTGAGACAACTACAAACTATAAACCAAAAACTAACTGAATGGTTAATTTTTTTCATTGGACATTATTTCAAAGTTAAGGTTAGAAAAATATAAATTGAGGCTATTTTCCCTAGGGTTACACTATTCTAACCTGTATTTGTAAGGAATGAGAAATGAACAAAGAAATTCTTTCTTGCTCAAAGATTTACAATGAGGCAGTAACTAAGGAAGAATCAGTCATTTTTGGCCACTTTGAAGTGTCTCAACCTTTTAGTGAAAATGTTTATCTCATTGAAATGTTTATCCTGTTGGAATAAAAATGTGTGTATCTGGACACAAGCAAATTAACTGTGGATATAGAACAACTGTAGATTTACTTTTTGAAACAAAACGTTTTTAGTGAAGAAATACATATGTGAATAAATAGACGGTGGTCAAAAAATATGTGGCCTACAGTTTAAAAAAACTGGGAAAAGTTACTGTTCTTGTTTCATATTTGAGAATGGCAACCACAGATAAAGACAATTTGCAGCCTTTATCCCCCTAGTTCTGTAAAATATTTGGTTTGTTAATTTTACGACGCTTCAAACAGAAGCCTCCAATGTATAACATTTTATAAAATAACATTTCCAAAACTGATCTCAATTTTATTTGTCTAGAAAACTCTGACTCTTATATAAGTTGTAATTACTAACACTTTTGAGGCCAGTTAAGTTTAAAAGAAAGAATTCCAACATATATGACCTGAATTTGAAATTTTTTCCTAAATTAATTTCCATGGAAAATATATCACACATTGGAATATAAATTGATAGATTTTTATAGTTAATATCTATTATTTTCAAAAATACTTCCTAGACTAGAACCAGTCAATGATTTTCATTTTTACCTTTTAGTGCTGGATAATAACCCTTTTTTTTTGGTGTGGGGGGGGGGTGGAACATTTTACTATTTATTTATATATGGCTGTGCTGGGTCTTCACTGCTTTTCTCTCGTTGTGGTGTGCAGGGTTCTTATTGTGATAGCTCCTCTTGTTGCAGAATATGGGTTCTGGACACTCAGGCTGCAGTAGGTGCAGCATCTGGGCTCTAGAGCACAAGCTCAATAGTTGTGGCTCATGGACTTAATTGATCTGTGGCATGTGGGATCTTCACAGACTAGACATTGAGCCTGTGTTTCCTGTATTGGCATGTGGATTCTTTACCACTGAGCCACCAGGGAAGTACAACCCTCCATTCTTATCTTTTGATTTTGTCCAAGTCCATCCAAATAATTATGCTTCAATGAAATTTCGCTTTCCTTTAAATATTGTTCTATGCAATTTATTTCCAGAGAGATACATAGCTGTTTTTCCATGGATTAGAAAAAATGACTGTAACATTTTTCCCAGTTTTTTTTTTTTCCACTTGATTTATAAGATTTGTTTTGTGACTCAATATACTGAAGTAGTTGTGACATTGGCCTATTAAAATCTAAACACTTTAAGCTCAAGCAATATTTAAAATGAGTAATTTCATCAATTCCTTAGCTTTTAGAGGAAAACAAGGTAAAGAATTAACATTTCAATTTTATATCAAACTGCCAAGGAAAGCCACCAGGCCTTCTCAAAACCAACTGCTCTCCTCCATGATTAAAGTAAGATAGCTGACCTGTTAGTTCAGTTCCATTTTCAGTTTTAGCAATCTCTTAATTGGGAAATTGCAAAACAATGTTGTCATGCAAGACTTCCAGGAGTACATCTGTTTCTAATGTATGGTGCATAATTTAATGATGAGACACTTCAGTGGTCTACCCACTGCAAATCTCAGTTGTTAAATATGTCTGGAGCAAGACATCTTTAAATAGTAGGCACTTTTTTGGTACATTAATTTTCTCACACTCAGAAGCAGAAAATGTAATTCTAACTGTCACTTTGTATAAAGCTCTGTTTACTTTAAAATGCTATTTACAGCCTAAATGTCTTGTTCAAACTGATTAACTATAGTGGAATGTAAAACTTTTATAAAACCTATTTATTATGGTTAATGTTTTTAGAATTTTTTCTTCCCTTTAGACTATAGTTTAAGAAACCTATCTAATTGGCAATAAAACAGACTCTCAAGGCAAATCTTGAAAAAGATAAACCTACCGATTTCCAGAAGACACTGAAATCTAAAATGCAAGCCACAACTTGGTGTAGAGCTAGAAGTGTAAACAGAGAAGGTAAACACTTCTCCAAGAGATTAGGAATGGAGAGCCAAAGCCAAAATAACCATCCCCAGACCACAATGGCCCAGTGGTTACCAACAGTATCTTCAATGATTCAGCTTGGCTAACCACATGCTTGCTAAGTGGCTTGGTATCCAACAAATCTCTTACAGTGTATAAGATCTAATTATATGTGGTTAAATGTGGGTATCCTGTTTAGAACTTGTCTGACCAGTATCCCAAAGAGATAACAAATGTATGGTAAGGGAAAATATCCCACTAAAGAATTACAAGTAGAAGAACTTTTATTAAAATTGTTTCAGTATTATTATCAGCCTCCATTTTCAGTTATAGATAGTACCTTGAAACAATCAACTCCACTATTCATTTAGACTATCAAATAACTCCTGTATTCATATTTAATCCTAACCTATTTAAGATTGAAAAAATATTTCCCAGTGAGGTTTTTTTTTTTTTTTGCAGTAGTTGACTATGGGATAAATAAGACTCTTTAGCAAAATGTACAGAGAAGGCAATGGCAACCCACTCCAGTACTCTTGCTTGGAAAATCCCATGGAGGGAGAAGCCTGGTAGGGTGCAGTCCATGGGGTCGCTAAGAGTCGGACATGACTGAGCAACTTCACTTTCACTTTTCACTTTCCTGCATTGGAGAAGGGAATAGCAACACACTCCAGTGTTCTTGCCTGGAGAATCCCAGGGACGGGTGAGCCTGGTGGGCTGCCGTCTATGGGGTCGCACAGAGTTGGACACGACTGAAGCGACTTAGCAGCAGCAGCAGCAAAATGTAATGTAAAGATTTTGAAGGGAGCTTTAAAATTAAATTAATGATTATGTCACTTATAATTGTGACATAACCTTACAAGAAAAGTATTTGAACTTCTAACCCTTGAGTCATTGAAAACTATTGCAATCAAAGGTTTCTCAAGAGGAATTGAGAGATGACAGATTAAATGACTTTAGAGATTCATTTTGTCCTTGTTTCTCTAATTCAGGCTCTAACACTCCTATTTTTAAGGGCACCATACGGCTCTCCTACATAGACTGTTGCTTGTCAAATACTTAAGACATATAATTTTTCTGTAATCATGTCTTCCCCAGTAATTTGACATTTTTCTGATCTCCTTTCTCTGACTTCCAGCCACTAGGTACACAGAAAATACACACAAATCTTTAATGAATGACTAAATTCTTACCTTCAGTTCAGTTCAGTTCAGTTCAGCCGCTCAGTCGTGTCTGACTCTTTGTGACCCCATGAATCACAGCACACCAGGCCTCCCTGTCCATCACCAACTCCCAGAGTTCACTCAGACTCATGTCCATCGAGTCCGTGATGCCACCCAGCCGTCTCATCCTCGGTCGTCCCCTTCTCCTCCTGCCCCCAATCTCTCCCAGCATCAGAGTCTTTTCCAATGAGTCAACTCTCACATGAGGTGGCCAAAGTACTGGAGCTTCAGCTTTAACATCATTTCTTTCAAAGAAATCCCAGGGCTGATCTCCTTCAGAATGGACTGGTTGGATCTCCTTGCAGTCCAAGGGACCCTCAAGAGTCTTCTCCAACACCATAATTCAAAAGCATCAATTCTTTGGTGCTCAGCCTTCTTCACAGTCCAACTCTCACATCCATACACGACCACAGGAAAAACCATAGCCTTGACTAGACGGACCTTAGTCAGCAAAGTAATGTCTCTGCTTTTGAATATACTATCTAGGTTGGTCATAACTTTCCTTCCAAGGAGTAAGCATCTTTTAATTTCATGGCTGCAGTCACTTAATTTTTCTGGGAAAATATATAATAATTTTTTCAATGAAATGTAGATTTATTTTTTAAAGCATTTTCTTATTTGGGTGACTATTAAAGACATAAATTTGGATACTGTCAGCATGTAGGTGATATTTAAGCCAGCATTTGGATGAGATCTTCAAGGAGGTGAATGTAAGTAAAGAATCAGAACATCAAATATTGAACTCAGGACCACAGCAATGAGAATCAAAGAGATAAGGAGAAGCCAGCAAAGGAGACTGGAAAAAGAATGATGAGTGAGGTGGCAGGAAAAAGCAAACTGTGTGGTGACTTATAAGCTAAATGAGGCCATCTAATATGGAAGATGGTGTGATCAACACTGTCAAGTGATACGAGATCAAAGTGATACGAGATCAAATAGCATGAGAACCCCAAGCCAGCCACTCATCTAGCTGTATGAAGGCTAGGTGTAAGCTCAATAATATCATTTTTTTGGTGGAGTAGCGGAGACTGGTAAAATATTAATAGAAATTGGAGAAGCCTTATAGTCATCTCTTTTTAAGAGTCTACTAGTATAAAGGGGAGCAAATAAATGTGATGGCAGCTGGCAGGGGAAGTATGGTTAAGAGAAGTTCTTGTTTATGCACGGTAGTCTGCTGTCTGTTACTCCCAAACTCCTAGTTGACTCCCCCATCCCTTTCCCCTTTGATAAACACAAAACAAGCCATATATTTGTTTTCTATGTCTGTGAATCTGTTTCTGTTTCATACATGGATTCATTTGTATTATCTTTTTAGATTCCACATAAAAGTGCTATCATATAATATTTGTTTTTGTCTGACTTACTTTGCTTAGTAGGGGATACTATATTCAGTATCTTATAATAACCTATAATGCAAAATATTCTGAAGTATATATAGAATTGAATCACTTTGCTAAACCTAAAACGAGCACAATATTGTAAATTAACTATTCAATTTAAAAATGATAAAAAAGAGAATTTATTGTTTAAGATGAGGGAAATAATAGCACAAGAATAATCAAGAAGAAAGGGAAGATAATAAGAAAGAAAGGAGAGAACTGATGGGAAAATGTCTCTGAGTAGACATAAGGTATTTGATTATCTAGGCTACATGTTGAGAAACTGTATTTAGAAACATGGAAGGAAGAGTAGGTGGGGAATATGGGGACAGATGCCAATGAAAATCTGTTCTGATTGTTCTAAATGCTATGATCTGAGAGTGAGCATGGGAAAGGAGGAAAGAGGATAAGGTATAAAAATTTTTGGAAGAAAGTAAAATTAACGAACTAGACATATATTTTATGGCTGCCTAACAAATTGGTTTGAACATTATTTAAAAAGTTGCCTCTAGTTTAAGAAAATCCTTTCTCAAGATGAGATGATTTTAAGAAGCCTAACTGTACTATGGGCTTCCCTGGTGGCTCAGACAGTAAAGTGTCTGACTGCAATGTGGGAGACCAGGGTTCAAGCCCTGGGTCGGGAATAACCCCTGGAAGAAGAAATTGCAACCCAGTCCAGTACAAGTCTTGCCTGGAGAATTCTATGGACAGAGGAGCCTGGTGGGCTACAGTCCACGGGGTCGCAAAGAGTCAGACACAACTGAGCGACTTCACTTCACTTCACTTCAACTGTACTATAGCATTAGAGTCTGATTCCTTTTATTTCTGTTTGATTATAGAATATTTAAACACATACACATAGAAAAGTGTTTCAATAATTATCAACCTAAAGGTCAATCATTATTCTCTAGTTGCATATGAACTATAAAGTATATATTTAAAGTTCTACATGCTGTTAGTATATACTATCTGGCCTTTTACAGAAAAGTTTGTTGCTCCATGATCTAGGCAGTTAACATCATAGATCGTGCTCTTATTTTAGCATTTGACAACTATTGTGATGTAAACGCCCACATCATGCAAATTACAAGACACTAATATGATAATCACTGAAGTCAGAGTTGGAAAGACCTGCAAATCCACACGTTGCTGTTTTTATTTTTACTATATAGTTATGAATCCTATAAGTAACTTCAGCAGCACAGATAATAGCAAATTGTAGTTAAATAATTACTAATTTATGAATTTTAAGAATGCATTTATTTTACTTTTAAGATTATTTAACTATAAGTTTATACAATTTTAGTAATGGCTTTCTGTAACAACTTGCTCACAAGAGTACTGAGAATTTAACAATCCACTTTCAAAGACTGATATAAGGTAGCTCTAGTTCATCACTTCTCTCATCCCCCTAACCATCTTTTTAGTTGAAGTCTTTGAGCTTTGATTTTGAACCCCTAGTGGAGACACATCACTGCCCTATTGATAGTATATTTTATCGTCTGGCAATCTAGCTACAAATTAATAGCCTCAAACATTAAGCCTTACACAGAAAAATTTAAAAACCCAAATACTTCAGTCTGATTACAGTTTAAGACTATATGTAGTCATAAAGGTGCCTCTTGCAGAAAAGGCACAATTTGGCTACCTCTGAAGGGTGTTTGAGATTTGAGAAGACGGTTGAGGAGAGGTATTGATGAATTTAAGAAAAAAATATGTATTGAGACTTTGAAATTCTCTTTTTCCCAGCTGGTTACCATATGCACTTCACCACAGGTTTATCAGAAGCAGTTTCCTAGGGTCCGAGTGAAGGCTGTGGGGTATAAGAATGATAGTTCCACCTTCTACTAAATAACAAACACCATTGGTTTATCAATGAACTTGCACCTTCAGAGGCTGGTCATAGCCTGTCCACCTCAATGTGGATTTCAAGCACATCACTAGTACTTAATTATAACTGAGTATGAGATTAAGACTTGGGACCATCTCTGGGTATAATATCTCATAGACATTTACATATATATGTTTTATATGTTTTCAATATGCTGTAGACTTTTTAAGAATTTTTGTATAGTTCCAGAATAACTTTTGAAAAGTCTTAAGCTTTTCTGGATAGAAATAAAATAATGCTCAGAGTTCCTGAATTTCAACATTGGGCAGGTATAGATGAAAACAAGCAGCCAGTGCACCTAATATTATGGAAATGCAGAGCACAATTGGAACCTGCAAGTGGAAATATCACTCAAATTTATCATAGGCTTGATTTCTGGTAGGCATCCTTTAATTTACCCAAATATCCTTCCACTTGTTAAATGTAGTAGACCAAATATTTGAGCTGAGAGAAAGAGTTAGTAAGTTCATACCTTGGCTATATTGTTAGTAATTCATCAAAAAAATGTGAGAAACCTTTCTACATCTAGCTTATGATCTAGGAAAATCAAGGAACAGTACCTTCATTCTGAAGACCTGACAAAGTGGTTTTCTTTGATCAAAAAATGAACGAGACACTAAAATATGGTCATGGAAGAACTTAAGACAGGGAGATGCTCAAACCCTCCCTGAGTCTGCTATTCAGTCCAGCACCTGAAAAGAAATTATTCAGATACAAAGGAATTACCATGTGAATGGCGTTTCCGCACAATTTCTGCATATGCTGCCTTGCATTTTTATCAAGACGACAAACATACACCAGCGTGAGAAAGCAGATGCCTTTTTCCCCCATATCTTTTGAACATCAGTATTTCCCAGCAGTTAACTGTGTGTGATAATGGCCAGCACACAGAAACGTTTTGATTTAGATCCAAACTCTTCACCCAGAAGCAGCTTTTTGTTGTATATTTTAAGCTTGGAGCTTTTGATGCAGATTTCATTATATGGCAGATCATTTAAATAAGAAGGCAAGGAGGCTGATTGAGGGGGAACTTCATAAGATGTTGGAGTCTCAAAGAATATTTCAGCTCAGAGGGATTTCTTCTTTGGAGCCAAATTCAGATCCCACCTACTGAGTTAAAGCAATTAATTATTAACCAGAGACATATTAAAATTACAAGATATCAGGTTGACAGCACGTTGCAAGGAGCCTTCAGATTACGATTTCCCAGCCTAATGATGATGATAAGATAGGACTGAATAGCAAATTGCTATTGCTTTCAGTTGAAAATTTGAAAGTGCTATGCCCTGATCACTTGTTACAGAGAACTGCTATTCATTCAGCCACACTCCTAAAAGAAATCAATCCAGGGTCTGGTGTGGTGGCAGCTGAGATGTTAATTCACAAGACAGCAAGCAGAGAGAAGCTGCTAAGTGGCACAGTGGGTTAATGACACACTACAGTGCTTCACCATGGGAGACATATGGGTTGAATTCTGGCATTGTTCACAAGTGAAAATTGGTTTGCCAATCTTAGCTTGGTCCCTGGTGGACGGTTGTCCTTGGCCTAGACCCCCTCAGATGCTGTCCTAATTTTCTGCACAGGAGAGGTTCAAGTCTGGAAGAGCAGGAGGGTTACTTATAAGAGTGCAATTGGTTTGGCAGAGTCAGAGGAGGAAATGGGCCCAATATCCTCCTTCTTTTAATACAGTCCCTGCCAGTATCTCATTTTCACAAGCATGAAAATCCACTTGGGGCAGCAAAAGAAAGAACGGCAATAAACAAGGTCAATTTCCTTGCTGAAAAAACTACATTCCCAAAGAGCTAAGAGGGCTTAGCATCAATTAAAAAGGGGATATTTGTTTGCAACAAGCTTTGCCCTCAGTTGAGATCATGGAACCAAAAGCTTAAGATATGGGTGGAACAGTCTAGTCAAAAATATATACATCTGCTAGAATAATAGTATATATATGACTGTGTGTAATTTTTCTCACTATAATACTCATGCTCTTAGTGTCAAGAGAATGTATACAGTATTAATAATTTTCTAATGTATTTGTGTATTTTAGATTATAAAAGATTCTTCCCTTTAAGAGAAAGATATTCACTTAATTTACTGTCTCTGAAAAAAAATCACCAAGAATAGACATTTAAAAATTGCAAACGAAAATGATGAGAGAAAAAGAAATTTAGTTAAAAACTTCATACACAAGGAACTCAAAAGGGAAACAGGGGGAAATTACAGAAGTGGCTAATACTAAATATTTCCAATTTAGAAAATTTAGAAAAAGTATGGAATAGAAACTAAAGTTTTGAGGAGAAAATGGAATGAAAATAAAAAAAAGATTAGGAAGAAATATCTAGAACCAAAAAAGTTTTAATGTTTAACAAAAATTAGAGGTAAATACCTATAGAAGACTTCTTAAACTAGCATACAATAAAAAATAAAATGTTGAAATAATCTTTGTGGATTTCAAGCTGTCCAGATATTCCAACATCTATAATCACTACTTTTGGGATTATTTAATATACTTTTACATTAATTCTGCCTTTAGTCAATTATTCCTTTTTAAATCTTTTAATTGGTATTGGGAGTGGCTCACTGAACCAATATTAAAAGAATATATGAAATAGGGAGATACTACAGAAAGAATTAAATTGAAGGTGAGATTTATTAGTATCATATTAAAGTAGAATATAGAAGAAAAGCTGAAATGCAAAATTGTTTGAATAAAAATTTACTTTTAATTAATTATTTCCAGCAGCCATGATCCTTAAAAGGTAGATGCATCAAGCCCACATTTTTCTTTCTTTGGAATTTTGGCTTATCCTTTCTAAAAACAGTCAACATCATGAAGCAAACTCTATCCATTAGTCACATCCAACAAGACGCTTTTATTCATTCATGGTCAATTTGTCCCCCAATTCCCACTCTCATTCCTCTACTCACAGCAAGTTTCCAATGAGCTTTTAAAATTCTGTTCTCACATCAGTCTCAGCCCTCTTTGGATTGTCTCAACCCTTTCAGCCTGTACAAATCTAATTCATTTTTATTCCCTCCCTATAAAGGCTACACTGGCACCTGTGGTCCATAGTGGTCTCCTACTCCTGTAACATTTAACTCATTAGAAATTATCAGTTCAGTTCAGTTCAGCCACTCAGTCAAGTCTGACTCTTCGCGAACCAATGGACTGCAGCACACCAGGCCTCCCTGTCCATCACCAACTACTGGAGTCTACTCAAACTCATGTCCATTGAGTCACTGATGCCATCCAAACATCTCATCCTCTGTCGTCCCCTTCTCCTCCCGCCTTCAATCTTTCCCAGCATCAGGGTCATTTCCAATGAGTCAGTTTTTTGCATCAGGTGGCCAAAGTACTGGAGTTTCAGCTTCAGCATCAGATTTCCAATGAATATTCAGGACTGATTTCCTTTAGGATGGACTGATTGGATCTCCTTGCAGTCCAAGGGACTCTCAAGAGTCTTGTCCAATACCATAGTTCAAAAGCAGCAATTCTTCGGTTCTCAGGCTTCCTTATAGTCCAACTCTCACATCCATACATGACTATGGGAAAAGCCATAGCTTTGACTAAACAGACATTTGTTGGCAAAGTAATGTCTCTGCTTTTTAAAATGCTATCTAAGTTGGTCATAGATTTTCTTCCAAGGAGTAAGCGTCTTTTAATTTCACGGCTACAGTCACCATCTGCAGTGATTTTGGAGCCCCCAAAAATAAAGTCTCTCACTGTTTCCATTGTTTTCCCATCTATTTGCCATGAAGTGATGGGACCAGATGCCATGATCTTATTTTCTGAATGTTGAGTTTTACACCAGCATTTTTCACTCTCCTCTTACACTTTCATCAAGAGGCTCTTTGGCTCTTCAGCTCTTCTTTGCTTTCTGCAATAAGGGTGGTATGATCTGCATATCTGAGGTCATTGATATTTCTCCCTGCAGTCTTGATTCCAGCTTGTGCTTCATCCAGCCCAGTATTTCTCAATGATACTCTGCATATAAGTTCAATAAGTAGAGTGACTCTATACAGCTTTGACATACTCTTTCCCAATTTGGAACCAGTCTTTTGTTCCATGTCCAGGTCTAACTGTTGCTTCCTGAGCTGCATAGAGATGTCTCAGGAGGCAGGTCAGGTGGTCTGGTATTTCCATCTCTTTAAGAATTTTCCACAGTTTGTTGTGATCCACACAGTCAAAGGATTTGGTGCAGTCAGTAAAGCAGAAGTAGATGTTTTTCTGGAACTTTCTTGCTTTTTTGATGATCCAACAAATGTTGGCAATTTGATCTTTGGTTCCTCTTCTTTTTATTAATCCAGCTGGAACATCTGGAAGTTTGAGGTTCATGTACTGTTGAAGCCTGGCTTGTAGGATTTTGAACATTACTTTGCTAGTGTATGAGCTGAGTGCAACTGTGTGGTTGTCAGCATTTTTGGGGATTGCCTTTCTTTGGGATTGGAATGAAAACTAAACTTTTCCAGTCCTTAGCCATTGTAGAGTTCCCAAATTTTCTGGCATATTGAGTGCAGCACTTTCACAGCATCATCTTTTAGGATTTGAAATAGCTCAACTGGAATTCCATCACCTCCACTTGCTTTGTTCATAGTGATGCTTCCTAAGGCCCACTTTACATCACAACCAGGATGTCTGGCTCTAGGTGAGTGATCACACCATTGTGATTATCTGGGTTGCGAAGATGTTTTTGTATAGCTCTTCTGTGTATTGTTGCCACCTCTTCTTAATATCTTCTGTTTCTGTAGATGAATATAATTTCTGTCAATTATTGTGTCCATCTTTTCATGAAACATTCCCTTGGTAGCTCTAATTTTCTTGAGGAGACCTATAGTCTTTCCCATTCAATTGTTTTCCTCAATTTCTTTGCACTGATCACTGAGGAAGGCTTTCTTAACTCTCCTTGCTATTCTTTGGAACTCTGCATTCAAATGAGAATATCTTTCCTTTTCTCCTTTGCCTTCCACTTCTCTTCTTTTCACAACTATTTGTAAGGCCTCCTCAGACAACCATTTTGCCTTTTTGCATTTATTTTCCTTGGGGATAGTCTTGATCCCTGCCTCCTGTACAAGTCAAGAACCTCCATCCATGGTTCTTCAGGTACTCTATCAGATCTAATTCCTTGAATCTATTTCTCACTTCCACTGTATAATCGTAAGGGATTTGGTTTAGGTCATACCTGACTGGTCTAGAGGTTTTCCCTACTTTCTTCAATTTAAGTCTGAATTTGAAAATAAGGAGTTCATGATCTGAGCCACACTCAGCTCCTGGTCTTGTTTTTGCTAACTGTATAGAGCTTCTCCATCTCTGGGTGCAAAGAATATAATCAATCTGATTTCAGTTTTGACCATCTGGTGATGTCCATGTGTAGACTCTTCTCTTTTGTTGTTGGAAGAGGGTGTTTGTTATGACCAGTGTGTTCTCTTGACAAAACTCCATTAACATGCTTCATTTTCTACTCCAAGCCAAACTTTCCTGTTACTCCAGGTATCTCTTGACTTCCTACTTTTGCATTCCAGACCCCTATAATGAAAAGGACATCTTTTTTGGGTATTAGTTCCTGAAAGTCTTGTAGGTATTCATAGAACCATTTAACTTCAGCTTTTTCAGCATTACTGGCCAGGGCATAGATTTGGATTACTGTGATACTGAATGGTTTGCCTTGGAAAGGAACAGAGATCATTCTGTTGTTTTTGAGATTGCATACAAGTTCTGCATTTTGGACTCTTTTGTTGACTATGATGGCTACTCTATTTCTTCTAAGGGATTCTTGCCCACAGTAGTAGATAAAATGGTGATCTGAGTTAAATTCACCCATTCCAGTCCATTTTAGTTTGCTGATTCCTAAAATGTCAGTGTTCACTCTTGCCATCTCGTTTGACCACTTCCAATTTGCCTTGATTTATGGTCCTAATATTCCAGGTTCCTATGCAATATTGCTCTTTACAGCGTTGCACTTTACCTCCATTACCAGTTACATTCGCAACTGGGTGTTGTTTTTGCTTCGGCTCCATCCCTCCATTCTTTCTGGAGTTAGTTCTCCACTGATCTCCAGTAGTGTACAGGGCATCTACCAACTTGGGGAGTTCATCTTTCAGTGTCCTAACTTTTTGCCTTTTCATACTGTTCATGGGGTTCTCAAGGCAAGAATACTAAAGTGGTTTGCCATTCTCTTCTCCAGTGGACCACATTTTGTCAGAACTCTCCACCATGACCTGATTTTAAAGCAACCAAAATCCTGCCATGGAGTCCTCTATGTGACTTTAAATGGATATGAATTATTTGTGTATATTTAGTTTCCTCAAATAAACTTAAGATTAAGTAAAACACACACAAAGTAGTTTTTCAATAAACATTTTGAGATTATATTTCTCTTTTGCATACATATGTGTTCAGTCTAGTCTGACTCTTTGTGACCCCAGCGACTGTAGCTCACCAGTTTCCTCTGTCTACGGGGTTTTCCAGAAAAGAATACTCAAGGGAATAGCCATTCCCTTCTCCAAGGGATATTCCTGACCCAAGCATCGAACCTGCATCTCCTGAGTCTCCTGCATTGGCAGGCAGATTTTTTACCACTGAGCCCATATTTCTCTTTTGACTTAGATATTCATTTTGACATACCAAAGAGCTAGCATACTGCCTTTCCCAGAGTAGTAACTTAATAAATATACCTGGATGAATGCTCACTATAAAATAATTACAACTTCTTTTTCCTTGTTAACAGATTATCCTCCCCAATTCTAATATTTAAGGCCTTCAAAAAAATTAAATGAAACACTAAGCAGAATCATTAAATTCTCTATTATTAATCTGATGATGACAGATTTTAAAATAAGACTACATTTTCATTTTAAAATACTTCACTTAATACTTTGAAAATTAAGATTTAACTCAAGTGCAATTTTGGATTCTTTCAAAACAAATTGTGACAAATTTAAAATTCTTTAAGACCCTCCATTTCCTACAGAGCATAAGAGCAGTTTCCATTTAATTTTAGGCATAGTAGAATGTCAACTAGAAATATTTATGCTTCAAAGTAGTTGGAAAGACAACATGCCAAAATATATCCCAAATTTAGATTATTTGAAACACTGAGATGTTAAGAACCCGGAGCTTCACATTGGTGGGATGGTGGTCCATATGCATTCTTCCAGTACAACTAGTTTTGAAGAGAATAAATAAGGCAACTACTCATAGAATAATTTTACTGGAATAAAAGAATGTTTGAAGTACTATATACCCATCCCTTGTCTGTATTTTTTCTCTACTAATGTTGAAAAACTAATTAAAGCAGGAAAATTACCATGTTCCTCTCCACTTTCTCTTACCTAGTTTAGAACCTTTCAGTCTACTTCTCCTAAAATACAGGAAAGTCATTCTTTCATAAGATACTCAGTTTCTTGAGGGGGAAAGAATGCTATCCACGTCTGTCTTAAAGTTTAATGCTTCTCCTCCAATTTTAGATGCTCTGACTATTTCCACACAAGAAAGAGAGACAGATGGACATGGACACACACACAAGAAACAAAGTAGAAATGACTGAAGGAAGAAAGGAAGAAACTCAAGAGGGAAGGGGTGGCCACTAGTGGTACAATATATTTTGAGGGATGTATCGACAAGTGCAGCACTGTAGTTGCAATAGGAGACAGCAGAATGAGAACACACATAACTCTGTTTATGGGAAAGCATTTGATCTAGATGAATCACTTCAAGAATCTGGTGTCATAAAGAAAAATGACAATAACAACAACAAAGTAAGCTATAAAATTTCCATAAAACAAAGGAAAATAAATATTATTTGAGATGAGTTTCTATAGCCAAGATTACCAACCAGTGTACTGGAGCTCATCTAGATGTGGCAAACAGACTACAAGTGGCAGAAATTTACTCTTTTCAGCTCTCAAAGTAACCAAGGAGAACCTGATATATAGCTGGAACCCATGCAGCAGTCAAGTTTGCCCTGGTTCAAATGTCCCTTTTCTATGTTTTTGAAGAATGATACCAGAAAAAAAAAAAAGAAGAAGAAATGATAATAAAATTATTTACTATCCTAGCAGTAAACAAAATGGCATGATTTTCATGGAAAAAAAGTAAAAAATGATTTAAGTTTTTAATGTCTCTATTTTTTTATATTATCATCAATTCAAACATGAGGTTTCTGGATCAAGACAGATTGTTATTACTGATCGTAATACTTCTATTAGTTCACTTCACAACAATTTCTACCTTCTTCTGGGGTGATGCTATATGGACAAGCTGGCATATATGGGTGTCACATAACAGGAGAGAAGCCCTGAAATTAAGAATCAGGGATTCAATACACATGCTGTCCAGTTAACATCTTTCCTTCCTAAGAAGAGAAATGATTCTCCCTAATGCAAACAAATTCTCCTAGGGTAGAGAAAGGGAAGTTCCTTTGTGGGAAGTAAACAGTGGTCTCTAGATGAGCTGTAAGACAAGTGTCTCCAGGTTTATACATCCTGGTATACACCCAATTCCAGGTTTCCTTTGGAAACCACAATCACAGAAAACTAACCAAACTTATTACATGGATCACAGCCTTGTCTAATTCAATGAAACTATGAGCCATGCTGTGTAGGGCACCCAAGACGGATGGGTCATGGTGGAGAATTCTGACAAAACATGGTCCACTGAAGGAACAGAAAACCACTTCAGGATTCTTTCATTGAGAACCCCATGAACAATATGACAAGACAAAAATATGACATTGAAAGATGAACTCCCCATGTTGCTACGTGCCCAATATGCTACTGGAGAAGAGTGGAGCAATAGCCCCAGAAGGAATAAAGAGGATGAGCCAAAGTGGAAACGGCCAGATGTGGATGTGTCTGGTGGTGAAAGTAAATTCTGATGCTGTAAAAAACAATATTGCACAGAAACCTGGAATGTTAGGCCCACGAATCAAGGTAAATTGGAAGTGGTCAAACAGGAGATGGCAAGAGTGAACACTGAAATTTTAGGATTCAGTAAACTAAAATGGACTGGAATGGGTGAAAATAACTCAGATGACCATTGTATCTACTTCTGTGGACAAGACTCCCTTAGAAGAAATGGAGTAGCCCTCATAGTCAACAAGAGTCTGAAATGCAGGACTTAGAGGCGATCTCAAAAATGACAGAATGATCTCTGTTTGTTTCCAAGGGAAACCATTCAATATCACATAATCCAAGTCTGTGCCCCAACCACTGATGTCAAATAAGCTGACGTTGAATGGTTCTATGAAGACCTACAAGACCTTCTAGAACTAACATCAAAAAAATATATCCTTTTCATCACAGGGAACTGAAATACAAAAGTAGGAAGTCAAGAGATACCTGGAGTAACAGGCAAGTTTGGCTTGGAGTACAAAATGAAGCAGGCTAACAGAGTTTTGTGAGGAGAATGTACTGGTCATAGCAAACACCCTCTTCCAACAACACAAGAGATGAATCTATACGTGGAGGTCACCAGATGGTTAATACTGAAATCCAATTGATTATATTCTTTGCAGCCAAAGATGGAGAAGCTCTATACAGTCAGTAAAAACAAGACCAGGAGCTGACTGTGGCCCAGATCATGAAATCCTTATTTCCAAATTCTGACTTAAATTGAAGAAAGTAGGAAAAACCTCTACACCATTCAGGTATGACCTAAATCAAATCCCTTATGATTATACAGTAGAAGTGACAAATAAATTCAAGGCATTATGTCTGAGAGACAGAATGCCTAAAGAACTATGGACAGACGTTTGTAAGACTATATAGAAGGTGGAACCATACCCAAGAAAAGAAATGCAAAAGGACAATGTGGTTGTCTGAGCTGGCCTTACAAATAGCTGAGAAACGAAGAGAAGTAAAGGGCAAAGGAGAAAATGAAAGATATCCCCACTTGAATGCATAGTTCCAAAGAATAGCAAGGAGAGATAAGAAAGCCTTCCTCAGTGATCAGTGCCAAGAAATAAAGGAAAACAATTGAATGGGAAAGACTAGAGATCTCTTCATGAAAACTAGAGATACCAAGGGAATATTTCATGCAAAGAGGAGCACAATAAAGGACAGAAATGGTATGGATCTAACAGAAGCAGAAGATACTAAGAGGAGATGGCAAGAATACACAGAAAAACTATACAAAAGAGACCTTAATGACCCAGATAATCACAATGGTATGATCACTCACCTAGAGCCAGATATCCTAGAGTGTGAAGTCAAGTGGGCCTTAGGAAGAATCACTACAAACAAGACTACTGGAGGTGATGGAATTCCAGTTGAGCTATTCCAAATCCTGAAAGATGATGCTGTTCAAGTGCTGAACTCAATATGCCAGCAAATTGGCAACACTCAGCAGTGGCCACAAGACTGGAAAAAGTCAGTTTTCATTCCAATCCCAAAGAAAGGCAATCCCCCAAATATTCAAACTACCACACAATTGCACTCTTTTCACATGCCAGCAAAATAATGTCCAAAATTCTCTAAGCTAGCTTCAACAGTACACGAATCCAAAACTTCCAGATGTTTTAGCTGTATTTAGAAAAGGCAGAGGAACCAGACATCAAAATGCCAGCATCCACTGAATCATAGAAAAAGCAAGAGAATTCCAGATAACCATCTACTTCTGCTTCATTGACTATGCAAATCCTTTCAGTTGTGGATCACAACAAAAATGTTTTAAGAGATAGGAATACCAAACCACCTTACCTGCCTCCTGAGAAATCTATATGCAGGTCAAGAAGCAACAGATACAACCAGACATGGAACAATGGACTGGTTCCAAATTTGGAAAGGAGTACATCAAGACTGTATATTGTCACCCTGGTTATTCAACTTATATGCACAGTACATCATGTGAAATATCAGGTGGCTGGGTGAAGCACAAGCTGGAATCAAGAATCCCAGGAGAAATATCAATAACCTCAGATATGCTGATGACAACACCATTATGGCAGAAAGCGAAGAGGAGCTAAAGACCCTCTTGATGAAGGTGAAAGAGGAGAGTGAAAAAACTGGCTTAAAACTCAACATTCAAAAAAATGAAGATCATGGCATCTAGTCCCATCACTTCATGGCAAATAGATGGGGAAACAATGGAAACAGTGACAGACTTTATTTTCTTGGGCTCCAAAATCACTGCAGATGCTAACATAGCCATGAAATTAAAAGATGCTTGCTCCTTGGAAGAAAAGCTATGACCAACATAAATGGCATATTAAAAAGCAGAAAAATAACTTTGCCAATAAAAGTCTGTCTCGTCAAAGCTATGGTCTTTCCAATAGTCATGTATGGATGTGAAAGTTGGATGATAAAGAAGGCTGAGTGTCAAAGATTTGATGCTGAACTTTGATGTTTGAGAAGACTCTTGAGAGTCCCTTGGACAGCAAGGAGATCCAACCAATCAGTCCTAAAGGAAATCAGTCCTGAATATTCATTGGAAGGTCTGATACTGAAGCTGAAACTACAATACTTTGGCCACCTGATGTGAAGAGCTGACTCATTTGAAAAGACCCTGATGCTGGGAAAGTTGAAGGCAGGAGGAGCATGTGACAACAGAGGATGAGATGGCTGGACGACATCACTGACTCAATGGACTTGAGTTTGAGCAAGCTCTGGGAGATGGTGAAGGACAGGGAAGGCTGGCTTGTTACCATCTGTGGGGTCACAAAGCATCGGACACTACTCATCAATGAACAAAAAAGCTTTCTGGAGTTCTCACTAGAATGCCTGAAAGAACTAAGGACGGAAGTTCGTAAGACTATATAAGAGGTGGTGAACAAAACTATATCTTTTCACACTACTTTGACTTCCAGGGCTTTTCTATTAACCCTTGTTCCATTAATGCCTTGCTTAGAGGGCCCTAACCTTGCAGAAACATGAAAACATTTACTTGTTGTCAAAGAAAAAGAAAGAAAAAACTGAGGTAAAAAGATGACAGAATACAATTTAAAAAAGGGGTTACAACAAGTAATGAAATTCTAGCAGAAAAATGTTAATCTGAGTGAGACAACCTACAGAACTCATTCAAAACTGTGTGAATCAAACTAGACATGTGGGATTAAATATGAGAAGGCAGCTAAAATAATACAAAAGATGAAAGTAATGAGCTGAGGCACTGTGAAGAGAGCCCTGAGGAACATAAACTTGTATGAGAAGAAGACCATTGAAAGAATACCAAGAGAGAATATCCATAGGACAAGAATAAAATCAAAGGAATCTGTAGTGTTACAAAAAGTAGAAAACTTTAAGATGAGCAGGAATGTCAGATATAAAGCAATTTAACAGAAGCAAAATATTGCTAAGAAGTATAATAAATAATATGATATTGGCTAAAGATATTCATAGGAAGAAACGAGCTTGAGGCACAAAAAGTGTTCAAGCTTTTTGAGGAATGACTGGATGGCACTGAAGGGGTGATACAAATTTAATTTTTGAAAGTATATAAGCTATTAAGAGACAGGCAAGAGTAAATAAATAACTGGAAAAACAAACTGTGTTATGCTGACATGTTTGAAACTTCATAAATGTCATTGACAGTATAATTCATAGAGTAAGGGTCCTGAGAAAGGCTGGAGATGGCATAGGCAGAAGCCATCAGTGGACAGGAAGAAGAGTCCTTCTATAATAATATAAAAAAAGGAAATGTCAGGCAGAAATGTTCTTAGGTTCCAGGACAGAAGTTTGAGAGACTTATTTGCTGATGTTTTATTTTCTCCATGAATTAGAAGGTGGGCCATGAGGGACAAAATGGAATCATAAGAGTGGGTAACTATTTCAACAGATGCTACAGAGAACTGAAGAGTGAAGATTAAAGAAACAAGGACACTTTGCTAGGCAGCAATAAATTTGGAAACCATTGTGTGATTTTTTTTTTTAAGCAGTACTCAGAAACCCAGCAATGGGAATGAAGAAGATGAAATGTTCAGTATTCAGAATTGGTGTGTCTCAGGGTGTTTGTGGCAGGTGAACAATGGGTAAACAGACATAAGGATATTGGCAAGAAAGAATGTTGACATTACAAATTTTCATGAGGCAATTTTGTTCCCCAAAGGACATCTGATAATGTCTGGAGACATTATTGATTGTCATAACATAAGAATAGTTTATGGATGAAATAGGAGTCATTTTAAGTTATAGCCCTGATAAACTTTAGTACAAAAAATGGGTGGTCACTCCTGACAGAATTGCCAGAAGCCCAACTTAAGGCTGCCCTGACATTCAAAAGGAATTCCTTACCTAAAATAGACCTGGGACCTCCCAAAATTGGTCTAGAAGTTTAGTAAGGAAGAAAGAAACATGAACTCACCTATCAATATGATTTTCCCACTCTTTGAGGCTCTCCCTTCTGGCTTCACTCTTTGTAGAAAGACTTGTACTTTTATATAACAGTGGAGTTTTTGATGAATTTTTTACCACCAAGGATCATGATTTTTTTTTGTTCTTTTTTCATATTAAAAGCTCATAGATCATTTCTGTTGGATGAACCTCTCTGGTATACCATCTGAAGGGTATTAGGGGGAAAATGTCATATTCCTCTAAAGACTGAAAAAGAAACATAATATTACTGATTCAACATGATAGCTGTTTCGAAGGCAGAATTAAAATAACATAATTTCAGCAATTTACTTCTTTCTTCTAATACCATAGTTCATTATTATTTTATACATTGAGGCACTTTAGAACCTCTCATATGCTTTTAATCTATCACTTACTAGTTGGCAATTACTACTTCATCTTTGGTCTTTATGCTCTTAAGAATTTGAGCTCATAAAACAACATTGTTCTTATAATTGTGTAAAAACCACAGGAAAAGAAAAATTCCCTGTCTTTGTCAAGCTCCACTTGTGAACATTTTTATATTTATTATACTTATTATACTTTAGCATGTTTTAAATTTAAGGTGGAATTGCATTCTCTTTTTGAAAAAGGGGGAGAAATCAAGAAATCATTCTCACTGAACTACACTGGGAACATACATTAAGGGGTGTAAAAAAATTAAAGCAACTCCCCACATTGCAAAATGAAGTTTAAAAGGTGTCTGAACTAAAGCTAATATCACGTGTGGCTGATGCCCAGACAGAATGGAGGGATGCTATACCATGCTTGCCTGCAATGTCACAGGGGCCAATTCATGGGAGAAGAATCAACAGACTTAACAAAAGGTGGATAGTGTCACTTGAAAATACTTTTGGACTGAGGTTAGGTCAGGGTTAAGTTCAATTCTATGAGGAGTCCCTCTACGACATGTCGGTGGACAGTTCAAACAAAGTTTATGGAAGGGAGGTAAAAGCCAAGAAGTTAAAAGTCACACAGTAAAATAAGTATCAATGTGTAAAAAACTGATAACAGTTTAAAGCATTTTGGATGCTGAAAATGTTTAAGCAGGAGCATCAGAAACAGGGTTTGCAAAAGCTGTTAGTCCCCAGTAAGGGTGGAGATTTTATAAGATATATCCAATGAATCCTGACTCTTTGAAAGGGCTCCTTTTCCAATGAGTCACTTACATACTTTTCCCACACATCAAGAGCACAGTCTTAAAAGGACCAAGGCACACTAGAAAAATCTCATAGATAGTACACATTTTAATAGCATATTAAGATTATGTAGGCAGGGTACATAGAAAGGTGAATTTGATCTATATAAGTAACTGATCTTTGTAAAATAATTTTAAGGAGAAAAATTTATTCTTGGTACTATGAATATTGTCTAAAATGTTTGACAAACAATATATATCAATGTAATAGTCAAGAGATATGTGTTGAGTTCCCCATTGATAGACATTAATATAATGTCTGAAAATGTTCTAGAAAATGTAAAGATGAAATGGACATGATCATATCTTTAACAAGTAAGAGAAACAGGTATTAAACACATGGTAACAAGTAAATTGAGGTAGGCATAGATATAAGAAGTCTATGATAGGTATAATCACGATAGGTATAATCAATGTCATGAGGAAAAATGATAGATATGATCAATATCATGAGGAAAAAACACAGGCTCCTTCACATACATATAGTAACAATTATATGATAGGTATAATCAGTGTCATGAGGAAAAAAACAGTATCCTTCACCTAAATTAGAGTTATAAGCATGGATTTTAAGTCTACCCCAGTAAGACTGGTCCATCTAACCACAGGAACCAGATCTAATCATATGGCCCATCTAATCACATGGACCACAGCCTTGTCTTACTCAGTGAAACTATGAGCCATGCCAAGTAGGGCCATCCAAGATGGACAGGTCATGGTGGAGAGTTCTGACAAAACATGGTCCACTGGAGAAGGGAATGGCAAACCACCTCAGTATTCTTGCCTTGAGAACCCCATGAACAGTATGAAAAGGCAAAAAATAGGACACTGAAAGATGAACTCCCCAGGTCAGTAGGTGCCAAGTATGCTACTGGAGATCAGTGGAGAAATAACTCCAGAAAGAATAAAGAGACAGAGCCAAAGGAAAAACAACACCCAGTTGTGGATGTGCCTGGTGATAAAAGCAAGGTCTGATGCTATAAGAGCAATATTGTATAGGAACCTAGAATGTTAGGCCCATGAATCAAGGCAAATTGGAAGTGGTCAAACAGGAGATGGCAAGAGTGAAAGTCGACACTTTAGGAATCAGCAAATTAAATGGACTGAAATAGGTGAATTTAACTCAGATAATCATGATAACTACTACTGTGGGGAAGAATCCCTTAGAAAATGGAGTAGCCATCATAGTAAACAAAAGAGTGTGAAATGCAGTACTTGAATGCAATCTCTAAAACAACAGAATGACCTCTGTTCGTTTCCAAGGCAAATCATTCAATACCACGGTAATCCAAGTCTATGCCCTGACAGGTAATGCTGAACTAGCTGAAGTTGAACGCTTCTATGAAGACCTACAAGACCTTCTAGAACTAATACCCAAAAGGATGTCCTTTTTATTATAGGGTTGCTGCTGCTACTGCTGCTAAGTTGCTTCAGTCGTGTCCAACTCTCTGCGACCCCATAGACAGCAGCCCACCAGGCTCCCCTGTCCCTGGGATTCTCCAGGCAAGAACACTGGAGTGGGTTGCCATTTCCTTCTCCAATGCATGAAAGTGAAAAGTGAAAGTGAAGTTGCTCAGTCATGCCTGACTCTTAGTGACCCCATGGACTGCAGCCTACCAGGCTCCTCCATCCATGGGATTTTCCAGGCAAGAGTACTGGAGTGGGTTGCCATTGCCTTCTCCATCATTATAGGGTACTGGAATGCAAAAGTAGGAAGTCAAGAAACACCTGGAGTAACAGGAAAATTTGGCCTTGGAATACAGAATGAAGCAGGGCAAAGGCTAATAGAGTTCTGCCAATAGAATGCACTGTTCGTAGCAAACACCCTCTTCCAACAACACAAGAGAAAACTTTACAAATGGGCATCACCAGGTGGTCAAACTGAAATCAGATTGATTATATTCTTTGCAGCCAAAGATGGAAAAGCTCTCCACAGTCAGTCAAAACAACACTGGGAGCTGACTGTGGCTCAGATCATGAACTCCTTATTGCCAAGTTCAGACTGAAATTGAAGAAAGTATGAAAAAAGATTAGACCATTCAAGTATGATCTAAATCAAATCCCTAATGATTATACAGTGGAAGTGAGAAATAGATTTAAGGGACTAGATCTGATCTAGAGTGCCTGATGAACTGTGGATGGAGGTTCGTGACATTGTACAGGAGACAGGAACCAAGACCGCCCCCAAGAAAAAGAAATGCAAAAAGCAAAATGGTTGTCTGAGGAGGCCTCACAAATAGCTGTGAAAAGAAGAGAAGCCAAAAGCAAAGGAGAAAAGGAAAGATATACCCATCTGAATGCAGAGTTCCAAAGAATAGCAAGGAGAGACAAGAAAGCCTTCCTCTGTGATCAGTGCAAGAAACAGAGGAAAACAATAGAATGGGAAAGACTAGAAATTTCTTCAAGCAAATTAGAGATACCAAGGGAATATGTCATGCAAAGATGGGCTCAATAAAGGACAGAAATGGTAGGGACCTAACAGAAGCACAAGATATTAAGAAGAGGAAGGTGGAAGAATACAGAGAAGATCTATACAAAAAAGGCCTTCACAACACAGATAATCACGATGGTATGATCACTCACCTAGAGCCAGACATCCTGGAATGTGAAGTCAAGTGGGCCTTAGGAAGCATCACTATGAACAAGGCTAGTGGAGGGGATGGAATTCCAGTGGAGCTATTTCAAATCCTAAAAGATGATGCTGTGAAAGTGCTGCACTCAATGTGCCAGCAAATTTGGAAACCTCAGCAGTGGCCACAGGACTGGAGAAGGTCAGTTTTCATTCCAACCCCAAAGAAAGGCAATGCCAAAGAATGCTCAAACTATTGTACAATTGCCCTCATCTCACATGCTAGTAAAGTAATGCTCAAAATTCTCCAAGAGAGGCTTCACATGAACCGTGAACTTCCAGATGTTTAAGCTGGATTTAGAAAATGCAGAGGAACCAGAGATCAAATTGCCAAAATCTGCCAGATCATCAAAAAAGCAAGGGAGTTTCAGAAAGCCTTTGACTGTGGAAAATTCTGAAAGAGATGCGAATACCGGACCAGCTGATTCTTGAGATATCTGTATGCAGGCCAGCTGATTCTTGAGATATCTGTATGCAGTTAGACCTGGACATGGAACAACAGACTGGTTCCAAATAGGAAAAGGAGTACTTCAAGGCCATGTATTGTCACCCTGCTTATTTAACTTATATGCAGAGTACATCATGAGAAATGCTGGGCTGGATAAAGCACAAGCTTGAATCAAGATTGCCAGGAGAAATAGCAATAACCTCAGATATGCCGATGACACCACCCTTATGGCAGAAGGTGAAGAAGAACTAAATAGGCTCTTGATGAAAGTGAAAGAGGAGAGTAAAAAAGTAGGCTTAAAGCTCAACTTTCAGAAAACAAATATCATGGCATCTGGTCCCATCACTTCATGACAAATAGACGGGGAAACAATGGAAACAATGAGAGTATTTTGGGGGACTTCAAAATCACTACAAATGATGACTGCAGCCATGAAATTAAAAGACGCATACTCCTTGGGAGAAAAGTTATGACTAACCTAGACAGCCTATTAAAAAATGGAGATGTTACTTTGCCAACAAAGGTCCATCTAGTGAAGGCTACGGTTTTTTCAGTAGTCATGTATGGATGTGAGAGTTGGACTATAAGGAAAGCTGAGTGCCTAAGAATTGCTGCTTTTGAACTATGGTGTTGGACAAGACTCTTGAGAGTCCCTTAGACTGCAAGGAGTTCCAACCATCAATCCTAAATGAAGTCAGTCCTGAATACTCATTGGAAGGAGTGATGTTGAAGGCGAAACTCCAGTATGTTGGTCATGTGATTTGAAGAGCTGACTCATTTCAAAAGGCCCTGATGCTGGGAAAGATTGAAGGCAGGAGGAGAAGGGAAAAACAGAGGATGAGATGATTTGATGGCATCACTAACTCAATGGACATGAGTTTGAGCAAGCTCCGGGAATTGGTGATGGACAGGGAGGCCTGGCATGATGCAGTCCATGGGGTTGCAAAGAGTCAGACACAACTGAGCAACTGAACTGAACTGTACTGAAGCATGAATTCCTATGAAATTATGAATTGCATTCTTCACTGAACTAGAACTTTAAAAAAAAAATTTGTATGGAAAACAAAAGACCCCAAATAGGCAAAGCAATCTTGAGAAAGAAAAATGGAATTGAAGGAATCAGTCTCTCTGCTTCAGACCAGACTACAAAGCTATAATAATCTAGACAGTAGTGTACTGGAAGAAAAACAAATATAGATCAATGAAGCAGGATAGAAAGCCCAAAAATAAACCCATGTACACATGGTGAATTAATTTACAACAAAGGAAACAAGAATATACCATTGAGAAAAGATTGTCTCTTCAATAAGTGGTGCTGGAAATACTGTATTTCTGCATGTAAAAGAATGATATTAGAACATTCTCTAGCACCATAAACATTCTGAATTAAATTCAAGATGGATTAAAGACCTAACTATAAATCCAAATACTATATAAAACTCTTAGAGGAAGATAGGCAGAACCCTCATTGACCTAAATTGTAGCAATATCTCTCTCAATTCACCTCCTAGAGTAAAGGAAATTAAAACAAAAATAAATAAATGAGACCTAATTATACTCAAAAGCTTTTGTACAGCAGGGAAACCATAAACAAAATGAAAAGTAAACCCACAGAATGGGGGGAAATATTTGGAAACAATGTGACTGAAAATGGATTAGTCTCCAAAGTTTGCAAACAAGTCATGTGGCTCAATATAAAGGAAAAAAAAAAAAAAAAGCCCAGTCAAAAGATGGGTAGAATACCTAAACAGACATTTCACCAAAGAAGATATACAGATGACAAACAGGCACACAAAAAGATGTGCAACAACACTGTTAGAAAAAGAAGAATCAAAACTAAAATAAGATTATCACCTCACACCAGTCAGAATGACCATCATCAAAAAGTCTACAAACAGTAAATGCCAAAGAGGGTGTGGAGAAAAAGGAACCCTCCTACACTGTTGATGGGAATGTAAGTTTGTGCAACTACTATGGAGAACAGCATGGAAATGCCTTAAAAAAAACTAAAAATAAAGCTATCATATGATCTAGAAATCCCATTCCTGGGCATATATCTGAAGAAAGACATAATCCAAAATATACACACACCTCAATGTTCACTGCAGCACTATTTATGATAGCCAAGACATGGAAGTAGCCTAAGTGAATGGATAAAGAAGATATATATACCAGATCTTCTTTATATTACTTTATATGTGGCTGAATATTACTCAGCCATTAAAAAAATGAAGCAATGTCATTTGCAGCAATATGGATGTACCTAGAGATTATCATAGTAAGTGAAGTAAGACAGAGAAAAGTAAATATCATATGATATCACTTATATATGGAATCTAAAAAAAATACAAATGAACTTCTATATAAAACAGAAATAGAAAAGAGACATAGAAATATAAAATAGACATAGAAAACAAACCTATGATTACCAAAGAGGAGGGGGTGAAGAGGGATAAATTAGGAGTTATTAGGATACCAGATGAATATTACTGTATGTAATATATGTATATTACTTTACATCTGAAACTGAATCACTTTTTACCTGAAACTAATACAACATTGTAAGCCAACAATATTTCAATAAAAACTGTTAGAAAGAATTCAAGTATGCTGTACATTATATGTGTCTATATATTTATTCTCACATTGTGAGTTTTCAAAAAATAAGTACCTTAATAAATCCTATGATTCCAAATAATACTACTTGACAAGTATACCATTTTATTTGCCTGAAAATGTTATATTTCAAACAGTTATTAGGTTGAAGTTTGAAAACCAATTAAAAATCAAGGAAAAATTATAAGAGAAAATCTTTTGTCCTTTGTTTCTCCAATAAAAAGGAATCCTACAATTCATATATTTCAAGGTATGGCAGTGGAAAGCATATGTTGGCAGTTTTTCACTTAGAGGAAATTTATAGAATATGGTCTTTACTTTGTGGTTTAGTGTCCTTATTTGAAATGAAATACAGAAAGGTCCAACAATAATCAGGCAGATTGCCATTGAGCCTGGAGCATTTCAGGAACCACAAAGAAAGAATGAATCATTCCCATATAGCCCCAAACCAAAGTTTCATATCTCCCAATGATTTTTATAGCACTTGGGATTTGTTAATAGCTCATTAAGATGATCTCAACATCAAACCTCCATTTACAATTGTTGATATTTCATTCCCCCAAAATGATTAGTTAGCCTAGCCAAATCTTGATTCACATCCTTGCCGCAAAGGATCTCCATTTCCTCTAATGTTTGCTGGTTTGCGTTATTCTTAGTGATTGACTGTTGCATTAACATTTCCAATTTTCATCTTTACTTGCCTTGAGTTGGTTAATAAAGATATGTAGCTAAGGCGGTGAATTTGGCAAGAGAGCTGTCTTTTAGGATCTAGTTAACATGGAAAAATCTCAGGGACATGTTAAATTACAGACAGGAATATGAAGGGCCATGGCTATCCCATGTCTAAAATCAGACCGATAGGAAAATTGAAACCAAACGCAGGAAGGCTTTATTTCAAATGAAATGATTTCAAGAAATACTGATGTCTGGCATCAATATGAAATTCCTTAAATGAAACCACATGATTTCAGTATTAAACAAGGCCTATCACTTCTAATGATCCAGAAGAAATCTTTGATTGAAGTGCCATAGGCAATTTAGTGAAAGTCTTAAGAGCATTATTTTTTTTGTTTAAAACCAAGACATAGGAAGGAATAAATAATTTTGCATGGATGTTATTAATCACTTATATGTCAGTTCAGTATCAAAATAGGCTCTTAAAATTAGATAGTCATAGGAAGACTTTATGAGAAGGCAATGGCACCCCACTCCAGTGTTCTTGCCTGGAAAATCCCATGGACAGAGGAGCCTGGTGGGCTGCAGTCCATGGGGTTGCTAACGACTGAGTGATTTCACTTTCACTCTTCACTTTCATGCATTGGAGAAGGAAATGGCATTGGAGAATCCCAGGGATGGGGGAGCCTGGTGGGCTGCCGTCTATGGGGTCACACAGAGTCGGACACGACTGAAGTGACTTAGCAACAGGAAGACTTTGATAAGGATGGAAAGCCCTAAAAAAAAGTTCATTTGAAGATCAGCCCTCTAATGTAGAAAACAAAGTAAAAGTACAGGTAGATATATAAAACTGTCATTTTTCATTGTACACAATATTTGAGCCACACATTACTTTTATTTATTTTTTATTTTTTTATTTTACTTTACAATACTGTATTGGTTTTGCCATACATTGACATGAATCTGCCACAGGTATACATGAGTTCCCAATCCTGAACCCCCCTCCGACCTCTCTCCCCACATCATCTCTCTGGGTCATCCCAGTGCACCAGCCCCAAGCATCCTATATCCAACCTAGACTGGCGATTCGTTTCTTACAAATAATGACATCTTGGATTTATATGGTGATATGTCTCCAAAGAACCAGAAATTCTCTTTTATATTAAGGAATACATTATTACCAATATTAGCAACCATGTTTATAGATGATTTTAATGCATGAAAAATACATAATTTATCCAAGGTCACAAAGTTCATCACCATGGAAGTAGGATAAGGATCCATGTTTACTGATTTATAATCAAATGTTCTGTTCATGACTAAGAGTTCTTAACCAGTAGCCAAGAGCTCTGAGGATCTATGAACATCCTGATATTAAATGAAAAATGTCTCCTATATGTAAGTTTCTCCCCCTTTGGGAGAGGATCAGATTATCAAAAAGGGTCATGACATAAAAATTATTAAACTATCTTATTTGACTAAGCCACTTCTGTACTAGATTTCTTGAAAAAGGGATCATATTCATTTCCATAACAAATTGAAAGTTCAGCCAAAGTTTCTAAACGATATGTTAGCAGTTGAAATACATTAATGTAGCTTAGTAAATAATGTTGCAGAGAACAATGTAGATAATGGGGGACTTGACTCCTTTCTTAACTTTCACAGATTCTGACATTTATTCTTATCATATCACAGAATTCACATAGTCAAAGGCTACACTTAAACAGTTAAATGAATATATCATTTCCGATTTGTAACTTTTAGTATGTAAAGAAAAATTTATCTCTTGAAATAAAATTGTTCAAAGCAGGAGGCATTATTTATCCCCATAAATGTGTAACATCAGATTAGCTGGTTTTTATTTACGAGAACACAATGAAATTTGCTTTCTTTCCTATTTTACCTTTTGCACATACACACACACACACACACTCTCTCTCTCTCTCTAATTCAGAATAATGAAGTGTTAAGTTCACTATATCTAATTTTTGGACTGAAAATGTCATTCTGTATTTCCTTTTTAATGTTAAAAATTAAAAGTTAGAAGCAATTTAAATACTGATATTCATGTACACATAACAGACAATTTGGATTTGCTTCTAAGTTGAATATATTTACTATTGTTGCATTAGAAATAAAAAGGTATAGCCTTTCATATTTCTTCAAATTGGGATATATCTATAGAGCATCCAAATTGAGAGTTTTGAGTCATTCAATCAGTTCCAAGAGGAAAAGGGGATGACAGAGGATAAGATAGTTGGAGGGCATCACCAACTCAATGGACATGTGTTTGAGAAAGCTCCAGGAATTGACGATGGACAGGGAAGCCTGGTGTGCTGCAGTCCATGGGTCACAAAGAGTCGGACACGACTGAGTGACTGAACTGAACTGAATCAGTTCAATGAAACATACTGTTTGATGGTCTGTGGACTTAATAAAAAATGTTGGGTTCATTTTAAATAGTATGAGAACCTTGCAGTGTTAATCAAGGCAAAAAATCACCAGTACTCAGTTGTACTTTGTCAGCCTAGGAATCACATTTCATACCTTCCAAGGACTTTTCAGACTTGTATATAGTTTTGCATCAACTGACCTACAAGTCAATAGCCTGGAATCCGCAGGTTTCTACCTTAGCTTTTCTATCAGAGATCTTTAATATTATTCTTCTCAAAAATATAGGAAGTGTTTTGATGGCTGAGTCTTGTCCAGGTTCCCATAGAATGTAAGAGCAGTTCTCTGCTTATATATACACTATTTATCCACTAAGATACATCAAAGATATGAGGGAGGAGGTTGTTGTCAGTGGAGTACAGGGTTTGTTTATTAGAAGCTATTGAAGGATAAATTTTTACTTCTGTCCCAAGGTAATAAATAAGGCAAAACTTTCCTGGAAGTATGCATGTCTTTAGCAAGAGTATTGGGTTGTAGACAGAAAAGAAGGTTATTTCCTCACACCTAAACCAGTGTAGATCTGTTTTGTCCCACTGATGGTATATGAAAATGAAAGCAATCACTTCAATCTCCTTTTCTTGAGTAGGGGGGTAGAAAAAATTTGAAATTAAATATCAAATTAATCCATAAGTATGAAGAAGATCAAAGCTAGTTTTCTCTGAGTTTCATGAGTGATGCAAAAGTTTCTCTGTTTTGATAAAGAGTAAAGGCAGGGGGCCAGCTCTCCATTTCCAAGAATATGCCCCAATTTTAATTGCTTAGGTCTGTTACTGATTACGTAGCACCCAGGCTAATGTTTCTTGACCATAAGATCAATGGCTAGACTATAGACCGGTAGAGAGAACGAGGATTGCTAATTTCTACAGTCATTGTCTGGAGTAGGGAAGGAATACAAAGAACGTTGATAAACCATAGATTTACCTATTTGATCAAGAGATTCCTCACACAAAACAAGGAAGAAAAGAAAGCCAGAAGAGAGGCAGAGAAACTGTTTACTGGTCAAACTGACTGAAAGGAGACACCAGAAATGGAAGGCAGTCCTTGTTCTATTCTTAAGCTGAACTTTCTCTGTATACCTTTATTTCAGGGATGGCAAAATGGATTTCTTGGCTAGAGACAATCTCCCTGGAACTAAAAAGACAAATATGTCTGCTTTTGTGCAGGTTGTTGCGAAAAAAGGCAAATTCTCCTTCAATATGAAAATACTTTATTCGTAAAGCACATAGTCTTAAACCAGTACAAATGGATAGAGATGATGTGTCACTCACATCACTTAGTCTATTAACAGTAGCAAGAATAAATTATGGCACATGTGCTTGAACAATCAGAATGAAATAGATTATTTAAGCCACCCCTTTGCTATATTAGGCTAATTCTTGAAAGGCAACGGAATTTTCATTCCAATTAATGGTCACAGTCTTTACTGCATTTGTCACATTTATCCTTGTAAAACCTCCATTTCATCAAAGGTATGTATCTCTTGAAGACACCTGGAGAGTTTCTGACCCTATTGTGTACTTCATTACTGATTCTTGAAATCAGTTCAGTTCAGTCACTCAGTTGTGTCTGACTCTTTGTGACCACATGAATCACAGCACGCCAGGCCTCCCTGTCCATCACCAACTCCAAGTTCACTCAGACTCATATCCATCGAGTCAGTGATGCCATCCAGCCATCTCATCCTCTGTCATCCCCTTCTCCTTCTGCCCCCAATCCCTCCCAGCATCAGAGTCTTTTCCAATGAGTCAGCCCTTCGCATGAGGTGGCCAAAGTACTGGAGTTTCAGCTTCAGCATCATTCCCTCCAAAGAAATGCCAGGGCTGATCTCCTTCAGAATGCACTGATTGGATCTCCTTGCAGTCCAAGGGACTCTCAAGAGTCTCCTCCAACACCACAGTTCAAACGCATCAATAATTCGGTGCTCAGCTTTCTTCACAGTCCAATTCTCACATCCATACATGACCACTGGAAAAACCATAGCCTTGACTAGATGGACCTTAGTCAGCAAAGTAATGTCTCTGCTTTTCAATATGTTATCTAGGTTGGTCATAACTTTCCTTCCAAGGAGTAAGCATCTTTTAATTTCATGGCTGCAGTCACCATCTGCAGTGATTTTGGAGCCCCACAAAATAAAGTCTGACACTGTTTCCACTGTTTCCCCATCTATTTCCCATGAAGTGATGGGACCAGATGCCATGATATTCGTTTTCTGAATGTTGAGCTTTAAGCCAACTTTTTCACTCTCCTCTTTCACTTTCATCAAGAGGCTTTTTAGCTCCTCTTCACTTTCTGCCATAAGGGTGGTGTCATCTGCATATCTGACGTTATTGATATTTCTCCTGGCAATCTTGATTTCAGCTTGTGTTTCTTCCAGTGCAGCGTTTCTCATGAGGTACTCTGCATAGAAGTTAAATAAGCAGGGTGACAATACACAGCCTTGAAGTGCTCCTTTTCCTATTTGGAACCAGTCTGTTGTTCCATGTCCAGTGCTAACTGTTGCTTCCTGACCTGCCTACAGATTTCTCAAGAGGCAGGTCAGGTGGTCTGGTATTCCCATCTCTTTCAGAATTTTCCACAGTTTATTGTGATCCACACAGTCAAAGGCTTTGGCATAGTCAATAAAGCAGAAATAGATGTTTTTCTGGAACTCTCTTGCTTTTTCCATGATCCAGCGGATGTTGGCAAATTTCTTCCTTTGCAACCTGTTTACCTTTCTTTTCTTTATTCTCTTATATATTTGTTTAGGACTTCCAGATTATGTTGAAGAGCAGGGGTGACCTGGGACACCTTTGTCTTGTTTCTGAACTGAGAGGGAAAGCTTCTAGGTTATCACCATGAGTATGATGATAGATGTAGATTTTTCACCAATGCTCTAACAAGTTGAGGAAGATTCCTTCTATCCATGGTTTCATAACAGTTTTTATAAAAAAATGAGTGTTAGATTTTTGTCAAATGCATTTTCACATCTTCTGATATCATATTACTTTTTTTCCTTTGGCCTGTTAATATGATGGATTATATTTGATTTTTAAAAGTTGAACAAAGCCTGCATACTTGGAATAAATTCCATTTAGTTATGGTGCACAGTTCTTTTCATACATTGTTAGGTTTGATTTGCTGTTATTTTGTTGAGGATATTTGCATCTGTGTTCATGAGAGATACTAGTCTGTAGTTTTCCTTTCTTATAATATTTGTCCAGTTTTGGTATTAGGATATTCTGACCTTACACACTGAGTTAGGAAATATTCCCTCTCTTCTTTAAGAGGTTGCCGAGAATTGATAAAATTTCTTCCTTAATGTTTGGTAGAATTCACTAGTGAACACAGCAAAGCCTGACGCTTTCTGCTTTGTTTTCTATTTTTGGTTATTAATAATTGACTCAATTTCTTTAATAAAGATAGGTTTATTCATATGATCTCTTTTTCTTTGTATGAAGTTTTGTAAATTGTGTCTCTAAGTGAACTGATCCTTTTTATCTAAGTTATCAAATTGGTGGATAATAATTTTTTTGTATTTTTTATTATGTTTATTATTAGCTACATCTTTTTTCTGTTTTAGAAATTTGCATCTTCTTTTTATCTTAGCCTAGCTAAACATTTTTAAATTTTATTGTTCTTTTCAAAGAACCAGCTTTTAGTTTGGTTTTCCTCTATTAACTTCCTGTTTTCAATTTCACTGATTTCTGCTCTAGTTTTTATTATTTCTTTCATTCTGCTTAGATTATATTAATTTGCTTCTCTTATTTTCTTAAGGTACAAGTTTAGAACTGTGTTTTGGTTTCTGATATTAATTTTGGAAAATTCTCAAGAATTGGGTTAAACAAGACTTTTGATGTGTTGTTGAGGTGTGGGTGAAGGGAAGCATTCTATAATGTCTATAGTCCTATGATTTGATCTCAGTCTTTAATCTACTTGTATACCTGGTCTGTGATCTTTATAGGTGGCTCTCAGTCCCCCATAACCCTTCTAGATAGAGGCTAGTTGGGGCTGGAATTAAGTATTTTCCTATTCCACATGGAAGTCTACAGGAGACAAAATCTAGGTGTTTTTCTTCCTTTCTGTCCAAGGCTAGAGGAAGCTGGAGTTGAGTATTTTTCTTCCCCTAGGTGGGTTAGGCTCAGGTAAAACTTTAGTCTGTTAGACTCTGGTGAAATAGTTCATTTTTATGGCAGGCATTGTGTTTCAAAATGCTTTCCCTGTGGCTGAGCTGGTAAAGAATCTGCCTGCAATGCAGGAGACTTGGGTTTGATCGCTGGTTTGGGAAGATCCCCTGGAGAAGGGAAAGGCTACCAACCCCAGTATTCTGTGTTTCAAAACAGCTACTTTTCCTCACCCTCTGCCAGATACACAAGGGAATCGTTCTCTGATTCTTACTGTAAGAGCCCAGTGTCGCCCCTAGTGGTAAAACTCAAAGAAGTAGAGGCTCTTCTCTAAGACTGGATTTACTGGAGGTGGTAAGTATTAAATATTTAAGGGTAACTATAATGCAGATTTATCTTTGGAAGCTTTTAGTAAGAGAGATAGATACAATATAGAGTATCTTATATTGGTATAAATGCAAAAACAGAGTTTGATAAAGAAGTTGAGGAGGCAAGGGAAGTTGTTTAGTTCAGAATTATTTAATTTATTTAATTATTTAATCATTTTATTTATTTTATTTAATAATATTATTTATTTATTATTTTATTCCTAAAGTACTATTAATCCAAAAAGAAAATAACTAAACACAAAAAAATGCAGTGCTGTTGTTAACAATGATAAACATTTATTTCAAGCTTAATTAGTTACTTTGATTATACTTGTAGGAAAAGAAATGCTATATTATTCTTTTCACTTTACTAACAAGTAAAGGAAAGATTAGAGAAGTTAAGCAACGTGTTTAATAGAAAAGAAATTCTATATGCAGATTAGAGACTAAAAGCACAGTTACCTGGCTAATATAGGGCTCTCATAAATTTGTAAAAACATAGGATGTATGTAAATGCCAAATGTAGAAATTTGACTTACAGAAGTATGGAGCGAAAAAAAAAAAAAAAGAGAGAGATCAGAAAGAATTGTAGTGTCTGGAAAGGCTTCACTGACAATAGGGATGAGAAAGATTGAGATTAACAGAGAAATGGTAAAGGCCATTTCAAGTATCTGTGGAAAATTCTGAAAGAAATGTGAACACCAGACAACCTGACCTGCCTCTTGAGACATCTGTATGCGGGTCAAGAAGCAACAGTTAGAACTGGACATGGAACAACAGACTGGTTCCAAATAGGAAAAGGAGTACGTCAAGGCTGTATATTGTCACCCTGCTTATTTGACTTCTATGCAGAGTACATCATGAGAAATGCTGGACTGGAAGAAACACAAGCTGAAATCAAGATTGCCAGGAGAAATATCAATAACGTCAGATATGCAGATGACACCACCCTTATGGCAGAAAGTGAAGAGGAGCTAAAAAGCCTCTTGATGAAAGTGAAAGAGGAGAGTGAAAAAGTTGGCTTAAAGCTCAACATTCAGAAAATGAAGATCATGGCATCCGGTCCCATCACTTCATGGGAAATAGATGGGGAAACAGTGGAAACAGTGTCAGACTTTATTTTGTGGGGCTCCAAAATCACTGCAGATGGTGACTGCAGCCATGAAATTAAAAGATGCTTACTCCTTGGAAGAAAAGTTATGACCAACCTAGATAGCATATTCAAAAGCAGAGACATTACTTTGCTGACTAAGGTCCGTTTAGTCAAGACTATGGTTTTTCCTGTGGTCATGTATGGATGTGAGAGTTGGACTGTGAAGAAGGCTGAGCACCGAATTATTGATGCGTTTGAACTGTGGTGTTGGAGAAGACTCTTGAGGGTCCCTTGGACTGCAAGGAGATCCAACCAGTCCATTCTGAAGGAGATCAACCCTGGGATTTCTTTGGAAGGAATGATGCTAAAGCTGAAGCTCCAGTACTTTGGCCACCTCATGCGAAAGTTGACTCATTGGAAAAGACTTTGATGCTGGGAGAGATTGGGGGCAGGAGGAGAAGGGGACGACCCGGGATGAGATGGCTGGATGGCATCACGGACTCAATGGAAATGAGTCTGAGTGAACTCCGGGAGATGGTGATGGACAGGGAGGCCTGGCGTGTTGCAATTCATGGGGTCGCAAAGAGGCGGACACGACTGAGCGACTGAACTGAACTGAACTGATTTGTGGATGACATGATTGTCTATGTAGAAAATCCCAAGAATCAATAAGAAAGCTCCTTGAGCTAAGTGACTATAATAAAGTTTAAGTACAAGGTTAATATACGGAAGTCAGCTGCTTTCTTATATGCCAGCAATGAACAACTGGACTTTGAAATTTAAAATACTATGTATTTACATTAGCACCTCCAGAAATGAAATATTTAAGTAGAAATCTTATAATACATGTGCAAGACTGATACGAGGGAAACTATAAAACTCTTATGGAAAAAAAAAAGAAGTTAATAAATGGAGCTACTCCATGTGTGTGAATATTAAGATTCAACATTGCTAAAATATCAGATCTTCCCAACTTGATCTACTGATTCAACACAATCAATACTTGAATCATACTATGTATGATTTCAATTTCTGTAAATTTATTGAGATATTTTATGACTCAGAATATAGTCTATTTTGGTGAAGTTTGTAAGTGTACTTGAATTGCTGATATTGTTTAGAGTATTCTTGAAATGTCAATTAGGTCATTTTAGTTGATAGTTGAGGTTGATAGCTACATTAAGGCTTTCCACATTCTCACTGATTTTTTTCTACTTCACTGATTATTGAGAGACAGATTTTGAAGTCTCTAATGACAACTGTGGATCTGTATATTTCTTTCTTCAGTTTTATCATTCTTTGTTTTGTGAAGAACCCCTTTCTTAGGTACAGACTTACTTGTATTGTCATGATTTCTTATTTGACCACTTCATCAGTATTTAATATCTTTCTTTGTTTTAATATCTCCAGTAATATTCCTTGTTATGTTTATAATTTGTATTATATTAATATAACTACATCATTTTAAAATTAATCTTTCCATAGTACATCTTTTATCAGATATTTACTTTTATTGTGTGTCATTTCTATATTTAAAGTGGTTTTCTTTTAGACTTTATAGTTGGGTCTTAAATCTTATCCAGTTTGACAAGCTCACTCTTTTAATTGTGTGGTAGAGTGTGTGCATGTGAGTGTGTGTGCTCAGTTGCTCAGTCGTATCTGACTCTTTGTGACCCCATGGACTGTAGCCTACCAGGTTCCACTATCCATGGGATTCTCCAGGCAAGAATACTAGTGGTTGCCATTTCCTCCTTCAGGGCATCTTCTCAACCTAGGGGTCAAACCCACATCTTCAGTATCTCTTGCATTGGCAGCTGGATTCTCTACCACTGAGCCACCTAGGAAGGCTGTGTGGTTGAATAATTTCTGTTTATTGATATGGTTGGATACAAATCTATAAATTTAAATTGTTTGCTTTCAGTTCTGTTTTTTATTCCTTTTTCTCTTTTTCTTAATATTATTATTAATATTTCTTAATATTTTTATTTCTCTATTTTAGCTATACTCTTGGCTCATTATTTGTACCTATTTTAAGTCAACATTTGCAATAGGGTTCATGATATTCATCATCTACAGTCTTTCTACAGTCTAGTTTAAAAAAAAATTCCCAATTTATTCCTACCATCTTTTGCATTAATGTTTTCATACTTTCCTATTTTCCTCATTTTTGCTACTGTAGCAGTATCATTTCATTATATATATCATTGTAGCAACTACAGTGATACTTTACTAGCATTTATTAAACATATACTACATGCCAGATACTTTGTTACATGAACCATGCTATTTAATATACATAATTCTGTGCAGTAAGTACCTTTATCATATCTATTTAATAGCTAATGAATTTGAGGCATAGAGAAAGTAAGTAATTAACAAAAGATTACACATCCTTCTAATATTTGAAATTAGCCAGTTCCTCACCAGAGTTTCAATCTATAAATTATATTTGCTGGCACATAATTAATTTATTAAATTATAAAAATTTCTAGTATTCTTAGTTTGCCTTCTAAAATTTCCTATTGGGAAAAAATTTTGTTTACAAATTGTAACATTAATTTCCTCTTATTCACTAATATTTTTGCTTTGTATCTTACTCTATTTGTCAGTACCTCTGGAATAATTAAATACTTATAAAGATAAGTGCATATTTTATTCTTGATTTCAAGTGAATTCTTCTATGGTCTTATCTTAGCGTATTGGGATTTTTTAAGAGTAATCAGTGAGTATATTTTATTGAATGTTTGACAAACCTTTCTGATTCCTGCTTTTCCCTGTTTTATAAACCTATTATAATCACATATTGCATTATTATGGAAAACAACAAAAACTTCTAAAAAGAAGGGAAATTATCTGAAAAATAAAGTCAACATTTCTAACTCAATGAAAAAATTAACATTTGCCTATGAATAGAATGGCATGTGACTTGAACATTCTTTCCAGTAGAGAGTTCAATCAATACCAACATTCAATAAATTTTTACTGACTACCTAAATGGACTAGAGGATTTTCACAGTTCATAATGACTAACATTATCTTCCATATGCCTAATGCCAAAATACAGAATTTTACCCAACATTCAAATGATGGTATTATATTGCTGCAATCTGTTCTATAACCAAATCCAAAAATTTATTTGACAATTTTAATGTAGTATAAGGCTGAGTCCAGAGCATAATCTCATGAAAGACATTTTAAATTCTTGTTTGTAATGCAGCCAATGTATTACCATGTGTCACCTAATCCATCAAAAAGGTTAAACGGGGGCTTCGTAGAATAGTAATGTCTGCGTGACGCCAGAAGCTCTATAGGTTAGGAAAGCTCAGGTGCAACTTCTTACACAGTAAAGGAATTTTCATGATCTTGTCTTCTAAATATCCGTGAGTATAAGATGATCTCTTGTATAGTATCAATAATAATGAGTGGACGTTAGGGTATACTTAGATTTACAACTAATCAAATAATAGCACTTCATTAATTTCTTCTTCTCTGATTCAAGGAAAATCAAAAGAAGTAGCCTTATTGAACTTAATACATACATTCTCTAATTGCATCACGTACTCACCTCTCTTTCAAGATTGGTGGCTTCCTGAAAGGTAATCATATATCTATATCCATATGCAAGCACATAAACACATACAGATATAAGTGCACATATATGTGTCTTTTCAATAATTATGCAATTTAAAATCAATGACAGAACCCCAAATACAAAGTAGGACTACACAGATATATCACAAACCAAATTTCTGGACAAAATTTTCAGTTATCCTCTAGGGCTGCAATGTGTAATATTACAGCTACTAGCCATAAGTGACCATTTAAATCATACTTAATTAAATAAAATTTAGCAGCCTAAGTGTCCATCAACAGATGAATGGATAAAGAAGTTGTTATACATATAAATGCGAAGTCGCTTTAGTCGTGTCCGACTCTGTGCAACCCCATAGACGGAAGCCAACCAGGTTTCCCCATCACTGGGATTTTTCAGGCAAGAACACTGGAGTGGGTTGCCATTTCCTTCTCCAGTGCATGAAAGTGAAAAATGAAAGTGAAGTCACTCAGTCATGTCCAACACTTGGCGACCCCATGGACTGCAGCCTACCAGGCTCCTCCAGTACTTTTGCAGGCAAGAGTACTGGAGTGGGTTGCCATTGCCTTCTCCGATATATATATGTATATATACACACACACATATATACAATGGAATATATACATATAAAATACTAAGCTATTTAAAAAAAAACAAAAATTTTCCCATTTGAAGCAACATGGAAGGACATGGAGGATAGTATGCTAAGTGAAATAAGTCAGACAAAGACAAATACTGTATGATATCACTTATATGTGTAATCTAAAATATACTCAGATCTAGATAACAAACTAGTGGTTACCACTGGGAAGAGGGAAGAAAGGGGCAATACAAGGAAAGGGGGATTCAGAAGTACAAACTATTAGGTATTAGGTATAAAATATTGTATATCATGGGAAATTTAGTCAAAATTTTATAATAACTATAAATGAAGTATAGACTTTAAAATTTCAAATCACTATATGATACACCTGTAACTTATATAATATTGTACAGAAAATATATACTTGAAGTGAAACATAAATTCATTTCCTGTTCACACTAGCCACATTTCAAGTGCCCAGCAGCACATGTAAGTTGTGGCTAACATACTGGACTGGGCTTTCTAGGTGGCTCTGTAGTAAAGAATCCACCTACTAATGCAGGAAATGTGGGTTCAATCCTGGGGTCAGGAAGATCCCCTGGAGAAGGAAATGGCAATCCCACTCCAGTATTCTTGCCTGGGAAATCCCATGGACAGAGGAGCCAGGCAGGCTGCAGTCCCTGGAGTTGCAAAAGTGTTGGACACAACTGAGCAACTAAACAGCAACATACTGGACAACACACATATAGAACACTTTTCTCATCACAGAAAGTTCTAAGGGACAGCACTGCTCTAAGAATTACCGGTAGTTCTCCTTCACCACTCTGCAGGAGGAATTCCTATGAAAGTGTTAACAACCTTTCAAATTCTTCTTCAAACAGCTTTAACTGTGAAGACTACTACATGTAGAGGGCCTTCAGCCATAGAACAATTGATTTTTCACAACAGTACATGAAAAGTGTTAAAGCAATAAATTCCCTTGAGCCACTTCTCAACTATGACTCCCAGAGGAGAGCTTGGTGATGCTAAAGTTGAAAATCCATGGTGCTACAAAAATGCAGGATCAGTTTTTTACTTACATCTCAAATACACAACAACTCTCCTTATGAATGCTGAGTTTTAATCCAGTTTTTTCTCTCTCCTCTTTTACCTTCATCAAGAGGCTCTTTAATTTCTCTTTGCTTTCTGCCATAAGGCTGGTGTCATTTGCATATCTAAAGTTATTGATATTTAAAACTCAACATCCAAAACATGAAGATCATGGCATCCGTTCCCATAGCTTCAGGCCAAATAGACAGGAAAACAGTGAAAACAGTGACAGACTTTTTCTTGGGCTCCAGAATAACTGTGGACGGTGACTACAGCCATGAAATTAAAAGATGCTTACTCCTTGGAAGAAAAGCTATGACAAACCTAAATAGCATATTATAAAGCAGAGATATAACTTTGCCAACAAAGGTCCATCTAGTCAAAGCTATGGTTTTTTCCAGTAGTCATGTATGGATGTGAGAGTTGGACCATAAAAAAGGCTGAGCAATGAAGAATTGATACTTTTGAACTGTGGTGCTCAAGAAGACTCTTGAGAGTCTCTTGGACTGAAAGAAGATCAAACCAGTCAATTCTAAAGGAAATCAACCCTGAATATTCTTTGGAAGGATTGATACTGAAGTTGAAACTCCAATACTTTGGCCACCTGATGGAAAGAGACAACTCATTGGAAAAGACCCTGATGCTGGGAAAGATTGAAGGCAGGAAGAGAAGGGGATGACAGAAGATGAGACGGTTGGATGGAATCACCAATTCAGTAGACATGAGTTTGACCAAACTCCGGGAGATGGTGAAGGACACAGAAGCCTGGCATGCTGCAGTCCATGGGGTCACAAAGAGTCAGACATAACTGAGCGAATGAACAACAACAGCTACTTATGAAAAGGTGTAAAGCTCCATAAGCACCAGAGCAAGGGGAACACATTGAGCAGAACAATGCAGTTGTCAAAGAGAACAAGAGCTGAAACATTACACAACTATAGCTAGCATCATGTAGAACTTATGAGAAAAAAACAAACCATACATAGTCACATATTAATTTAGCTGCAGTAGTTGAAAACAAGACATAGTCAAGACATACATACTTGTAATTTACTAATAAAGCCCCAGAGAAAGAAGCAGTCACAGAGAAGCAAATGGCACCTCTTTCAACACAAAGCACATACAATACAATAAAAAGATTCAACAGTGTTAAGCTATATGACTTCAGTTTATCACCTTTTTCTTACACTTAGAGTTGGCAAGTTGATATTGAAACATATATCTACTATGCTTTTTATTTATAGAGGGATATGATATTTGTAAAACTTTAATTTGTGGGTTGGGTTCTATAATTTTTAGAATATCTCCTTTTTTAATTTTCAAACACTCCTTAATTAAGGAATTCATAATTATTATTTTTAAAAGACTGAATTAAATGTAATCTGTCTACAAGAGTCAAAATTCATTTTTTAGAGGAGAGAAACCAACCGAAGCCTTTCTTTGTAGAATTCTGGTGAGGCTTATTCCGGTGTGTGTGTGTGTGTGTGTGTGTGTGTGTGTGTGTGTACCTGTGTAAGTTTATACTTTTTTATGTGTGTCTGTGCTATACATAGCAATCACAGATTTCTCTACAGAATATTGAGACATTATCCACCTTTGCTTTAGCTGAACCAGGAAGCAGGTCAAACATTTAGGAAGTGACTATAAATCTACTGAGTTGTTGTTTTTTTTTTTAAGCTATGAGAATTACCATCACACATAGATTCTTTATGTAAATCATTAAAAAGTAGATCAGACAATGTCATCCCTTATTATTCTCAAGAAAACACTGAGATATTCCTGTTTACTTCTTGCCTGTGATCATATCATAGTAGAGTACAACAGATAAAAGGAGAAAAAAATTATTAAAGCAGCAAGCCACATTCACCTCCATTAATTGAAAAATCATTTTAAGCAGCTATTTAATACCCAGATAACCATGATGGTGTCATCACTCACCTAAAGCCAAACATCCTGGAATGTGAATTCAAGTGGGCCTTAGGAAGCATCACAATGAACAAAGCTAGTGGAGGTGATGGAATTCCAGTGGAGCTATTTCAAATCATAAAAGATGATGCTGTGAAAGTGCTGCACTCAATATGCCAGCAAATTTGGAAAACTCAGCAGTGGCCACAGGACTGGAGAAGGTCAGTTTTCATTCCAATCCCTAAGAAAGGCAATGCCAAAGAATGTTCAAATTACTGTACAATTGCACTCATCTCACACACTAGCAAAGTAATGCTCAAAATTCTCTAAGCCAGACTTCAACAGTACATGAACAGTGAATTTCCAGATGTTCAAGCTGGATTTAGAAAAGGCAGAAGAAGCAGAGATCAAATTGCCAGCATTTGCTGGATCACCGAAAAAGTGAGAGAGTTCCAGAAAAACATCTACTTTTGCTTTATTGACTATGCCAAAGCCTTTGACTGTATGGATCACAACAAACCATGGGAAATTCTTAAAAGATAGAAATACCAGACCACCTGACCTGCCTCCTGAGAAATCTGCATGCAGATTAAGAAGCAACAATTAGAACCGGACATAGAACAACAGACTGGTTCCAAATTGGGAAAGAGTAAATGTCAAGGCTTTATATTGTATCACCCTGCTTATTTAACTTATATGCAGAGTACCTCATGCAAAATGCTGGACTGGATGAAGCATAAGCTGGAATCAACATTGCTGAGAGAAATATTAATAACCTCCGATATGCAGATGACACGACCTTTATGGCAGAAAGTGAAGAAAAACTAGAGAGCCTCTTGACGAAAGTGAAAAAAGACAGCGAAAAAGCTGGCCTAAAACTCAGCATTCAGAAAACTAAGATAATGGCATCTGGTCCCATCACTTCATGGCAAATAGATGGGGAAACTGTGGAAACAGTAAAAGACTTTATTTTCTTGGGCTCTAAAATCATGCAAATGGTGACTGCAGCCATGAAATTAAAAGATGCTTGCTCCTTGGAAGAAAAGCTATGACAAACCTTGACAGAATATTAAAAAGCAGAGACATTACTTTACCAACAAAGGTCTGTCTAGTCAAAGCTGTGGTTTTTCCAGTAGATATGTATGGATGTGAGACTTGGACTATAAAGAAAGCTGAGCACTGAAGAATTGATGCTTTTGAACTGTGGTGTTGATGAAGACTCTTGAGAGTCCCTTGGACTGCACAGAGATCAAATCAGTCAATACTAAAGGAAATCAGTCCTGAATTTTCATTGGAAGGACTGATGCTGAAGATGAAACTCCAATACTTTGGCCACCTGATGCAAAGAACCAATTCATTGGAAAAGACACTGATGTTGGGAAAGATTGAAGGCAGGAGGAGAAGGAGACGACAGAGGATGAGATAGTTGGATGGCATCATGTACTGAATTGGTATGAGTTTGAGTAGGCTCTGATGGACAGAGAAGCCTGGCATGCTGCAGTCCATGGAGTTGCAGAGTTGGACACGACTGAGCAACTGAAATGAACTAAACTGATTTATCACATATGTTGATAGTAACATCAATTCCAATACAATTGTAACTTAAAAATATGAATAGAGTAAGAACTTAAATGTTAGATGCACAAATTTGTACATGTCACACATATTAAAGTTTTGGACAGTTATCAACTAAACCCAAGAATGAGGTTTAGTGTCATTTAGCAACCTTTCAGGTAGGTAAGATTTAATATCAGTGTAAATTTTATTCCTTCCTATTCACTACCCTCTGCAGCTATATTCTTGGCACTGACCTGTTCCTGCTTCTGAGGTTAGACAGTATGATTTAAAGCATGGCTCTCCTCATTCCCTACAGTAATTAGTCTGCTTTGCCCAAGAAAGTTGCTTGCCAAGGAGCATTTTAATTGGGTATCAGTTTCTGTAACTAACTAAAAGTCAAGCTTGTGACCTTAAAGTTTCAGGCTGAAACATCCAGGTGACCCAATATCGTTGGACCTAGTTCTGGCTGGAAATTTTAGCTTCTTTTAATGGCTGTTGAATGAAATTATTTCTCTAGAATGAGAAGTATTATCTATTATCACAGGGTCATTAAAGCCTGTATCCAGTGTCCACACAAACCACCCAGTAATTATGAAAGCCTACACCTGAGTTTGGATTCCAGATACTTGTTACATTCGAGTTTTACGGGGTGCAGTTACTTGGTCTGACATGGTTTGTTTTTTTACTAAACACTGAGGTTATTTCACCAAAAGCTTACAAAAGTGAATGGACCTTTCTATGAATAAGTATAATTTATTAACAGAAGCAGCAACACCTTTAAAATATCTCTCACCATATATTGTATCAGGGGCCATACACATAGGATATTTGATGTCCTAGAATTATAATTACAAAACTGTAGCAATTTACAACTTAAAAAGATCTATCTTATGCAATGTGTTAGTTAAGAAAATGTAGATTTTTATTTGTTTATAACCTGTGGTATTCTGACTTTAAACTTAGTATATGATTCCCTCTTAGAGGCCCTTCAGCATTTAAGACTTCAGAAAGAAGCTTCATCCTGAGGTATTAGACAATAGTGGATATAATGCATTAACTCTGGAGCTGAACAGAACCACCACTCAGTGACTGTGTGACATTGAGGAAATACCTTAACTTTGCTGATCCCCATTCTTCATCTGTAAACTACCATACATAATCCTTAATCCTATCTCACTACCTCATAATCCTACCTCATAATCTGACCTCTCCTTTTTGTAAGGAGAAAGGAGACCGTACATGTATCATGGCTGAGATAGATCATATCCTCTAGTAAACAGTCAATATATGATGGTCCTTATTATTCTTTTGAAAGCACTGATAAACAAACATACACACACATACACAGAAATCCTTTTCTAAAAGTTCAGTCTAGCAACACGTCTGAACTTTTTCAGACACACAGCCTCTTTCTGCTGGCCTTGCTCATACCGAGTTGTACTCACAAAGCATGCTTAATAATATTTGCAAAGATGTGTTTGCAGATCTAAATATGGATTTTCCTTTTGGAAATCAAAGAATTCTTCAGGTTAACAGGATTTTAAAAAAAGAAAAAAAAGTTTTTAGCCATTACCTTCTACATTCCTCACATTTCTATGCTTATATTTTCATGTAAACAGTAGGCTCGTAATAACATATTCTTTTAATATGGCCTAAGTTTATCAGACTGCTATTTTGTAAAGGCTACAAAATGCACATGGCAAGCATGCACACAGACACATATATTCATAGATCAAACTTCCCAGTGATTTTTATCTTTAATTTATGGTAAAGATTTCTGTCCTATTTTTCTCCTTTCCTGTTGTATACAAAAGAGAACTTGCATTATGAGGCCTCATTATTTTAATTGCATTGAAACTACCCTTTTTATTTCCTTAGCATTGTTTTTTTTTCACATTAGATAAATCCTCCCACATCAGAACTTAGAACAGGGGGATCCTTGTAGAATGCATTTGGAATAGGATCACTTCACAGAATGAATTTAACCTGAGCAAAAAGCTAATTTTTATCCGAGCCAGCTCTTTTGCAATCAAAATGGTACTATAGAATGAGATAAGGAATGTTAGTTCTTTATTGCTCATGTAACAAATGTCTTAATAATACAGAATAGCATGTTAGTTATTTTTAGTGACAATATGAGGACAGTAATGAGATAAGAAAATCATCATATATTCATTCTCCTGAAAGGTATTACAATAAGATTGGGGACAGACAAAAAAATTAATCAATTGCACTCAGCCAAAAGGGAAATAAGAACGATAAGAACAGGAACAACAACAGAAAAATCCACTGTGCTGGCATAAGCTCAATTCCTGTCCACTTCTGGAGACTCTTATCAAGCTCTTATCAAAATCTACTTAAATGCCTGTTTCTTGCTCTCAGAATGTTCTATCGACTGCTGCCTCAGTGAAAAGTACCTCTACTAGTTATCCTTTTTAACCTGCTCTGCAACAGAACCACAGGGCACAGGTTCCTTCAAACTCCTGGACCAGCTGTTATATCAACAGTTCCAGAATTAAAGCATAGGAAATGGCCTACAGTGGGAAAGGAAGGATTCCTAAGTGCACTTGTGGTGCACTTAATAATCATCATTTCAGGAAATTCATGTGGTGCTCCTAAATTAAAATACAAGAAAATGTTTTGATGAATTAGATTACTTTTAGTGGAGACTAGGTATTTATCCTTTACAGCAATAGAGCAACTATCAAAGGCTTATGTTTATGTGTTTGTTTTAAACAATTGAGCTAATGGCTAGTTTCTGATGGTTTTAGGAATTCTGAGAGTGTTTATATTACCTGGACCAATAGAAAGTCTTCCTTTATGAACTTTCTGAATGGTGTTTTGAATTTTATAACATTTAACAACATTTATGTTCTTATATCTTCACAATCTTTATTTTAACTGACCTTTGTAAATTAGGGAATATGAGAATGACACAATAATCAAAAACAATTTTATGAATATAACCCATGGCTCTGAGAAATGTTCAAAATTAAAATTCTTGAGATAAAAAGAAAATAGCATCACTTCAAAAATATCCATAACAATGAACCACCTGTGACACTATTTAGCTTGAGAAAGCAAGGTCTGTATTTTGGCCAGAAACAGAAACAAAAAGGAATGGAAAGATTATTGGTTAAAATTTATGTTTGTTTGGATTCTTTTATTGTTATTGTCCACTAGGAATAAGAGTCACATCTGTGATACCAAATGGCTTCAAATTTCCCAGTGTCCTTAGGGATGGTAGTAGAAGTGATATCTCCTTCTTTTCTGATGCAGACAGTGCTGGGTTGAGAAGACACTGACTTGGTAGATCAAAGTAACTGAAGATGAGTAAAGTGAGGTCTCCAGACCAATGGCATCAGCATCTCCAGAGAACCTGTCATAAATATTACTGAATCAGAGCCTCTGGGGTCAAGACCAGCAGTCAGTTTTAGCAAGCCCTCCAGGTGATTCTGATGCCTTCCAAAGGTTAAAAACTGCTGAACTAAACCACTCCAAAACATTCAGGACAAAGATCAGGAAAAGAGGTAAAATCGTTAGCTCACAGCTATGTCAGCTATACTTGTGTGCTCTTGTCTAAAGGTTACCAAATCCAACCTCATACTGCTTGCCACGTGACAGGCCAATAGATTGAGAGACTAGGTGTAAGGTAAGGAATTGCAACTTTATTTGGAAAGCCAGAAGACTAAAAAGATGGTGAACTAATGTCCCAAAGAACCATCTTACTCAAGTTAGAGTTCAGGCTTCTTTTAAGATACTAAAAAATGGAGTAGGGTGGTTGGTTGTTGCGAACTTCCCAGTGCTGGAATCCTTTGTTCTTGCAACTGTCCATCTACGTCTGGTCACAGTGTTTCTGTAAACCTCTAACAAATGACAAATATTCTAAGAAAAATGCTATTTTCTGTTCTGCAACTTATTTCTGTACGAATGGAAAAGTGTTACATACCTTTAAAGAAAAGAGTCGAGCATGGGTTACCATGTCTATTTCAGGCTACAAGCAACAATCTGCAGAGACAGCATGACTAAGCACAGAGAACAGAGCACAAAGGTTAGAGCTAAAAGAACAGATTCAATATGGCGTCAGGTTTGTTTTTCTCTGTTACATAAATACATAATGTGATATCATAAAAATGAATGCATCGTGAGTACTGGGTTTTGGTATCCTTGACAGAAACCTGAGCTTATTTAAGGAAACAAATATTTTAAAAATTTGATAATTTAGTAATTATAATTCACATAGTTTGATGTAAAAATACATAATATTGGTTGATATATTTTGCATGTATTATAAAGCGTACATGTAGCAGCTTAACTTAAAACCCACTTAAAAACTGGGTTTCTTTTACATTGATGCCAGATATAAAATGGAGTCATAATTAGTTCAGCCACCTAATGTGAAGAGCCAACTCATTGGAAAAGACCCTGATGCTGCGTAAGACTGAGGATTGGAGAAGAAGTGGGTTACAGAGGATGAGATGGTTGGATGGCATTATTGACTCAATGGACATGAGTTTGAGCAAACTCTGGGAGATAATGATGGATAGAGAAGCTTGGTATGGTGTTCATGGGGTTGCAAAGAATCAGACATGACTGAGCAACTGAATAACAAAATAACAAATAATTAGTCAAAAAAAAAAAAAACTGCTTGTACTCATAACTATGAAGTTGTGTGACATGCCATTAAAATAGCACACAGTATTTCTGTAAGTTAACTTACATTACCATAGTGAAGGAATGGATGGACCAGGCATTGCAACTTCACAGTTTATTCCATTTGATGGAGTCACTGCTTTTAATGATGACTGGAAATATTCCCCGGGGCTAAATAAAAGCAGTATAAGCCTAGAACTTCTTACAGTCAAAGTAAGGATGCTTTCAAAAGTATCCAGCAAAGAGTTCACCTCAAAGTCTGCTTCAAAGCCTAGTCATGATATGTCCTCAAATGCTTAAATAGATGATGTTATTGTAACTCAGTAAATTAAGAGCCATAAGTTTGGGATCTGTGCAAAACAGGGCATGGGTAGCATTAAGTATGTACTTGAGTTTCTACTAGTGCTTACAGGAAAATGTTACATATTTATTTTTCAAAGTATGTATATTCCAAATTTCAGTTATAATCAACACCCAAGCCATCATCACAAAACATAGAAAGGTCTACAGAAGATAGATTTAGGATAATTGTCTTAGTATGTTTAGACTGCTATAACATAATGTCATACACAGTGGGTTATCATCAATAGAAAAGTTTTCTCACAGCTCTGGAAGTTGGGAAATTCTAGATCAGGGCATTGGCAGATTCAGAGTCTGGTTTGCTTCCTCATAGATGGTGCTTTTTCCCAGAATCTTCAGATGGTAGAAGGAGCAAGGGAGCATTCTTAGCACTAATTCCACTTCACAATCATTTCCCAAAGGCTCCATCTCCCAATACCATCACCTTAGGTGATAGGATTGAAACATGTGATTGTTGAGGCACATAAACCTTCAGATTATAATAATAATGGTTTAAGAGATCTACTGTTGATATTCTTTTCAAATGGAACAGTGGTTAAAGTATTTTTGAAAATGGTACTATGTGGCACTAAAAGAAAAAACAGGTAGTGTGTACATTACATATATCTTGTACTTCACTACATAAAAGGTAAAATTATGTAGTTATATATACCTGGGATTATTTTGTTTGTTATATTTTTTCTGTGAAATAGGACACTCTCAAGTCAATATAATTAGGCTAAACATGACATGGGCAAGAGGACTATGATTTGGGCTGAAAGGTACTTGGTCACACAAGCACAACACAGAAGAAATAAAAATATTAGCACACTACAACCATTAGAGAGGAGTAACTGCAGGGGAGTTTTTAAACGTGTGCAGAACACAAGGCTGAAGCCATATGGGAAAGCATTTGTGGATAAAAGCATGCAAAATCAACAAGTTCTCAGTTATATTCTTCACAAGTTACATCTTCACCATAAACATACTGTCTGCCTTAACAACTGCTCTCTTCATTGTACTCATGCTCCTTTTTGACAGCAGAGAAGTTTGACCCCAAGAGTATAAGGGATGCAAGATTCTATCTACAGATTCATCATGTTAGATATGAGTGGATATAAATTCCTATCAGGATTTTTAAGTGAAAAAAAGCATTTTCTAAAATAAAAGGTTAGTAATTTCAGAACTTCCTCCACTCAGAAAACTACTCATTTATGAATAATGACCAGCCTGCTTTCATTGACATTATTCTGATCTATTGCAAATAGATAGGCTTCCCAGGTACACAGTTGGTAAAGAATCTGCCGTCCAATAAAGGAGATGTGAGTTCGATCCCTGGGTTGGGAAGATCCCCACGGAGAAGGAAATGATAACCCACTCCAGTATTCTTGCCTGGAAAATGCCATGGGCAGAGGAATTGGCATACTACAGTCCATGGAGTCACAAAGAGTCAGACGTGACTGAGTGGCTGAGCATACACATTGCCAATAGACTGGGAAAATGACAGACTTGTTAGAACAGAGTTCTCCCAAACAATTAAAAAAAAGTTTTCCTAGATATGTTAAGATTGTTAGAAAAAAGAAAAATGTAGACTCAAATTTTCTGAGAAACCTAGTAGTCGAATGGATAGTAAGACTTGACAGGAGTAACAGTATGCTGTTCTTTGATGTTTTATTTGGCAAAGCCTCAAGATTGGCAAGGAGCTAAGAAATGTCTTCTTTCTTTTGTTGAAATCTTGGGACCAGATGTACTTGAAAATTTAGATAATTTTTAGGTGTAAGAGAGTTTATGGCATATTTGCTTTATAAAATATAACTAGCCCCAGATGGGTCTGAGGTAGCATCTGTAATCAAACACATGAATATTTCTGCAGTGATATGTGACTCTATAGTCACACCGAGTTACATAAATGTGAACTCTAAATAGCCTCATGCCACCTCAAGACAAGTTCTGCCTCCAAATAAAAAGTCTCAAGATTATTCAGAAAGGCTCAAATTTGGAGATGTGGGTAATTTGGAATAACAGCTACGGACTGGCAGTCATAAGAGCAAAAATTACTATTTACTACAATTATTATTGTCCGTACCACTATATTAACTGCTTGGAAGGCAATGGCACCCCACTCCAGTACTCTTGCCTGGAAAATCCCATGGATGAAGGAGCCTGGTGGGCTGCAGTCCATGGGGTCGCTAAGAGTCGGACACGACTGAGCAACTTCACTTTCACTTTTCACTTTCATGCATTGGAGAAGAAATGGCAACCCAGTCCAGTGTTCTTGCCTGGAGAATCCCAGGGATTGAGGAGCCTGGTGGGCTGCCATCTATGGGGTCATGCAGAGTTGGACACAACTGATGCGACTTAGCAGTAGCAGCAGTATATAGCAGACCAGTAATAAATGATTTATTAAACACCTTCTAAATCCTCTCAACAGTATTTTAGATACATAATAAAACTTCATTTTAGGAAATTAAGACTCAGGCACTTGATAAGGAACAAATTCAAGATTCTATTTTATGAATGTTCAACTCAAAAGTCCATACTTTTTCTAAATATATATACATACAGGTATATATGCATATAGGCTTCCCTGGAGGCTCAGACAGTAAAGAATCTGCCTGCAATGCAGGAGACTCAGGTTTGATCCCTAGGTTGGAAAGATCCCCTAGAGAAGAGAATGGCTACCCATGCCAGTATTCTTGCCTGGAGAATCCCATGGACAGAAGAGTCTGGCAGGCTACAGTCCATGGGGTTGCAAAAATAGTACACGTGTGTGTGTGTATATATATATATATATATATTTAAAACTTTCCACTATGTCTTCCTTTCCTTTTTTATTTTTTGTAAACTTTTTTTTTTAATTTATTATTATTTTTTAAATTTATTTATTTTTTATTTTACTTTACAATTGTGTATTGGTTTTGCCATACATTGACATGAATCCACCACGGGTTTTGTATTGGAATATAGCTGATTAACAATGTTGTGATAGTTTCAGGTGGACAGTGAAGGGACTCAGCCATGCATATGCGTGTATTCGTTTTCTCCCAACTTCCCTTCCATCCAGGCTGCCACATAATATTGAGCAGAGTTCCCTGTGCTATACAGTTGGACTCTGTTGGTTACTCATTTTAAATATAGCAGAGTGTACATGTTGATCCAAAATTCTGTAACAATCTCTCCCCAACTCTCCCACCATGGTAAACATAAGTTTGTTTTCTGTGAGAATTTCTGTTTCATAAGTAAGTTCATTTGTATCATTTTTTTAATTCCACATAAAAGGGATGTCATACAATATTTCTCCTTCTCTTTCTGACTTATTTCACTCAGCTTCACAATATCTAGGTCCACCCATGTTGCTGCCAATGACGTTATTTCATTCTTTCCTTCCATTTTTTATTGAACACATATTTACTGAATCCGTTCTATGTACCAAGCATCTTTGCTTGACACTGAAGAGACAATAGGAAACAAAATAAATATTCATAAAACCTACATTCTAATGGGGGGGGGAATTCACAAATAAAACTAGATTTTAAACACTATAAATTATAGTTGTAAAAATAATACAGGATAAGGAAGTGATAAATAATGTTGTGGAGAGACAGAAATATTTGTTATATTTTGAGTCATAAGAAAAGTCCTCCCTAAGGCCTTTGATCTGAAATCTGAGTGCATTGAGGGAAGTGTGGTAACTGGGAAAGAACATTCTAGGCAGAAGGAAGAGGAAAAGCAAATGGCCTGAGGTGTAGGGCTGTCAAATATAATGCATATTCCCTGTGATGCCAGTCTGTCCCTGAGTGTTGCCAGTAGGCCCCTTGTAACGGCTGGGACACACTTATACTTGAAAAATTATTTATCTAAAATATAAACTGAAATGGGTGCTTCATATTTCATTAATTTGACAACCTACTGAGGCAAAAATGTGTTTGTTCTATTATAAGGACAGCAAGGAGGCTAAGCAAGGAGGCCATGGTGGTGAGAACAGAGGATCTGGAGGAGAGAAATTGAGGAGGAGACTTCCTGGGAAGGTAAGTCACATATGGCTACTGAGCACGGGAAATGTAGCTGATCATCAATGAGATGTGCTCTAAGTATGATACAACCTAAATGCCAAAGGTTCCTGTGAAATTGAAGGTGAAATACTGCATCAATAATTTTTACATTGATTGAGAGTTGAACTGATAATATTGGGAGTGTACTCAGTTAAAGTAGATTATTGAAATTAACTACACTTTTTATTTTTATTTTTAACATTTCTACTAAAAACTTGAAAATTACATATGTGACTCCCATTATACTACTATTGGATTATGTCAGATAAGAAAGAAAATGGCTAGTGGAGAAAGGCGACCATGCAGAGTTTTGGAGATTGTGGTAAATGCTGGATTATACTTGAGTGGGATGGAGATGCATTGGAAGATTTTAAGCAAAGAAGTGACAGAATGTAACAAATTTGAAAATTGTCCCTGGGATTGCTGTCTTCAGTCCTCTCCAGTGAACCCTCAACAATGGTAACTTAAACACAAATGCTTCTTCAGGGTGACTACTGATAGTATCTGTAGAAATTGTTATTTACTATCTCACCTTATCTCCCAGACCCCAAGCTGAGACCACACAGACTGCAGTTTACTAGCACAACTGACTTATGCCCTCTTACTCTAAGTTTTTCTCCAGAGTCACTGATTCAAAAATATTCTTGGAGAACCTACCATGTGCCGGACACTATTCTAGGTGCTGTAAAAGAAGAGATGTATCTATAAAAGAAGGGGAAGAAATGAAAATTGTGTCTCACAGAGTTTATATTTTAGTGGAGATATTCCATAAATAAACAAAAGTAAAACCAAAAAAAGGAGAAAAAATAAATTATATACTAGATTAGAGTTAAAGGGCTGTGTACTGATGGCTCAGAGGTTAAAGCATCTGCCTGGAATGTGGGAGACCGGGGTTCAATCCCTGGGTCGGGAAGATCCCCTGGAGAAGGAAATGGCAATCCACTCTAGTACTCTTGCCTAGAGAATCCCATGGAGGGAGGAGCCTGGTAGGCTACAGTCCAAGGGGTCGCAAAGAGTCAGACACGACTGAGCGACTTCACACACACACACACACACACACACACACACACACACCAGATTAGATTTAAAGTGATATGGTAGAAAATAAAACAAATGATGTTTATGGAGTAGGACAATTTATTTTCATTTTAAGTAGAGTCATGACTGGAAGGCTTCATGTGAAGCCGAGCAGTGAGGGACCCACATACATACTGGGGCAAAGAGAGTTCCAGGCATAGAAAACCCAGATGTGTTTTGGGGATGTTGTCACTTTACATGTTTTCTGGTAAAAAGCTCCAATGATCCAATAGGTTAGGAAAACACTGCAAACTAGATCCCTGTCTTAAGAGATTCCTGATCTCTGAGCCCCTAATGTGCACACTGGTACAGTAAGGGCTTTGAGAAGTCCTGAGATAAGAAATCCATAGAACCTTGTTTAATCCATCATTCCCCACACTTTTTTTTTGGGGGGGGGCGCAGGGGATAAGGAACTCTTTTATTTATGTAACTCATGTTCATATGCATCAGACTTAGTGAACCATGGAGTCTGCCATGACTGATCATGGCTCAGGGAGAAACGCCTATATGCATTTGTGCTATCCTTCCAGACGCCCCTCCACCCAGCACACTTAGGATCTTCATAAAGTGTTAGCCCTGCCTAAGATGATCTTGAACTCAAACTCATCCAGCCAAAGTCCAGCACTGTGACCTGTCCCATCTATTCCCTCACTCACTTCTTAACGCTCTTTTCCCCAAGAGAGAGGAGCTGTGTCTCCATCAAACTAACATTCTCTCTCTCTCTCTCCCTTTCCTTCTCTCTCCAGCATTAAAAATTATGTACCTTACCATCTTTTCTCCTCCCACTACCTAATTTTCCTTTATTAATAATTTTCAAAAATTAAAAAAAAATCACAAATAATGGGAGCGGTCCCAAGATGGTGTAGTAACAGGATGGAGAGACCACTTTCTCCCTCACAAATTCATCAAAAGATCATTTGAATGCTGAGCTACATCCACAAAACAACTGAACACTGGTGGAGGACACCAGGCACCCAGAAATGCAGCCCATTCTCTTTGAAAGGAGGTAGGACAAAATATTAAAAGACAAGAAAAGAGACAAAAGAGTTAGGGACTGAGAACCGTTCTGGGGAGGGAGTTGTGAAGGAGGAGAAGTTTCCAAACAGTAGGAAACCCTCTCACAGGTGGGTCTGTGGGGAGTTTTGGAATCTCAGAGGGCAACATAACTGGGAGGAAAAAAAAAAAAAACCTGACAGAATACATGCCTAACTGCAACTGCCAGCAGAGAAGTAGCCCAGATACTTGCATCCACCACCAGCAAGTGGGGGCTGGACAGGGAGGTGCAGGCTGTATCATCTGTGCTTAGGGTAAGGACTGGGCCCGAATGCCCTGAGGACAATCTGAGGGAGCTAATGTGAGATTAGCAACCCAAACTGTGGGATCACCAGAGAGGGAAAAAAAAGGATTACTTTCCTGCAAAAGTCTCTAACATGCAGCCTGGCCCACTCACAGAATAAAGGATTGACTTAATAACAAAGGAGAGCTAACTTGCTGTGTAGGGACCCCTCCCCCCATGCAGGAGGCAGAGAGGCAGGCGTGAAACAGCCAGAGCTGGAAGGCAAGGGTCAAGCTCAGCCCCAGAGACCAGCATCCTCAACCAAACTGTGAGCAGGCTCCCAGTTGCTAACCACACCTTCCTGGGATCCTGGACAGTTGACATCTGCCAGGAGGGTCACAGCCTGAGATCCACTGCCCAGAGGAGACATAGGGCACACCCAGGAAACTGAGCAGCTTGGACAGGGGAGGTGATTAAGATACATGGCCCACCTGAATCAGTGCACTTGCCAAGCACTGGTTGCCTGAGCTACTTGGACCTGGGAAGGGCACAAAACACATGCCCAACCAAGTCTGTGCCCTTGCAGAGTATTGGAGAACCTGAACCTGAGTGGCTTAGACCTGGGAAGTGCACAAACTCAGGGCCCACTTTGGACGGTGCCCCTGCAGAGCACCGTGGAGCCTGAGCAGTGTAGACTTGGAAAGCACACTCTGCAAGCTAGGGCAAACCCAGTGTGGTCCATACACTGTGAGCACTCCCCACACACACCTGCAATATTTGTTTACAGTGTCCCTCCTTACCCACAACACAACTGAACAGTGAGCCTATATAAGTGACCACATTTGCCCCCTTGTGTCAGAGCACAGATTAGACACTGAAGAGACTTGCAAACAGAGAAAACAAAAATAAACAAAGAAGAGGGAACTGCTCTGGAAGTTGCAGGTGCAACAGATTAAAACCTTGTAGATAACATTGACTAAGACTGGAGAGGGCCTATAGAGCTTGAGAACAAGTATAAGCTACAACAAGGAACTATCTGAAACTGAATTGACCCCACACTGCCCACAATACTCCAGAGAAATTCCTAGTTATATTCCTATTATCACTTTTCAGTTTTTTTAAGTTCTTTATTACTCCTTTAATTTTCATTTTTATAACCTACTATTACCTTGCCAAAAAAAGACCTTATTTTTAAAGCAAATTTCATATATATATTTAATAATTTTGTGATTGATTTTGTTTTGTATTTTAATATTGTATTTTTGAGTCTAACCTCTACACTAGATTTCTAATCTTTGCTTGTTGGTATTTGTTATCAATTGACTTCCCTCGTGGCTCAGATGGTAAAGCATCTGCCTACAATGAGGGAGACCAGGGTTCACTCCCTGGGTTGGGAAGATCTCCTGGAGAAGGAAATGGCAAGCCACTACGGTATTCTTACCTGGAAAATCCCATGGATGGAAGAATCTGGTAGACTACAGTCCATGGGATCGCAAAGAGTCAGACATGACTGAGCGACTTCATTTTCACTTTGTACCTTTAAGAATCTAATCTTCAGTACCCATTTTCACTTAGGGATGTGATTACTGGCTTGATTGTTCTCTCCCCCTTTGACTCTCCCTTTTCTCTCCCAGGTCACCTCTATTTCCTCCCTCCCACTTCTCTACTTAACTCTATGAATCTCTCTGGGTGTTCTGGGCTGTGGAGAACACTTCAATTCAGTTCACTTCAGTTGCTCAGTCGTGTCCAACTCTTTGTGACCCCATGAAACACAGCACACCAGGCATCCCTTTCCATCACCAACTCCCAGAGTTCACCCAAACGCATGTGCATCAAGTCAATGATGCTATCAAGCCATCTCATCCTCGGTCGTCCCCTTCTCCTCCTGCCCCCAATCCCTCCCAGCATCAGAGTCTTTTCCAATGAGTCAACTCTTCTCATGAGGTGGCCAAAGGACTGGAGTTTGCACCTCAGCATTAGTTCTTCCAATGAACACCCAGGACTGGTCTCTTTTAGGATGGAGTGGTTGGATCTCCTTGCAGTCCAAGGGACTCTCAAGAGTCTTCTCCAACACCACAGTTCAAAAGCATCAATTCTTTGGCACTCAGTTTTCTTCACAGTCCAACTCTCACATCCATACATGACCACTGGAAAAACCATAACCTTGACTAGACAGACCTTTGTTGGCAAAGTAACATCTCTGCTTTTTAATATGCTATCTAGGTTGGTCATAACTTACCTTCCAAGAAGTAAGCGTCTTTTAATTTGATGGCTGCAATCATCATCTGCAGTGATTTTGGAGCCCCCCAAAATAAATTCTGACACTGTTTCCACACTTAGGGAACTGATTACTGGCTAGATTGGTCTCTCCCCTTTTGACTCCCCCTCTTCTCCTCCTGGTCACCTCTATCGCCCTCCTCCCTCTTCTCTTCTCCATTTAGCTGTGTGTATCTCTCTAGTGTCCCTCGCTGTGGAGAACTGTTTCACCATTAGCCTAGATGTTTTATCATCTGTGCTGTATGGATGGAGAAGTCTTGAAGCTACTGTAAGAATAAGACTGAAAGCCAGAGGCAGGAGGCTTAACTCCAAAACCTGAGAACATTAGAGAACTCCTGATTCCAGGGAAGAGTAACAGACAAGAGCTCATCCAAAAGCCTCTGTACCTACACTGAAACCAAGCTCCACCCAAGAGCCAACAAGTTCCAGAGCAAGACATACTATGCTAGTTCTCCAGCAAATCAGGAACATAGCCCTAAGCATTAAAATACAGGGTGCCCAAAGCCATGCCAAACCCATAGACACCCCATTAATGACATCCAACATAGGAGCACCTCAATATGTAAGGCAAATGCTAACAAGTATGAAAGGGGAAATGAACAGTAGCTCAATCATAGTGGGAGACTTTAATACCCCACTCACACCTATGGATAGATCAACCAAACAGAAAATTAGCAAGGAAGCACAAACTTTAAATGATACTATGGACCAGTTAAATCTAATTGATAACTATAAGACATTTCACCCCAAAACAATGAATTTCACTTTTTTCTCAAGTGCACAAGGAACATTCTCCAGGACAGATCACATCCTAGGCCCTAAATCTAGCCTTGGTAAATTCAAAAAAAATTGAAATTATTTCAGGCATCTTTTCCAAACACAATGCGGTAAGATTAGATGTCAAGCACAGGAAAAAAAAATTTAAAAAATTCAAACATATGGAGGCTAAACAACACACTTCTGAATAACCAACAAATCACAGAAGAAATCAAAAAGGAAATCAAAATATGCAAGGAAACAAATGAAAACATGACAACCCCAAACCTAAGGGATTCAGTAAAAGTAGTGCTAAGGGGAAGGTTCATAGCAATAAAAGCTTACATCAAGAAACAAAAGAAAAATCAAATAAATAGCCTAACTTTACACCTAAAACAACTAGAAAAAGAAGAAATGAAGAACCCCAGGGTTATTAGAAGGAAAAAAAGATAAAAAATTATGCAGAAATAAATGATAAACAAACAAAGGAGGCTATAGCAAAAATCAATAAAACTAAAAGCTGGTTCTTTGAGAAGATAAATAAAATAGACAAACCATTAGACAGACTCATCAAGAAAAAAAGGGAGAAGAATCAAATCAACAAAATTAGAAATGAAAATGGAGAAATCACACAGACAACACAGAGATAGAAAAACTCATAAGAGACTACTATCAGCAACTGTATGCCAATAAAATGGGCAACTTGGAAGAAATGGATGAATTTTTAGAAAAGTATGACCCTCCAAAACTGAACCAGGAAGAAATAGAAAATCTTAACAGACTCATCACAAGTATGGAAATTGAAACAGTAATCAAAAATCTTCCAACAAACAAAAGCCCAGGACCAGATAGCTTCACAGGTGAATTCTACCAAAAATTTAGAGAAAAGCTAATGTTAAAGCTAAAACTCCAGTACTTTGGCCACCTCATGCAAAGAGTTGATTCATTGGAAAAGACTCTGATGCTGGGAGGGATTGGGGGAAGGAGGAGAAGGGGATGACAGAGGATGAGATGGCTAGATGGCATCACTACCTCAATGGACATGAGTCTGAGTGAACTCCGGGAGTTGGTGATGGACAGGGAGGCCTGGAGTGCTGCGATTCATGAGGTCACAAAGAGTCAGACACGACTGAGTGACTGAACTGAACTGAACACCTATCCTACTCAAACTCTTCCAGAAAATTACAGAGGAAGGTAAACTTCCAAACACATTCTATGAGGCCACCATTACCCTAATATCAAAACCAGGCAAAGATGCCACACAAAAAGATAACTACAAGCCAATATCACTGATGAACATAAATGCAAAAATCCTCAAAAATTTCTAGCAAACAGAATCCAACAACATATTAAAAAGATCATACATCATAACCAAGTGGGCTTTATCCCAGGGATGCAAGGATTCTTCAATATTCTCAAATCAATCAATGTGATACACCACATTAACAAATTGAAAGATAAAAACCATATGATATCCTCAATAGATGCAGAGAAAGACTTTGACAAATTTCAACACCTATTTATAATAAAAACTCTCCAGAAAGCAAGTATAGAAGGAACAAACCTCAACATAATAAATGCCATATATGATAACCCACAGCAAACATTATCCTCAATGGTGAAAAATTGAAAGCATTTCCACTAAAGTCAGGAACAAGACAAGGGTGCCCACTCTCACCACTACTATTCAACATAATTTTGGAAGTTTTATCCATAGCAATCAGAGAAGAAAAAGAAATAAAAGGAATCCAGATTGGAAAAGAAGTAAAACTCCCACTGTTTGCAGATGATATGACCCTCTATGTAGAAAACCCTAAAGACACTGCCAGAAAATTACTAGAGCTCATCAATGAATATAGTAAAGCTGGTGGATATAAAATTAATGCACAGAATTCCTTTGCATTCCTGTACACTAACAATAAGAAAACAGAAAGAGAAATTAAGGGGGAAATCCCATTCACCATTGTGATTAAAAAAAAAAAAAAATAGGAATAAATCTACCCAAAGAAACAAAAGACCTATATACAGAAAACTATAAAACACTGATGAAAGAAATCAAAGATGACACAAATAGATGGAGAAATATACTATGTTCATGGATTGGAAGAATCAATATATTGAAAATGAGTATACTACCCAAAACAATCTATAGATTCAATACAATCCCTATCAAGCTACCAATGGTATTTTTCACAGAACTAAAACAAATAATTTCACAATTTGTATGAAAATACAAAAAAAAAAAAAAAACCTCAATTAGCCAAAGCAATCTTGAGAAAGAAGAACAAATAATTTCACAGTTTGTATGGAAATACAAAAAACCTCAATTAGCCAAAGCAATCTTGAGGAACTGGAGGAATCAATCTGCCTGACTTCAGAATATACTACAAAGCCACAGTCATCAAGACAGTATGGTACTGGCACAAAGACAGAAATATAGATCAATGGAACAAAATATTAAACCCAGAGATAAACCCTCACATGTATGGACACCTTATCTTGTCAAAAAGGAGGAAAAAATATACAATGGAGAAAAGACAATCTCTTTAACAAGTGGTGCTGGGAAAACTGGTCAACCATCTGTCAAAGAATGAAACTAGAACACTTTCTAACACTATATACAAAACTAAACTCAAAATGGATGAAAGATCTAAATGTAAGGCCAGAAACTATAAAATTCCTAGAGGAAAACATAAGCAAAACACTCTCTGACATAAATCACAGCAAGATCCTCTATGACCCATCTCCCAGAGTAAAGGAAATAAAAGAAAAAATAAACAAATGGGACCTAGTTAAACTTAAAAGCTCTTGCACAACAAAGGAACCTATAAGCAAGGCAAAAAGACAGCGTTCAGAATGGGAGAAAATAATAGCAAATGAAGCAACTGACAAAGAATTAATCTCAAAAATATACAAGCAGTTCAAGCAGCTCAATAACAGAAAAATAAATGATCCAATCAAAAAAATGGACCAAAGAACTAAACAGACATTTCTCCAAAGAAGACATACAGATGGCTAACAAAAAAATGAAAAGAGGCTCAGCATCACTCATTTTCAGAGAAATGCAAATCAAAACCACAATGAGGTACCATTTCACGCCAGTCAGAATGGCTGCAATCAAAAGTCTACAAGCAATAAATGCTGGAGAGGGTGTGGAGAAAAGGGAACCCTTTTACACTGTTGGTGGGGATTCAAACTAGTATAGCCACTATGGAGAACAGTGTGGAGATTCCTTTAAAAACTGGAAATAGAACTGCCATACGACCCAGTAATCCCACTGCTGGGCATACACACTGAGGAAACCAGAATTGAAAGAGACACGTGTACCCCAATGTTCATCACAGCACTGTTTACAATAGCTAGGGCATGGAAGCAACCTAGATGCCTATCAGCAGATGAATGGATAAGAAAGCTGTGGAACATATACACAGTGGAGTATTATTCAGCCATTAAAAAGAATACATTTGAATCAGTCCTAATGAGGTGGATGAAACTGGAACCTATTATACAGAGTGAAGTAAGCCAAAAAGAAAATCACCAATACGGTATCAGTTCAGTTCAGTTCAGTCGCTCAGTCGTGTCCGACTCTTTGTGACCCCATGAATCGCAGCACGCCAGGCCTCCCTGTCCATCACCAACTCCCAGAGTTCACTCAGACTAACATCCATTGAGTCCGTGATGCCATCCAGCCATCTCATCCTTGGTCATCCCCTTCTCTTCCTGTCCCCAATCCCTCCCAGCATCAGAGTCTTTTCCAATGAATCAACTCTTTGCATGAGGTGGCCAAAGTACTGGAGTTTCAGCTTTAGCATCATTCCTTCCAAAGAAATCCCAGGGTTGATCTCCTTCAGAATGGACTGGTTGGACATCCTTGCAGTCCAAGAGACTCTCAAGAGTCTTCTCCAACACCACAGTTCAAAAGCATCAATTCTTCGGCGCTCAGCCTTCTTCACAGTCCAGCTCTCACATCCATACATGACTACAGGAAAAACCATAACCTTGACTAGATGGACGTTAGTCAGCAAAGTAATGTTTCTGCTTTTGAATATACTATCTAGGTTGGTCATAACTTTTCTTCCAAGGAGTAAGCGTCTTTTAATTTCATGGCTGCAGTCACCATCTGCAGTGATTTTGGAGCCCCCAAAAATAAAGTCTGACACTGTTTCCACTATTTCCCCATCTATTTCCCATGAAGTGATGGGACCGGATGTCAATACGGTATATTAACATATATATATGGAATTAAGAAAAATGGTAACAACAACCCCATATGCAAGAAAGCAAAAGAGACATAAAGTACAGACTCTGTGAGAGACTCTGTGAGAGAAGCAGGGTGGGATGGTTTGAGGGAATACCATTGAAACATGTGTATTACCATATGTGAAATAGATCACCAGTCCAAGTTTGACAGGGCACTCAGAGTTGGTGCACTGGGACAACCCAGAGAGACGGGATGGGGAGGGAAGTGGGAGGGGGCTCAGGATGGGGGACACATGTACACCCATGTCTGATTCATGTTAATGTATGGCAAAACCATCACAGTATTATAAAGTAACTAGCCTCCAATTAAAATAAATAAATTAAATTTAAAAATGCAAATAACAAAATAAAGAAGGCCATGACATCATCAAAGGAATATCACCAAGGGAAAAGTGTGAAACACTTTTTGTAGCAGGTGAGGTCAGTGGTAGCTGGGGGTTCACAAAACACAGGTGCCTCACAAGAATGCTTGAAAGGGTGGTCAAATGGAAATAAACAGGGAATAGGAATGGGGGTTCTAGAAAACCATGATGCCATGTTCAGTGCAGAGAGACAGGTGTCATTATCATTTTCCAAATCTGTTGCTCCTCCCTAAGAAATGACCTTCCCCCTAAGGCTTTAAGTAACAAATTCTGGGTGTTTAATATGCACCCTTACATTTCCTATAAACGTGGTTGTTCCTGTCTATTCCACTATAGTTTTGTTCTTTCATTAAGAGTTCAAAGGACAACAGCATCCTCAGGTTCAGGTATTTACTTTTGCTAAGGAAATATCAAAACAGAGAGGAGAAAGTTCTCTCTTTCTTCTTGAGGTTTCTGAGGCAACAGGGGGATTTTCTATGTTTAGGGAAAACTACTTTTTTTTTTTTTTTTTTAAAGAAAGAAACTAAAAGAACCTAACACAGGATTTAGATATGTTGTGTCTTGCCACTAAATGGCCTGTAACAGTGACAAACTTAAGTCTTTGAGTTTGGTTGGGTTTCCTCATATGTGAAAAGGAAGCAGTGATCTAAACAGGGGTTGGTAAACAGCAACTAATGGGCTAAATCCAGCCACTGCCTGTTTTCAGAAATAATATTTTGCTGGAGCACAGCCACACCCATTTGTTTACGTCTTGCCAATAGCTGGATAGCTGGTTACCTTCTACAATGGCAGAGTTGAAAGGAGTTGAGTAGTTGGGACAGAGGCCCTATGGTTCAAGAGTCTAAAATATTTACTATCTGGCCCTATGAGAAAATGTTCACTCAGTCAGGTTTCTGCCAGCTCTGACGTCGTCCTATGATACAGATTATCACCCCACGAAAGGCTTAATTGTTGTCTTTGGAGTACAGGTGTTAGGGGTAGAGTAAATGGCCCGAGCAAACCACCCCAGTTTTAGTATTTCATGCACCTTTAGTCAATCGTTTTTTGCCACCCACAGCATTTTGACAATGAACCACACACCAAATTGCTGTAACTAGTGCCAAGGAAACACATTTTGAAAACAAAGCTTGCTTTCTGGTCCATGCCTTATGAAAATGTATGATGTGAATCGCTCTCAAATAAGGTGTGTGTTGTGCTGTGTCTCCAGCTTTGAATCCCAGAAACCACAACATTCCTCAATTCAGTCTCCTTCATAGAGGAGAGAGTGCTTTCCTTGCCAACCAGATGAACAAACCCTGACATTTGATTTATTTTGCTTTCTGGAAACACTCACTCAAAGGGAAAAGGGTCCCCAAATTTTCTGCAGCTGCTGTCTGGATCATTTTTTAAAAATATACCCAAGGAAGCTGCCTGGGTGGCCACAGAGAATAGTTGAATCAGCCTGAATTTCACATATTGGGTGCTTTGAAAGGTTCACAGTGATGAGACTATCCGCAGGGTCCTGACCATGTCTGGCCACCCACTCACAACTGCCTACACACTATGACCAAGGATTTGCTACAATACCAAAGGGATTTTCCTTGATGATGTTCTGCCTTTTACATTTAATCCAATACATTGAAAGACAAGCTACTATTCCAACTTTGACAGCAGAGAAGAATTCATTTAGAAAAATGTCAAGAACATAGAAACTCAATCACCAAGTGATTACAGACGCTAAACCTCAGAGCCTCAAAGAGATTCTAAGTTTTACAACATTTTCTCATTGCATCTATGTGTTTGAGGGAGAGAGGTATATGCCTGTTAAACAGTGTCATTACAAGGAACACATTTTGATAATTAAAATTATTAATTGCACATAACATTTTAAGAAAATAACAATAATAGACAAGAAGTCTATTATACTGAAATTTGTAGCAGTTTAGTAGGAATCTGCTATTGGTAAATGCTGAAATACATTAATAAGTTCTTTGTGACCCAAAGCTGCCACCATTCAGTCCCTTGGTTCATAAAGGACATTGGACACTGGATTCTTGCAGGGATTGGAGCAGGGCCATTTCTTCTCATAGACACCACATCTCTACATATTTTTTAGGTTGGGATAAGAATCCTGACAGACAGGTAAGGATTTTGATAAATAAGTAGTTTGGGAATTAAGGGCAACTTATTTGATCTCCCTAAGACACTGAGCCTTTTGTCTACCTGTGTTCAGGGGTCCAATTCCAGCAATTCTGCTCTCTAAGAAGAAATGGACAGAAGCAACATGAAGGAGAATTCAAGAAAACAGATCCCAAACTGTCTCTAATCTCTGCTTCCCCCAGCACCTTTCCCAGCGTCTGAAGCTGCTCTTGTGATGATGAAGGGATAGGGAAGGCACTGGATTGTCTGCAGGCATCGGTTCCCCATCTCCAATGCAGGTTCTTAGAAAGTGACATTGATTGCCCACTCTGCACTAGCTACAATGAATGCATTATTTCATTAACACTATTTCATATAATTGTCGAGCACTGCAAAGTTGGCATTATTATATGATTCTCCCTATTTCATGGGTGAGAGGATTTAGTTTCAAACTAAGGAAACTGTCTATAGTAATAGATTTGGTAGTAGCAAATAAGAGATTTGGACTTGGCTCTGTTTGGCTTCAAAACCCTTGTCAGTCCCACTACTTTCCTCTTCCTTCAGAGCCAAGCCTTCAGGAGAAAACGCTCCCTACTCTCCCTTTTCATCTAGGATGAGAGAACCTTCTAATGTGGAGTGGACAGGGTCTGGAAATTAGACAGGAAAGAAGGTTGGCACATGCCTCGGAAGCCCTAAGCTTAGATTTAAAAGCTTCTATATCCTTGCTAGCCATGTCCTGGAAAGACTCAGCAGGATAAAGACCAGTTACAGAATTGCACCGCTTTATTGTGCTTGGTCTGCCATGCTTCTTGGAAGTGTTGCAGTGTATGCGTGCCAGCCAATATGTGGAAGTGGATGTGGTCCTTCACACACGCGACGGCACTACAGGCTGTTGGTCTGCCTCATGTGCAGTTGTGGGGCCTTAGTCACCCTAAAGAATAAAGAGAGACCACCTCTTTGTTTTCATTCTCAATGCTCCCCAAAAGGCAGTGGCTAACATTGCACTGCTCTCAGGCATAGAGCTGTGCCTCCCTCCTGCATCATAACAGAGAGATGAAGCTAAAGCTTTCACAAATCTCAGCAAGTCAGACTCACGGGAGACAAGGAGAATCTGAGATAGTGAGAAGTTCAAATTGTATAGTCTTCAAAGAATTACTACTTCAAAGAATATAACACAGGCACACACACATGCATACATGTTTGTATGTAGGCAAAGAAAGTATTGGAAAGTAGGCAGTTGAGAATTTCAGATCCTTTGGAAGTCTGTTTTGATGACAGAGAATGATTTACATTATTTAGTTCTTCTAAGGTACTTAAAAGGAATTTCTTTTCAATGGTAGGTGAGAAATCCCATCCTTTTGTGCTTGTTTACACTCTTGTTCTCTTTAGAAAATTTTAAATAGAATATACAAAAAGGCACTTGGTTTAAAGTGGTTCATCACAAATTCCAAACATGAGATCGGATTAATCAGATCTTATAGAAATGAAGGCATCTCTGAGAAAAGGTTGTAAACAACCACTACTTCTCCATTCCAAAAATCAGTGTCTTAAAGGCTTCTCTGATAACCCCAATCAAGAAAAGATAAACTCTGGGTAGATAATACAAGGACACCTATGAAAATAGTGACTGCAGCTGCCTTTGTGCAGGGAAACCAAGGGGCTTTACAAACAAGACTGGAAGAACACTTACTTAAACACTCTTGTGTCTACCGAATTTTCAGTCAGGTACTCGGTCATTCAAAATAATTTAAATAAAATTTTTGAATTAATATTCATTGTCACTATTTCTATTTACTACCTCTTTGACAAGGAAGCCATTTGTTTTACATTTACTCTTTTTATGTATTTGTCATTATGTTCGTCATCTTCAAGAAATCCCATCACTCGTTTCCCGTCTCTGCAATATGTCCATTTCTACTCACTAATATGCTGCACCCAGGATGCTCTTCAGCAACTTTGCATAATAATCCCTGCATCTATATCTGGATTTGGGCTTCCAAGGGGGATTTCCAAGAGGGGTTGTATGAGTGTTGGTTTTGATGGTTGCCATCCTAGGTTAGAATTTTGACTTCAACCTCTTACTAATTTTATGTCCTCGGCCAAGTCACTAAAAATCTCTACAAACTCATTTTCCTCATTTCTTAAAAAAGGATATCAATAATATGGATATCCAGATTAAGGATATCCATATTATGGATATCCATATAAGGATATTCAATACCTTGTTGAAATGTCAAAACATTAAATAATAATAATATCATATTGAATTTTCATAATATTAAATTTGCCCAGTTCTCTGTACATAGCATTTACTCAGTAAATGTGTTGTATTAGTCACTCAGTAGTGTCCAGCTCTTTCTGACCCCATGGATTGTAGCCTGCTAGGTCTTCAGTCCAAGGAATTCTCCAGGCAAGAATACAGATTGGGTAGCCAATCCCTTCTCCCCGGGATCTTCCCAACCCAGGGGTTGAACCCAGGTCTTCTTCATTGCAGGCAGATTCTTTACCATCTTAGCTACCAGGAAGGCCCAATAAATAAGTTATTACTGAATAAATAAGTTATACTATTTTGCTTTTGTTCAGTAGAGTATATAATTCTCACACTTAAAAATTTTAAATTTCAAAAAATCATGTTTAAAATATGTTTCTGACTGAAGCACATAGAAAATAAGAAACAGCAGCATATAGATAGTAAAGGGAATTAGAAAATATGGGCAAATGGTAGGTGTCATCTGGAAATTACATTTCTTCTTTTGCCTTCCTCACAATCAAAGGAGACATGCATAAAAACTACATAAGGCCATCTCCTTCCACCTTGTTTTTTCACAAGTTGCTTTCTTGCTAGATTGCCAACCAGAGTACAGAGTCCAGGTTCTGTCATTTATATGTGGTTTTCATCCACGGTCCTTTGATTTTGATCTTTGGTTCCCAGTGTTCCTAATTACTTGGAAGTAATTCCAAGCCCTAGCAGAGCCCAGCTTCCATCATTAGCCATTTGCCTGTCTGGCAAGACCAGCTCCAAAGAGGAAGTACGTGGAAAGGCTTTCATGGTAGGAGTCAGTAAACTTGACTGAATGTCCAACACATGCTGTGTAATGTCCTCAGGCAATATGGGGTACATGCCTCTGTCCCAGACATAAAAGAAATCATAGATCTGGCTCTATTCCTCTGTAATCTTGCAAAAAAAAAAAAAAAAAAAAAACATCGAAATGAAATACAGAAAGGCAAACTCTAGGTTATATATGGATATACTTTGTCTTGTACAATGTTGGGTTGAAACATATGATCTGGGCCAGTCTCTTTGCTTTTTCTCTCTTTCTTCTATTTCTCAGTGAATGCTTGACCCATCAATTCTAATTAAAATATATTTTCTGGCAGGAAGATCATCTGGCACACATATTTTAACTAGTTTGCAGATACATAAATAAATAAGTAGGTTTGTTCTCAAACTATTTAGAGTTGTCTGTGGGTGGTCATTCTGAGGTTGGGCTATAGGCAGGAAACACACAGCTAATACTTCTCAAAGTGCTACGAAGTCAATTAACTAGTTACACTCAGACATTCTTTTCATCACCATGGTAGGGAAATTCAGCATTGCCCGATAGAGATTATATTCCACACAGACCTAGGCAAGCGTAAAACGGCCAAATGTAAGGAACAAAAGAGAATGTAACAATGTGCCAGCATGAAGCATAACTTTGCCTTTTGTCACAGACCCTGATCCTTGTATCTACACCCACTTTTTAGGCTTAATGGTAATATTTCATGAAGTTAAGAAAATGCAAATATTTTATATCCTCTGATAAAAAGCAAAAGGACATCTTGTTTTGCTGCTGAAACTTGGCTGTAAAACCCAGCAGTAAAATACTCACAGGCGGCCTGTGGAGGAAGAACACCTGAATTCTGGGGAAAATGCATCATTCATCATTTTTTTCTTAAAATATGCAGAAATATTTTGTTCTATCATCTTGTGCCTTTTTATAGGCTGTTAATGATGGGAGAACCTGATAAAATGCAGGCAGACTTTCACATTTAGCATGGATAAGTGGAAAGCAACAAATGCTAAACATGTGTCGTCCACCACCAGCCAAGGAATGGCTTTTTACTGCATTTTATAAACTCTCAGATTGACATTGAGTTGGATAAGCATTCACATTCACACAAGAATACCTTATTTTGCACACTACTGCTACTAATAATAAACAGCGAATGGTTCAATTAATTCCTATATGCCTTATGGAAAAGATTAACTTTCCTGCCATTTGTTTTATATTTGCTGGAAATTGGGAATTCCTAAGGTCATCAGGTACAATGTCCCAAATATTCAAAGGCCAGACTCCTATTAGGGAATGCAGGAAACTCATAGATACAGCATCTTTTTCCATAAGAGATGCTTTGGGTGTGCCAGGTTTGACATTGTTTTTAGATGCCACTTAATCCCCTGACTCCCAAATGAGCACCAAGATGCCCTGCGATGCTGTGGTGAACTCACAATGGTACTGCAAGATACTTTAAATTGTAAATGGGAAATCTATTTACAATGTAAATGGATTACAATGTAAATGGGAGAGAACACAGCTGCACCCATCAACAGAAAATTGGATTGAAGATTTACCGAGCTTGTAAAGATCAAGACCCAGTTTTCCCCTCAGTCACTCTCTCCCATCAGGAAGCTTGGGCAAGCCTCTTATCCTTCTCCATCAAAGGGCAGACAGACTGAAAACCACCATCTCAGAAAACTAACCAATCTAATCACATCGACCACAGCCTTGTCTAACTCAATGAAACTATGAGCCGTGCCATGTAAGGCCACCCAAGACAGACGGGTCATGATGGAGAGTTCTGACAAAATACGGTCCACTGGAGAAGGGAATGGGCAGACCACTTCAGTATTCCTGCCTTGAGAACCCCATGAACCATATGAAAAGGCAGAAAGATAGGACACCAAAAGATGAACTCCCCAGGTTGGTAGGTGCCCAATATGCTACTGGAGATTAGTGGAGAAATAACTACAGAAAGAATGAAGGGATGGAGCCAAAGCAAAAACAACACTCAGTTGTGGATGTGACTAGTGATGGAAGCAAGGACCGATACTGTAAAGAGCAATATTGCATAGTAACCTGGAATGATAGGTCCATGAATCAAGGCAACTTGGAAGTGGTCAGACAGGAGATGGCAAGAGTAAAAGTCGACATTTTAGGAATTAGTGAACTAAAATGGACTGGAAAGGGGAAATTTAACTCAGATGACCATTATATCTACTACTGTGGGCAAGAATCCCTTAGAAGAAATGGAGTAGCCATCATAGTCAACAAAAGAGTCCGAAATGCAGTACTTGGATGCAGTCTCAGAAAATACAGAATGATCTCTGTTCGTTTCCAAGGCAAACCTTTCACTATCACGGTAATCCAAGTCTATGCCCCGACCAGTAATGCTGAAGAAGATGAAGTTGAACAGTTCTATGAAGATCTACAAGACCTTCTAGAACTAACACCCACCCACTCCCACCCCCTCAAAAAAAATGTCCTTTTCATTATAGGGGACTAGAATGCAAAAGTCAGAAGTTGAGAAACACCTGGAGTAACAGGCATATTTAGCCTTGGAGTACAGAATGAAGCAGGGCAAAGGCTAATAGAGTTCTGCCAAGGGCATACACTGGTCATAAAAAACACCCTCTTTCAACAACACAAGAGAAGACTCTATGCATGGACATCACCAGATGGCCAACACCGAAATCAGATTGATTATATTCTTTGCAGCCAAAGATGGAGAAGCTCTACACAGTCAGCAAAAACAAGACCGGGAGCTGACTGTGGCTCCGATCATGAACTCCTTATTGCCAAATTCAGACTTAAATTGAAGAAAGTAGGGAAAACTGCTAGACCATTCAGGTATGACCTAAATCAAATCCCTAATGATTATAGAGTGGAAGTGAGAAATAGATTTAAGGGACTAGATCTGATACAGTGCCTGATGAACTAGGGACAGAGGTTCATGACATTGTATAGGAGACAGGGATCAAGATCATCCCCAAGAAAAAGAAATGCAAAAAAGCAAAATGGCTGTCTGAGGAGGCCTTACAAATAGCTGTGAAAAGAAGAGAAGCCCAAAGCAAAGGAGATAAGGAAAGATATACCCATTTGAATGCAGAGTTCCGAAGAAGGCAAGGAGAGATAAGAAAGCCTTCCTCAATGATCAATGCAAAGGAATAGAGGAAAACAATAGAATGGGAAAGACTTGAGATCTCTTCAAGAAAATTAGAGATACCAAGGGAATATGTCATGCAAAGATGGGCTCAATAAAGGACAGAAATGGTATGGACCTAACAGAAGCAGAAGATATTAAGAAGAGGTGGCAAGAATACACAGAAGAACTGTACAAAAAAGATCTTCACAACCCAGAAATTGAGCAAGACCCAGATGATTATCACTTCAAGAGGATGATGTTCAGTGTAACCATTAAGCCCTTCAGGAAAGTGTGATCTGTTTAAGAAATGAGATACTTGGGACAGGAAACTTGGGGAAGTAAATTTGACCCAAGGCATTGCAAGCAAATCTAGAATATCAAGATCAGTGGTTAAAAGATTAAAAAAAGAATTGGGCCACAATCCTCTAAGGAGCAGGTTGTTGAATTAGGACACTGGAGTTACAAAAACAGTCAGTAGGCCAGTAAGCCTTGGTAGGCCTTGGTAGGAAGAAGAAACTGAGTGGCAGAGGCAAGGATAGCTCTTGATTCCACTATGATGACACTATCTTGGAGTCAGTTAGAAGATTAATCTTTTGCTTTACAATGACTGCCTAATGAGTCATTTATTTCTTAATAGTTAAATTTATGAGATTTTTGAAGGAGAAAACAAATTGTGATTAACCTCAAATCTAATCCTACTCTTGTAGTTCTGTCCCAAAGGGGAAAAAAACCAACTGATTAGTTAACATTGTATCAAAACTGAAAAAAAAAGAATCAGGCCAGGAACTACACTTGGGTCACCAATCTCTTCCCTTGTGTCTTTCTCTACTACACTTCTAGGGTTTCCCAGGTGGTCCAGATGGTGAAAAATCTGCCTGCAATGCAGAATACCTGGGTTTGATCTGCAGGTTGAGAAGATTCCCTGGAGAAGGGAATGGCTACCCACTCTAGGATTTTTGCTTGGAGAATTCCATGGACAGAGGAGCCTGGCAGGCTATAGTCCATGGGGTCACAAAGATTTGGACATGACTGAGCAACTAACACTTTGACTTCACTACTAAGCTTCTAACTGTACCCCAGGCTATGTGACTCCTTTTGCTACTATGATAATTTCTTCCTAGAAATTTCATTCAGTTTCTTATTGGCTTTAAATGACACCCATCTACTGCTGAATTATAAATTTATTTCTCCAATCCAGACTTCTTCCCCGAACTCTAGATTCATATATCTAAATACGTATTTAACTGTGTAATACATGTGGCAACCTTAACATGTGAAAACATACATCTTCATTCTAGGATTCCAAACCTACTCTTCTCCCAGCCACTATAAATGTCACTGCCACTCACTTGGTTACTCAAATTGAAAAGTTACTGATTCCACTCATTCTCCTATCCCCCACTATGGCCAATCCACCTGCAAAAGTTCTTTGGATTCTACTGCCAAAGGTTTTCATAGTCTTTCTATTTCTCATCATGCCATCTGCCATGAGGCACCATCTCTTACCAGGATCAATAAAATGGCCTTGAAAGTCACTTCTCTCTTCCAATTTTGTCCTCTTCTTGTCCTCTTCTATCCAGTTTTATACATATAATCCTTAAAACATAATTGAGATCACTTCCTCTCTCTATGGAAGCCCTACTGTGATGTTCAAATGCACTAGATAAAAACAGGAACCCCTTAGCCACAGCTGAAGGTCCTATTGAATCTATCCCCACCAAATCATCTAAATTCACGTCTTAGCAATCTCCACCTCAATCTCTCCATGCATGTCAGACTCATCTTTTTTTCCCCCAAAGCTACCAAGCTTATACCCACCTTAAGGTTTTCGTAGTGCTTGTGTTATCTTCCTAAAATGTTAATGCTTCTATTCTTCCCATACCTACCTCCTTCCTGTCATCTGGATCTTGTTTTAAATGTCATTTCTTCTGTGTCCTGTCAATTCATATACTCCCCAGTCACTCCCCATCCTCATGAGGAGTGGCCCTCAATCATGGGGAGTGGCAATGGCCAGTACTCAAATATATAATTATTTACTTACTTGTGTACATTTATTTTCTGTCTTAATCTGACTGAAATATAAGCTCTAACAGTATAGGAAATTGCCTCCTTATGTGAGTGTGCAAAAAATATCACTAAAAGTCCTTGAACTAAAAAATGAGTATCTCAGGCTCTCTCTTTTGTTTTGTTACGTATATTTTCTCTAATGGTCACTTGTAGACATGATTACTAAAAGCTCCCATCTCTTCAAACATACACAAATGAGAATAAATAATGAAAGGTGGAAAAGAAAATCAGAAATGGTGCTATAATTCCATCTTATAATTTACTTTATAGCTGTGTTATGATACTTAAGAAAATGTTCTTTGTATTTCTGGAAAATGTCTGGAAAACAGACATTCATTATAAATGCATATTTCTTAAGAAATAGTTTTCACATATTTATTAGAAAAATTTCAAAACTAACTTCACAGGCCTTGGTATAATATACAGAAAGTTATTTATTTTTATATATATTTTAAAAGATCATCATTAACAACTTAATATAAAAAGCTTCTATTTTATCCCCTTCCTCAGAGAGGGGTAAATAGTAGCATAGAATTGTATTAAGTAAAATTAAATTATTTTATTTCTCAGAAATATTAGGAATGCCTATTGGCATGTTTATCCTTCTACTTGAATGAAATATTAGTTTTTTTCAGATACAGCATACCTATTACTAGAATAAGCCCCTAAGATACTGCACATACTACATTATAATTTAATGCAATTTTTGAGGATGAATAAGACATTTTTCTTCTTGTGGGAATCTCATGATGTGAGAACACATTGTTCACATGCCATGCTTACTTTATGTATCTTTTCTCTTTCCAAATTCAAGTTCTGTTCTATAAGTGGAAAAGAAAATGATGTTCATTTTCTTGAAAATAAATGTGAGAAAGTGAAAACCCCAAAACTAAAAGGAAAAGCATTCTTCACTACCAGAAATATAAAACCTTTACTTCCTGACAATTCTGAATGTTTTAATCTGCTTCTTCAACCATTACAGATTTTCAAAATTTTAATTATATTTTCAGACGGGGGAAATAAGGTACTTAAAAATATTATGGAGAGTTTTCAGCAGTAGCTAAAACTGTACAGTTATTACTTTTAACAATTTTTTAAAAACTGACAAAATAAGAGCAGTAAGAAATGTTAAATATTGAAGGTTTAAAAATAAAATCAAAATTATTTTTTAATTAAAAATAAATTTGAAAGTTCTATTTTTATTTCATCATAGCATTTATGTTAAATGTCACAAATTGGTTATTTTCTTTTTTTAATTTAAATTTATTTATTTTATTTGGAGGCTAATTACTTTACAATATTGTATTCTTTTTGCCATACATCAACATGAATCCACCATAGGTGTACATGTGTTCCCCATCCTGAACCCCTCTCCCACTTCCCTCCCTGTACCATCCCTCTGGGTCATCCCAGTGCACCAGCCCCAAGCATCCTGTATCCTGCATCAAACTTGGACTGGCGATTTGTTTCTTATATGATATTATACAGGTTTCAATGCCATTCTCCCAAATCATCCCACCCTCTCCCTCTCCCACAGAGTCCAAAAGACTGTTCTATACATCTGTGTCTCTTTTGCTGTCTTGCATACAGGGTTATTGTTACCATCTTTCTAAATTCCATATATATGCGTTAGTATACTGTATTGGTGTTTTTCTTTCTGGCTTAATTCCCTCTGTATAATAGGCTCCAGTTTCATCCACCTCATTAGTATTCTTTTTAATGGCTGAGTAATACTCCATTGTGTATATGTACCACAGCTTTCTTATCCATTCATCTGCTGATGGACATCTAGGTTGCTTCCATGTCCTGGCTATTATAAACAGTGCTGTGATGAATACTGGGGTACACGTGTCTCTTTCAATTCTGGTTTCCTCGGTGTGTATGCCCAGCAGTGGGATTGCTGGGATTGGGTCATAAGGCAGTTCTATTTCCAGTTTTTTAAGGAATCTCCACACTGTTCTCCATAGTGGCTGTACTAGTTTGCATTCCCACCAACAGTGTAAGAGGGTTCCCTTTTCTCCACCCCCTCTCCAGCATTTATTGCTTGTAGACTTTTGGATCATAGCCATTCTGACTGGCGTGAAATGGTACCTCATTGTGGTTTTGATTTGCATTTCTCTGATAATGAGTGATGTTGAGCATCTTTTCATGTGCTTGTTAGCCATCTGTATGTCTTCTTTGGAGAACTGACTGTTTAGTTCTTTGGCCCATTTTTTGATTGGGTCATTTATTTTTCTGGAATTAAGCTGCAGGGGTTGCTTGTTTTACAGACACACAAATACATACCCTTGTATCATTTTATACATGTAATTAGCTGTAGTTAGAAATATCTTGAAATTCTGAGAAGTCTTTCCCTCAAAAGATCATTTGAATACCATATAATTTACCACAACTTCCAGCCTCTCACTTCCCTGGACTTCCTTCTCACATTTTCATTTGCTTTAGCATTTACAGGCCCAAAGCTTCATAAAGCTTCAAACACTATTAAAACTAATTTTCAGAAATGACATTACAAAGATGAGGGCAAAGGAGACTCGACCTCTGCCTCTACACAAAGATGAGCAATTAGACAGCCTGTTTTTGTGTAGTCTCCCATGGACTATAGCCAGCCAGGTTTCTCTTTCCATGGGATTTCCCAGGCAAGAATACTGGAGTGGGTTGCCATTTGCTTCTCCAAAGGATCTTACCAACCCAGGGAACAAACCTGCCTGCATTGACAGGTGGATTTTTTATTGTTGAGCCACCAGGAAAGCCCAATTAGACAGCTGCTACTGCTGCTAAGTCACTTCAGTCATGTCCGACTCTGTGTGACTCCATAGATGGCAGCCCACCAGGTTCCGCTGTCCCTGGGATTCTCCAGGCAAGAACACTGGAGAGGGTTGCCATTTCCTTCGCCAATGCATGAAAGTGAAAAGTGAAAGTGAAGTCACTCAGTCGTGTCTGACTCTTAGCGACCCCATGGACTGCAGCCTACCAGGCTCCTCCATCCATGGGATTTTCCAGGCAAGAGTACTGGAGTAGGGTGCCATTGCCTTCTCCGAATTAGACAGCTGAGTGAAGTCACTCAGTCGTGTCCAACTCTTTGTGACCCCATGGACTGTAGCCTACCAGACTCCTCTGTCCATGGGATTTTCCAGGCAATAGTACTGGAGTGGATTGTCATTTCCTTCTTTAATGAATGAACTGAACAAGTACAGTAATGCAGACTAGAGGAGAACAAAGGTATATTTCAGGTCCCTGAAATGTGACAGGGGCAATCAGAAACAGCATTAGAAAGCATTAGACAGCTATCCACATACAAAAATAGTTCTAGTAAAGCTCTGGAGTCCAGTTAAGAAAATTCAGCAACACAGTAGAACAACAACAACAAAACTTAGAAATGCACAAAAAGAGAAGGAAGACAGTTTAGTTTTGCCTTCATCATCCAATCCCTCAAGTCAGTATTCTTCAGCACCAAGCCAGAACACCCCAGGAAGAAAGACTTTCTCTACTAAGAAAGGAAGAGTGGGTTAAGTGACCAGCTCCTCAGCCTTTTGGGGCACCACAAAAAATTCCCACTTTGATTTCATCCCACTGAGACCAGCAAGGCTGAGATCCATAGAGATAACCAGGAACAAAAGAAAAATAAAGCAAGGATATCAGTAGCAACCACCCACTGGGAGTGCTCACGGTTCACAGTGACTTGCTTTATAGATAAACTCAGCAGTTTTTGCCACTGAAGAAAGAACAAATGGCCGTCACAGCTGCCATGGATCCCCTGTGGGTTTCACCAGCTTTCACTCCACAGGGATTCACATTGGCTGGCATTGCCTGCCTGAGTGTCTTCCTCCTCCCTCCCCCTCCCTTCTCCATTCCCCGCAAGAGCCCAGAGACTACACCAGAAGCCAGCCAGCTATGTCAGTGAAAGACACCAGCCTAGTCTACTGCAGCTGAACCCCATCACCAAACATGTGCTCAGGCCTAGTTACTCTAGCCAATATCCCTGATGAATACAGATGCAAAAATCCTCAACAAAATACTAGCAATACAAATTCAACAGTACATTTATAATGTTCAAAATCATGATCATGTAGGATTTATTTCTGAGATGTAAGCAAGGATGGTTCAACATACACAAATCAATAAATGTGATACACCATGCCACACAATAGAAGCAAAGACAAAACTTGTATGATCATGTCAACGTGCAAACAAAGCATTGACAAAATTCAACATCTTTTCATGATAAAAGCTCTCAACAAAGTAGGTATAGAAGGAATATACCTCAACATAAGAAAGGAAAAAAAGGACAAGCTCACAGCTAACATCATACTCAATGGTGAAAGGCTGAAAGCATTCCCTCTGATACCAGGAATAAGACATTTAATACCCATTTTCATCACTTTTATTCAACATAGTATTGGAAGTCCTAGCTAGAGCAATTAAAGGCATACAAATTGAAAAATAAGTAAAACTGTCTGTATTTGCAAATAACATAATCTTATAGAAAATTGTAAAGACTTCACCTAAAACTATTAGAAATAATAAATAAACTAGGTAAAGTTGCAGGATACAAGATTAATATACAGAGAACTTTCCTGGTGGCCCTGTGGTTAGGAATGCACCTTCCAATGCAGGGGACACAGGTTTGATCCCTGGTTGGGAAACTAAGATCCCACATGCTGCGGGACAACTAAGGCCACGTGCTTCAATTAAGTGGATTAAAATGCCCATATTACCCAAAGCCATCTATAGATGCAATGCAATCTTTATGAAAATTTCAATGGCATCTTTATACAGGAAGAGAACAATCCCCAAATTCATACGGAACCACAAAAGACCGCAAAATCCAAAACAATTTCTAGAAATGGCAAAGCTGTAGGCATCATACTTTCTAATTTTGATTTACACTACAAAGCTATATCAATCAAAATAGTATGGCATTGGCATAAAAGTAAATACCCACATAGCATTAGTGGTAGAGAATCTGCCTGCCAATGAGGGAGATGCAAGAGATACAGGTTCAATCCCTGGGTTAGGAAGATCCCCTAGAGAAGGAAATGTCAACCCCTTCCAGTATGCTTTCATGGAGAATCTCATGAACAAAGGAGCTTGGGGTCCATGGGGTTACAAATAGCTGGACAAGACTGAGCACACATACACACATTGGCTTAAAAACAGACACATAGGTCAAAGGAATAAAGTTAAGAGCCCAGAAATAAAACTTGAATATATGGTCAACTAATATTTGACAAGGGAGCCAAGAAAACACAATACAAAAAGGATAGTCTCTTAAATAAATCATGTTGGGAAAATTGGATAACCACATGCACAAGAATAAAATTAGATCCCTTTCTTATATACCTTACAAAAAGCTGGAAATTTACTAAATATTTAAACATAAAAACTGACACTGTAACAGCCCTAGAGGAAAACATAGGAAAAAATCTGCTGACATTGGTCTCGACAAAAGTTTTTTTGGATATGACACCAAAAGCACAAGCATCAAAGGCAAAAATTAGTAATTGGGACTATACCATCCTAAAAAGCTTCTGCATAACAAAAGAAATGAACAACAAAATGAAAATGCAACATAAGATATGGGGAAAATATTTATAAATCACATATCTGATAAGCTAATATAAAAATATATGAACTCATACAAATCAATAGAAAGAAAAAACAATTAAAAATTAGGCAGAGGAATGGAACAGACATTTTTAAAAGACAAACTGACAAATGGTATATGTTCACTACAGTATTACTTACAATATCTGAGATATGGAAAAAAACTTAAGTGTTCATCACTGGAAAAATTGATAAAGAAGTTGTGGTCTGTATGTTCAATGGAATATAATTCAGCCATGTAAAGAAGGAAATCCTGCCATAGGCAACAACATGGGTGGACCTTGAAAGCATTATGGTGAGTGAAAAAAGTCAGACAGAGAAAGATAAGCGCCATATGATACCATTTGTAAGTGGAATCTAAAGAAGTTGAAACCACAGAAACAATGAGTAGAGTGATGTTTACCAGAGGTTAGACATTGGGAAAATGGTGAGATGTTACTCCAAAGTGATAAGATGAAAAATGTGCAGCATGTTGACTATGATAATAATACTATATTATATACTAGAGAATTGTCAAATGAGTATCTTTAGTGTTCTCACTACAAAAAACAAATGGTAATTACATGAGATGATTGCAGTGTTAGCTAACACTATGGTGGGAATAATTTTGCAATTTATAAGTATATCAAATTAGCACATAGTACTTACTCTTACGCAATGTTATATATCTCAATATAGCTATCAAAAACTATCAGTTCTACTTACCCAAATCACTTAATACACCTCAAATAACTGTCATCTACACAAACTCATCCAAAAAATGTTTTCATAAAAATAGCAATCCTTACTTCTGGGCAGACACCCAGAGAAAACCATAATTCAAAAAGATACATACATCCCAACGTTCATTGCAGTACTATTTACAATAGGTAGACATGGAAGCAACCTAAATGTCTATCAACAGAGGAATAAAGATGATGTGGTACATATATACAATGGAATATCACTCAGCCATAAAAAAAATAATGCCATTTGTAGCAACATGGGTGAACCTAGAGATTGTCATAAGGAGTGAAGTAAGTCAGACACAGAAAAACAAATATCATATGCTATTACTTATGTATGGAATCTTAGGGGGGAAAAGGGTACCAATGAACTTATTTACAAAACAGAAGTAGAGTCACAGATATAGAAAATAAACTTATGGTTACCAGGGGATAAGGTGGGGAGCAATTTAGTGGGAAGAAGACTGAGATCAACATATATACAGTACTATAAATAAAATGTCACTAATAAGGACCTACTGTACAGCACTGCTCAATACTCTCTAATGCTATATATGAGAAAGGAATCTAAAAAAGTGGATATATGTATTGTACAACTGACTTGGCTGAACACCTGAAAATAACACAGCATGTAAATCAACTATGCCCCAATAATTTCTTCAATGAAAACCTCACATATATCATTGTATTAATTTGCCAGAGCTACCATCACAAAGTATCATTAAGTAATTGGCTTAAACTACAGAAATTTATTTTCTCCCTTTTTGGAGAAATTTAGTTTCTCACAATTCAGAGGCTATAAATCCATAATTAATCTTGGCATTTGTAGTAGTTTACATTGTGTCATGCATCCAGTTATTAAAATGGTTTGGTTAACTTTTTAACTGGCATGAGAATGGCTTTAAGACTGGTTTAATAAGTACTAGTAACATAAATTTTATTTTCATGAATCATTGTAGTTTATCATGACTTTGTCCACATCAGTGGCTGTTTATTGGCAGGAAAATGACTGTCATAATGCAGCATTAGACTCCTCAGGAAGCAAGCATAGCTAATGGCAATATGACATTATAGGAAGAAAGACAGTATAATCTAAAAACTTCTAAAGTTTTTAATGTGTGGATTTTTTTCTATATTTTACTATATTTCTCAACCAGTTCTGCAAGGTAAAAGACCTAAAAACTTCAAAAAGCTGAGTACTCTAATTCTAGAAAATACTAGATTATATATGATTATATTTTATATGATTATATGATTATATTTCTTGCTTCAGTTGCAATACTACCAATTTCAGCTCCAACATTAAACAGCTTTGAAGTTGTCATTCTCATCTTTACAATGAGAAAAATAGCTCAACAAACTGAAAATTGATGACGTCCCTTGGGCCCATCAGAGAATAGAAGTTGTAAGGCCAACCACCAGCAATGAAATCTACAGAGACAAGCAAGATGAATAAAGAATCTCAGCCAAGATTTGCTGAACCAGAGTAGAAGCTGCTAGAGCTATCAACCGGTAGGAACACTGAATGGTAGTTTAGACCTAGGAAGCTGCCTAGGGACTAGCAGGAAAAAGACAAAAACCAAAAGTCCACAGTCTTAGGGGTACCCTCATACTTATGTGGGGTTTGTCTCCAGGACTCCACCAGATTCCCAGAGTGAAGGGCCAAGAAAGATCCCCTTCCACTTCCGGCAACAGTTGAGAAAAGCAACCATAATAAAATACACCAAAGGGATTCTCCAGGGGAAAAAGTCTACTGTATTAAGTAGTATTAATTATTATTAATTGCTGTATTTACTGTCTTTTTTTAAATTTTTGTATTCTAATGGTTTGACGTGAACTGCCTCTTGAGAAACCTGTATGCAGATCAGGAAGCAACAGTTAGAACTGGACATGGAACAACAGACTGGTTCCAAATAGGAAAAGGAGTACGTCAAGGCTGTATATTGTCACCCTGCTTATTTAACTTCTATGCAGAGTACCTCATGAGAAATGCTGGGCTGAATGAAGCACAAGTTGGAATCAAGACTTCTGGGAGAAATATCAATAACCTCAGATATGCAAATGACACCACCCTTATGGCAGAAAGTGAAGAAGAACTAAAGAGCCTCTTGATGAAAGTGAAAGAGGAGAGTGAAAAAGTTGGCTTAAAGCTCAACATTCAGAAAACTAAGATCATTGCATCAGGTCCCATCACTTCATGGCAGATAGATGGGGAAACAGTGGATACAGTGGCTGACTTTATTTTTCTGGGCTCCAAAATCACTGCAGATGGTGATTGCAGTCATGAAATTAAAAGACGCTTACTCCTTGGAAGAAAAGTTATGACCAACCTAGACAGCATATTAAAAAGCAGAGACATTACTTTGTCCACAAAGGTCTGTCTAGTCAAGGCCATGGTTTTTCCAGTAGTCATGTATGGATGTGAGAGTTGGACTATAAAGAAAGCTGAGCACCGAAGAATGTTTTTGAACTGTGGTATTGGAGAAGACTATTGAGAGTCCCTTGGACTGCAAGGAGAACAAACCAGTCCACCCTAAAGGAAATCAGTCCTGAATATTCATTGGAAGGACTGATATTGAAGCTGAAACTGCAATACTTTGGCCACCTGATACAAAGAGCTGACTCATTTGAAAAGACCCTGATGCTGGGAAAGATTGAGGGCAGGAGGAGAAGAGGATGACAGAGGATGAGATGGTTGGGTGGCATCACGACTCAATGGAGATGGGTTTGGGTGGACTCTGGGAGTTTGTGATGGACAGGGAGGACTGGCGTGCTGCAGTTCATGGGGTCGCAGAGTCAGACACAACTGAGGGACTGAACTGAACTGAATGGTTTGACAGCTTGAGGCCTTGCTGACCCCTTACTGGTTTCAAATGCAAATGCAGAGACCACACACCAACTATGTCCTTTATCAGGATCTCACATTTTGGGGCGGTATCCACTTACCCTCATCACCTCAAAGCTAGGTAAGAAACAACTACGACCACCCCTATGTCGCTATTCAATACTGAACGTATTCAAGCTAGTCAATACTAAGATTGTTTACCCTGCTTCATCCACTCCTTTCCATGGAAACCATAATAAAAGCTCTTATCCACCATTCTTCCTTCTTCTTCTGCCTTATGACAGTCACTATGCTTCCCCATATGTACCCCTCACCCTCATGACATGTCATGTCCCTTCTTCTTGGGAAAGATAGTAATAAACTATCTTTTCAATGGCAACCATGTCCAGGTATGTTGGTCTAACTATATTGCAATTTTTTATTAACATGCTATATTTTAAAACTACTCTGTTGTGGATAGAAGCAAGATCCAATGCTGTAAAGAGCAATATTGCATAGGAACCTGGAATGTCAGGTCCATGAATCAAGGCAAATTGGAAGTGGTCAAACAAGAGATGGCAAGGGTGAACGTCGACATTCTAGGAATCAGCGAACTAAAATGGACTGGAATGGGTGAATTTAACTCAGATGACCATTATATCTACTACTGTGGGCAGGAATCCTTCACAAGAAATGGAGTAGCCATCATGGTCAACAAAAGAGTCCAAAATGCAGTACTTGGATGCAATCTAAAAAACGACGAAATCATCTCTGTTCGTCTCCAAGGCAAACCATTCAATATCACAGTTATCCAAGCCTATACCCCAACCAGTAACGCTGAAGAAACTGAAGTTGAACAGTTTTATGAAGACCTACAAGACCTTTCAGAACTAACACCCAAAAGTCCTTTTCATTATAGGGGACTGCAGTGCAAAAGTAGGAAGTCAAGAAACACCTGGAGTAACAGGCAAATTTGGCCTTGGAATGTGGAATGAAGCAGGGCAAAGACTAATAGAGTTTTGCCAAGAAAATGCACTGGTCATAGCAAACACCCTCTTCCAAAAACACAAGAGAAGACTCTACACATGGACATCACCAGATGGCCAACACCAAAATCAGATTGATTATATTCTTTGCAGTCAAAGATGGAGAAGCTCTATACAGTCAACAAAAATGAGACCAGGAGCTGACTGTGGCTCAGATCATGAACTCCTTATTACCAAATTCAGACTTAAATTGAAGAAAGTAGGGAAAACCAGTAGACCATTCATGTATGACCTAAATCAAATCCCTTATGATTATACAGTGGAAGTGAGAAATAGATTTCAGGGCCTAGATCTGATAGATACAGTGCCTGATGAACTATGGAATGAGGTTCGTGACATTGCGCAGGAGACAGGGATCAAGACCATCTCCATGGAAAAGAAAAAAAAAAAGCAAAATGGCTGTCTGGGGAGGCCTTACAAATAGCTGTGAAAAGAAGAGAGGCGAAAAGCAAAGGAGAAAAGGAAAGATACAAGCATCTGAATGCAGAGTTCCAAAGAATAGCAAAAAGAGATAAAAAAGCCTTCTTCAGTGATCAATGCAAAGAAACAGAGGAAAACAACAGAAAGACTAGAGATCTCTTCAAGAAAATTAGAGATACCAAGGGAACATTTCATGAAAAGATGGGCTTGATAAAGGACAGAAATGGTATGGACCTAACAGAAGCAGAAGATATTAACAAGAGGTGGCAAGAATACACAGAAGAACTGTACAAAAAAGATCTTCATGACCCAGATAATCATGATGATGTGATCACTAATCTAGAGCCAGACATCTTGGAATGTGAAGTCAAGTGGGCCTTAGGAAGCATCACTATGAACAAAGCTAGTGGAGGGGATGGAATTCCAGTGGAGCTGTTTCAAATCCTGAAAGATGATGCTGTGAAAGTGCTGCACTCAGTATGCCAGCAAATTTGGAAAACTCAGCAGTGGCCACAGGACTGGAAAAGGTCAGTTTTCATTCCAATTCCAAAGAAAGGCAATGCCAAAGAATGCTCAAACTACCGCACAATTGCACTCATCTCACATGTTAGTAAAGTAATGCTCAAAATTCTCCAAGCCAGGCTTCAGCAATATGTGAACCATGAACTCCCTGATGTTCAAGCTGGTTTTAGAAAAGGCAGAGAAACCAGAGATCAAATTGCCAACATCTGCTGGATCATGGAAAAAGCAAGAGAGTTCCAGACACCTTTTTCTGCTTTATTAAGGGCTTCCCTGGTGGTGCAGAGGTCAAGGTATCTACCTGCAATTTGGGAGACCTGGGTTCGATCCCTGGGTCAGGAAGATCCCCTGGAGAAGGAAATGGCAACCTACTCCAGTATTCCTGCCTGGACAATCCCATGGATGTAGGAGCTTGGTGGGCTACAGTCCATGAGCCACAAAGAGTCGGACACGACTGAGCGACTTCACTTCACTTTCACTTTCTGCTTTATTGACTATGCCAAAGCCTTTGACTGTGTGGATCACAATAAACTGTGGAAAATTCTGAAAGAGATGGGAATACCAGACCACCTAACCTGCCTCTTGAGAAATCTGTATGCAGGTCAGGAAGCAACAGTTAGAAATGGATATGGAACAACAGACTGGTTCCAAATAGGAAAAGGAGTACGTCAAGGCTGTATATTGTCACCCTGCTTATTTAACTTCTATGCAGACTATATCATGAGAAATGCTGGACTGGAAGAAACATAAGCTGGAATCAAGATTGCCGGGAGAAATATCAATAACCTCAGATATGCAGATGATACCACCCTTATGGCAGAAAGTGAAGACGAGCTAAAAAGCCTCATGATGAAAGTGAAAGAGGAGAGCAAAAAAGTTGGCTTAAAGCTCTACATTCAGAAAACGAAGATCATGGCATCTGGCCCATCAGTTCATGGGAAATAGTTGCGGAAACAGTAGAAACAGTGTCAGACTTTATTTTGGGGGGCTCCAAAATCCCTGCAGATGGTGACTGCAGCCATGAAATTAAAAGACGCTTACTCCTTGGAAGGAAAGTTATGACCAACCTAGATAGTATATTCAAAAGCAGAGACATTACTTTGCCGACCAGGATGAGATGGCTGGATGGCATCATTGACTTGATGGACGTGAGTCTGAGTGAACTCCAGGAGATGGTGATGGACAGGGAGGCCTGGTGTGCTGCGATTCATGGGGTCTCCAAGAGTCGGACACGACTGAGTGACTGAACTGAACTGAACTGAACTCTGTTGTAAGGGAAAATATTACTAGGGCCTCCTCACTGTATCAATTACTTATTACCCAACTCTGGCTCTCAGTAACCTTCCTGTCTCACAGAAACCATGGGTGAGTGAAGAGATATGAGCCAAAACACGTGTGTGAAGGTCATGGCCCTAGAGCACAGGTCAACTAAAAGACTGAGATTCAGCCATAAAATAATAGAACCCTTTCCCTCCCTAGCAATTTACCACCATGTCAACAGGACTCTTATGTAATAACAGTGGATTACTGCTAAGGAGTTACAAGGTGGAAATTCTATTTAAAAAGGAGTTCTTAGAGGAATGCAAAGAAAACAAGTGGAGCAAAATCAAGGACATTAGAGGAATTTGAATCCTTTGGCACTTTCAGCTACAGCAAACATTAAACATACCCAAACTTCTAGTGAGGTTAACATAAAACCTTGCACTGAAAGCCGACATCCATGAGTTCTTATTACCCAAAATATCATATCTAACTTTCAACAAAAAATCACAAGGTGTGCTAAAAGGCAAGAAATAAATATATAGTCTGAAAGGACAAAGGAAATGTCAGAACCAGACCCGTATATGACACAGATGTTTGGAATTTCACAGAGGGAATTTACAATAATTATGATAACTACAATGTTAAGGGGTCTAAAGGAAAAAGTGGACAATATTCAAAACAAATGAGTAATGTAAGGTGAGAAAGGGAAAAGCTAAGAAAAATTTTTTAAAAAGTGTTTAAAAATCAAAAACAGTGTAAAAAAATGAAAAATATTTTTGATAAGTTCATGAGCAGCCTGGACACAGCAGATAAAAGAGTCAGTGAGCTTGAAGATACAACAATGGAAACTTCTAAAACTGAAAGATACAGAGAAAAAAAGAATGGAAAATAAATGGTACAATTTCCAAAAGTATAACATAAATATAACGGGAACACGAGAATAAAGAGAAAAAGAAACAGAAGAATATTTGATGTAATAAGGAAAATTGGCTAGACTGTCCTGATAGATTGCTGCTCTTTGCTGAGGGAAGAGTCTGGAAGAAGCAACTGAGACTTAGGCTTCTGCTTTCTCTTCTTTTTGGGGACCTACTTCATCTCATTGTAAAGAAGGTATATTCTGAGCTCTTCCATAATGTGAGCTTTACCTGTTGAGGCCAGTTACTGGACTGTCTAACTGCCTCAACATAGTGTCAGTAAGTCTGCCTAATTATAGATTGTATATTCAGTTCAGTTCAGTTCAGTCACTCAGTCATGTCCGACTCTGCAACCCCATAAATCGCAGCATGCCAGGCCCCTCTGTCCATCACCAACTCCTGGAGTTTACTCAAACTCATGTCCATCAGGTTGGTGATGCCATCCAGCCATCTCATCCTCTGTCGTCCCCTTCTCCTCCTTGCCCCCAACCCCTCCCAGCATCAGAGTCTTTTCCAATGAGTCAACTCTTTGCATGAGGTGGCCAAAGTACTGGAGTTTCATCTTTAGCGTCAGACCTTCCAAGGAACACCCAGGACTGATTTCCTTTAGAATGGACTGGTTGGATCTCCTTGCAGTCCAAGGGACCCTCAAGATTGTATATTAGCAAGCCCCAAACCACACCTTCCATATTAAACTGTAATAATGTTAACATAGGGTTCTTATATGCATACTGTGACTCCCAGATGGTTCCAGTGAATGAGATTGTCATTTATTAACCCCCTATACTCTAATTCTAAAAGGTTTTATCCTTTTCTGATCATTCTAGAGTACTAATTTTATATAATTAATGTTATTAATAAGTATTAATAAGTTATTAATGTCTAGTCAAGGCTATGGTTTTTCTAATCGTCATGTATGGATGTGAGAGTTGGACTGTGAAGAAAGCTGAGTGCTGAAGAATTGATGCTTTTGAACTGTGGTGTTGGAGAAGACTCTTGAGAGTCCCTTGGACTGCAAGGAGATCCAACCAGTCCATCCTAAAGGAGATCAGTCCTGGGTGTTCATTGGAAGTACTGATGCTTAGGCTGAAACTCCAATACTTTGGCCATCTCATGTGAAGAGTTGACTCATTGGAAAAGCCTCTGATGCTGGGAGGGACTGAGGGCAGGAGGAGAAGGGGATGACAGAGGATGAGATGGCTGGATGACATCACCGATTCGATGGACATGAGTTTGAGTAAACTCCAGGAGTTGGTGATGGATAGGGAGGCCTGGTGTGCTGCGATTCATGGGGTTGCAAAGAGTTGGACATGACTGAGCGACTGAACTGAACGGAACTGAATGTTTGCCCTAAGTAATAGAAAATCCATCTCAGTGATTTATTTTCTCTTGTGTAAATGATACTACAGAAGTATGTGGCAGAGGCAAAAATTTATCAGCTAAGATACCAAGGATATCTTAGCTAAAGGCAAAGGAGAAAAGGAAAGATATTCCCATTTGAATGCAGAGTTTACCAAAGAATAGCAAAGAGAGATAAGAAAGCAATCCTCAGTGATCAATGCAAAGAAATAGAGGAAAACAATAGAATGGGAAAGACTTGAGATCTCTTAAAGAAAATTAGAGATACAACGGGAACATTTCATACAATGATAAGCACAATAAAGGACAAAATGGTATTGACCTAACTGAAGCAGAAGATATTAAGAAGAGGTGGCAAGAATACACAGAAGAACTATACAAAATAGATTGTCATGACCTGGATAACCATGATGGTGTGATCACTCACCTAGAGCCAGACATCCTGGAATGTGAAGTCACGTGGGCCTTAGGAAGCATCACTATGAACAAAGCTAGTGGAGGTGATGGAATTCCAGTTTAGCTATTTCAAATCCTAAAAGATGCTGCTGTGAAAGTGCTGACCTCAATATGCCAGCAAATTTGGAAAACTCAGCAGTAGCCACAGGACTGGAAAGGGTCATTCCAGTCCTAAAGAAAGGCAATGCCAAAGAATGCCAAAAATACCGCACAATTGAACTTATCTCACATGCTAGCAAAGTAATGCTGAAAATTCTCCAAGCGAGGCTTCAACAGTATGTGAACCGTGAACTTCCAGATGTTCCAGATGAATTTAGAAAAGGTGGAGGAGCCAGAGATCAAATTGTCAACATCCGCTGGATCATCAAAAAAGCAAGAGAGTTCCAGAAAAACATCTATTTCTGCATTATCGACTGTGCCAAAGCCTTTGACTATGTGGATCATGACAAACTGGAAAATTCTTAATGAGATGGGAATACCATACAACCTGACCTGTCTCCTGAGACATCTGTATGCAGCTCAGGAAGCAACAGTTACACCTGGATATGGAACTGGTTCCAAACTGGGAAAGGAGTACATCAAGGCTGTAGATTGAGACACTGCTCATTTAACTTATATGTAGAATTGGTGGGAGAAATATCAATAACCTCAGATATGCAGATGACACCACCCTTATAGCAGAAAGTAAAGAAGAACTAAAGAGCCTCTTGATGAAAGTGAAAAAGAAGAGTGGAAAAAGCTGGCTTTAAAACTCAACATTCAGAAAACTAAGATCATGGCATCTGGTCCCATCACTTCATGGCAAATAGATGGGGAAACAATGGAAACAGTGACAGATTTAATTTTTTGTGCTCCAAAATCACTGTAGACGGTAATTGCAGCCATGAAAATTAAAAGCTGCTTGCTCCTTGGAAGAAAAGCTATGACCAACCTAGATAACATATTATAAAGGAGAGACATTACTTTGCCAACAAAGGTCTGCCTAGTCAAAGCTATGGTTTTTCCAGAGTCATGTATGGATATGAGAGTTGGACTATAAAGAAAGTTGAGCACCGAAGAATTGCTGCTTTTGAACTATGTTGTTGGAAAAGACTCTTGAGAGTCCCTTGGACTGCAAGGAGTTCCAATCAGTCAATCCTAAAGGGAATCAGTCCTGAATATTCATTGGAAGGACTGATGCTGAAGCTGAAATACCAATACTCTGGCCACCTGATGCAAATAACTGATTCATTGCAAAACACCCTGATGCTGGGAAAGATTGAAGGCAGGAGGAAAAGGAGATGACAGAGATTGAGCTAGTTCGCATCATAGACTGGATGGACATGAGTTTGAGCAAGCTGCAGGAGTTAGTGATGGACAGGGAAGCCTGGAGTGCTGTATTCCATGGGGTTGCAAAGAGTCGGCACAACTGAGCAACTGAACTGATATCAGGGATAATGTCTGAGAGATCCACTTTTACCTTCACTGCAATGTCATGAGATGTTACCCCAGCTCCAAACATCAGTCACAATCAGGGCATAAGAAAGGAAAGAACATATGATATCTATTTCTATCTTTTTATCAGAGATGCAAAAATTGTTCCAGAAGTTCCCCGATACTTCTTTACATGTCATTGGCCTGAACTGTCACATTATCACATCTCACTATACAAAGGTGGAGAAAATGAGTAATTAGTTTTTCCAGCCTTTAAGGTGGAAGATAACAAATGTAACAGGTGCAGATAAGAAAAGTTATGACCAATCTAGATAGCATGTTAAAAAGCAGAGATATTACTTTACCAACAAATATCCATCTAGTCAAAGCTGTGGTTTTTCCAGTAGTTGTGTACAGATGTGAGAGTTGGACTATAAAGAAAGCTGAGTGCTGAAGAATTGATGCTTTTGAACTGTGGTGTTGGAGAAGACTCTTGAGAGTCCCTTGGGCTGCAAGGAGATCCAACCAGTCCATCCTAAAGGAAATCAGTCCTGAATATTCATTGGAAGGACTGATGCTGAAGCTGAAACTCCAATACTTTGGCCATCTGATGTGAAGAACGAACACAGTGGAAAAGACCTTGATGCTGGGAAAGACTAAAGGCAGGAGGAGAAGGGGATAGCAGAGGTGAGATGGTTGGATGGCACCACCAACATAATGGACATAAGTTTGAGTAAACTCTGGGATTTGGTGATGGACAGGGAGGCTTGGCATGCTATAGTTCATGGGGTTGCAAAGAGTTGGACACAACTGAACAACTGAACTGAACTGAATGCCTATTGGAACAGGCAACCATTAGTGTCAACATAATATGAACAGTGATGCTGCCAGGGGCTCTGAAATGAAGTCAGTTTTATGTCTTTCATTTTGGAAAGGATTTATTATAAATGTAGTTTTCTCATTGTGTCATTTCTTTTTAAATTTTTCTTTGTGTATTCTCACCTGTGTTTAATCAACAGCATGACTTCAAAAACTATATAGCTCAGAGTGATACTTCTTTGGAAAAAAAAATAGCTCATGAGGTGTATCATAGCTCTTCCTCATTTTGAGGATTTTTTTTTTTAATTCTACTTTGGTTTCACTTGTCTGTCTAGTCCATTAATGTTACTGAATGCCTGACACATGCAAAGGTTAGTATCATTTTGAACATAAAAAAATTTCTATTTTTGTATTTTCTTCTGGTTGTTTAGTCATATTGTTAGCTTTACAGAACTTGGGATGTTCAGATTTGGATTCTTAAATCCTCCTAATACATGATGGAGGTTATTCAAAATGTGGTTTCCATTTTTATTTTGTGTTACTCTTGTTGTGATATTGTTACCACTTTCTTTTTCTCATTCCTTGAAACTTAGCCAAATAGAAGTGGAAGGTACTACCGACAAGTTTAGTTCAACTGTTTTGCCAATTTTGATTTTCATTCAAACTGATGTGGGCTTCACAACAGATTTATTCCCTGCTTTTCATGAAAACTTAAAAGCATATCTGTTAAGATTTTTTTCCTTTCAACTTTGAAACATTCTATTAATAGAACAGTACTACATCATGATGTAATATTTATTGACTCTGTAGAGATATTGCTTTGAAGGAAAAATTTTTTAAATGTCTTGCTTTGGGTTAGCATTGGCAAAATGTGTTAAATGTGAGTGGATTTGTTTACAGTATTAACTATTTTAAACAACTATTTTAAACAACATTTTTTAAAGTTTTCTGGTTTTTTTTTTTTGGTTAAAATATGTGTGTGTGTATATATATATATATATATATATATATATATATTCTGCCATGTATGGCACTTAATAAAAATTGCATACACAAAGAATTTAGGTCAATATTTCCAGAAAAGACATAGTAAAAGAAATTAGCCCTTAAAGTAAGAGCTAAATAAATCAAAGGTTGCTTAATAAATAAAAGGTTGCTTTCCATATAAGCATCTTTTACTTAACATTCATTTTCAATTTTTCCTCATGCTCCTTACACATGGATCACAAATTGGGGGAAGAACATACCAATAACAGACAACTCAGGCGAAAATGCTGAATATCATTTTGTAACAAGCTTGCAGCCAGAATAATTAGTGCAGAATCTGCCTCTTGTTACAGATACAAGACGGGCCTTTTGCTCCATGAATGTACTGACTGCATCTCACGGCCAGGCTGGGCAAGCTCCCTGAACAGAGCTGGCAGTGGCGCTTATGCACTTGCTGTCTCAACTTGCTGTTCAGAATCAAGACTGCCAGACCACTGCTAAAATTGATTGGCGTTCACACTTCATTTGAGTGGGTTTGCATTTGGACGAGGTTTCATTTTCACCTTTCTTGCTATTTCCTGAGGCAAATGAGCAATTCTGTGAGGCTGGTGTGCTTTTCAATTCTTGGATTGTTCAGTTACCCACTGGCCCCCCAAGCTTTCTTTATAAAAGAAAGGTCTGCATACTTAAACTTGAAGGTAAAAGAGTGTTATACTCAATTTCTGCATTTTTCAAGATTTTTCTTCCCTTATTTTTTTTCTTTTTAACAGAGCATAGGAGCTGTGTGAATGGTTGCTGACTGAGAACATTAGATATACAGTAAATTCATCATTTATCTACAGATCAAGGGTAAAATTAAACTGGAGGAAATGACCTTGTGACAGCTTTGGGGAAGTATGAATCAGACTTAAAAGGGGAAAGAGTTGTTGACATACTGTTTCCCATATGATTCTTTTCACTGAGAGGGAACAATCTGTTTTCCTTTCAAGGAGCTGGCATTGGTCAAGTGCATTTTAGAAAAGTTACACTGAACTCAATTCATTCAAAGCTGTGAAGCATCTTTTAAACATTAATATACAGTACTACTGATATTCATTTGATGTTTTTTTAAAAGCTAAAATCCAGGTTTGTAATGCCAGACTGGATCAGAATTTGGAACCTCCTACACTAATCTTAGGCAATATAAAAAACCAATATTTATATACACATATGTATGCATATATGCATATGTATATGCATATACATAATAACTTTTTTTTCACAGAAAGAATCTAGGCAAGATGAGATTGTCCAAAAAAATTGACCTGAATTATTCAAATTGAAAAAATTGTCTGGCACAAACTACCTTAGCAATTAGTCAGTTCTATACTTTAGTTCTGCAATGTTCTCCTCCAAAATCACATATGATCAAAAAAGTATGGCAAACTCAATAGATTATTTCAATTATGAAACAAATCTAGACCTTATAATTACAGCAAAGACAGATTCTTTTGAAATAAGCCCCAGATCTCAGGAGCTTTCTGCACCTTCTTCCTTCTCCATGGCAATACTTTTCTTTTTTTCCATTCTTTATCTCCTTTGCTATTGGGTAGACCTTAAAATACCCTTCAAGAAATGGCTCAAATGTCTCAGTGATTACTTCTGTGACTCTGCATCTACTCATTTAGTTTAAAAAGTAAATGTATTATGTATTACCTACATAAGTAATGTTATGTATACTAGAATATAAGATACCAAGGAGCAACCAACTTAACTTGTTCTCTCCAGAACCTTAGGATATACTTGGATGACAGACTTTATCATTTGTAATATAGTTTAATCATCATTTCTGTCTTCATGAGAGATCTGCATTGTCCAATATGGTAGCCACATGTGGTTCTTTAGCACTTGATATGTTACTAATCCAAACTGAGAAATGCCATAACCATAAATATACTAACTACATTTTAAAGACTTAGAAAGTAAAAACAGAGCTACCTTACACTGTGAGCATCCTGACAATAAGAACCATACTTTACTAATTTCTATACTTAAATATCAATTGCATAAAGGATAAAGGTATTCAGTAAATGTATGTTAACTGAATGTATATTTCAAGAGACACCATTAATGTCCTAGAGCTAAGAACAAGATGCTAATTCACGGAGGCAAAAGTTACTTTAGGATTGAAACCCCTGATGTCCTTTTTGTTTTAATTTCTTAAGATATGACAGTTTGGGAACAATTTCAAAGATTTCTTCTTACAGATAATTTGATTTAGTAATTTCTACAGCCTATGTCTTCGTGTCTACAATCCTTCTCAGTTATTTGACCTGGCACATTCTACAGAGGTGATTTTCCTCTAATGCAGAGGGGATTGATGCTATCTTCTGACCCTCCAGCAGGATCACTAGCTAGGCTGAAATGAAAAAGGTGGCCAACAATAGCTCCATGCTCCAGCAAATCTGCCCATTTACCACCAGTGTTCCACTTAGCTGTCTGGGAAGCCTCAGGAGATCCAAAATGCATTTTTATGAGTTGCATAAAGGAGAGGAAAATCTCTAGGAAATCGATGTTGTTTTGGAACATCCAAGATTTAGGTAAGTTATTATCTCCTACGGGCTTCTAGAATCTAAGTTTAGCCTCTGAAGGCTCCAGAGTTTGGAATATTTTTGGTGAATGATAGAGGCATAAATGCTGTGCAATCTTATTTGCTGTGGTCCCAAAATAAATGACTGATAGAATGCCATGCTATGCTCAGTCATGTCCAACTCTCTGTGACCCCATGGATTATAGCCCTCCAGGCTCCTCTGTTTATGGAATTTTTCAGGGAAGAATGCTGGAGTGTGTTGCTATTTCCTCCTCTGGTGGATCTTCCCTACCCAGGGATCAAACCTGAGTCTCCTGCATTGGCAGTATTTTTTTTTTTTTTTAATCACTGTGTCACCTTCGGTGAAGGGTAGAGGCATAAAGGCTGTGACAGTCTTATTTGCTGCGATCCCAAAATAAATAGTTGATAGAGTAAAGGATACTAAAGAAATATGTAAACTAAATGCAGCATAGAATCTGGTTTAGATCCTGAGTCAATGAACGTATTTCTGGAACTGACAAAATTTGATTAAAGTATATAAAACAATATTATAGTAATGTTAATTTAATAATTTTCATAAATATACTATAGTTATGTCTGTTCATTAGCAGTCATATTACTCCCATGTTCTAGCTACTATAAATAATGCTGCAATGAACATTGGGGTTCATGTGTCTCTTTTAGTTATGCTTTCCTCAGGGTATATGCCCAGTAGCGGGACTACTGGGCTGTATGGTAGTTTTATTTGTAGTTTTTTAAAGAGTCTCCATACTCTTCTCTGTAATGGTTGTATCAGTTTGCATTCCCCCCAACAGTGTAAGAGGGTTCCCTTTTCACCATACCCTCTCCAGCATGTATTGTTTGTAGACTTTTTGATGATGGCCATTCTAATCAGTGTGAGATGATACCTCGTTGTAGTTTTGATTTGCATTTCTCTAATAGTGAGTGATGTTGAGCATCTTTTGCATGTTTATTAGCTATCTGTATGTCTTCTTTGGAGAAATATCTGTTTACATCTTCTGGCCACTTTTTTATTGGGTTGTTTGTGTTTCTGGTATTGAGCTGCATGCTGCTGCTGCTGCTGCTGAGTCGCTTCAGTTGTGTCCGACTCTGTGCAACCTCATAGACGGCAGCCCACCAGGCTCCCCTGTCCCTGGGATTCTCCAGGCAAGAACACTGGAGTGGGTTGCCATTTCCTTCTCCAATGCGTGAAAGTGAAGTCGCTCAGTCATGTCCGACTTGTAGAGACCCCATGGACTTCAGCCTACCAGGCTCCTCCATCCAAGGGATTTTCTAGGCAAGAGTAATGGAGTGGGTTGCCATTGCCTTCTCCATGAGCTGCATGAGCTGCTTGTATATTTTGGATATTAATTCTTTGTCAGTTGTTTCATTTGCTATTATTTCCTCCCACTCTGAGGGCTGTTTTTTCACCTTGTTTTTAGTTCCCTTCATTGTGCAAAAGTTTTTAAGTTTAATTAGGTCCCATTTGTTTATTTTTGTTTTTATTTCCATTACTCTTAGAGGTGGGTCATAGAGGATCTTGCTTTGATTTATGTCAGAGAGTGTTCTGCCTATGTTTCCCTCTAAGAGTTTTCTAGTTTTTGGTCTTACATTTAGGTCTTTAATCCAATTTGAGTTTATTTTTCTGTATTGGTGTTAGGGAGTGTTCTAATTTCGTTCTTTTATACGTAGATGACCGGTTTTCCCAGCACCACTTATTGAAGAGACCATCTTTTTTCCACTGTATATTCCTGCCTCCTTTATCAAAGGTAAGGTGCTCTTAGGTATGTGGATTTATCACTGGGCTTTCTATCTTGTTCCATTGGTCTATGTTTCTGTTTTTGTGTTAGTACCATGCTGTCTTGATGACTGTGGCTTTGTAGTATAGTCTGAAGTCAGGAAGGTTGATTCCTCCAGTTCTATTCTTCTTTCTTAAGATTGCTTTGGCTATTCAGGGTCTTTTCTGTTTCCATACAAATTGTGAAATTATTTACTCTAGTTCTGTGAAAAATGCCATTGGTAGTTTGATAGGGATTGCACTGAATCTAGGTGTTCAGCTGAGCCTAGATGCTCTAGAAGCAACAGATGAATAGGTCAGGACATTGAAGTGCATATATATATACACAATGGAATATTACTTGACTATAAAAAGGAACACTTTTGAGTCAGTTCTAATGAGGTGGATGAACCTAGAGCCTATTACAGAGAGTGAAGTAAGTCAGAAAGAGAAAGACAACTATCATATATTAATGTATATACATGGAATCTAGAAAGATGGTACCGATGATCCTAGGTGCAGGGCAGCATAGGAGACACAGACATAAACAGACTTTGGACACAGTGGAAAAAGGAGAGGGTGGGATGATCTGAGAGAGTAGCATTGAAACATATACATTACCAGATGTAAAATAAATACCCAGTGGGAGTTTGACGTATGACACAGGGAACCCAAAGCCAGTGCTCTGTGACAACTTGAAGAGATGGGATGGTGAGAGAGGTGGGAGGGGAGTTCAAGAAGGAGGGGACACATGTATGCCTATGGCCATTTCATGCTGACGTAAGACAGAGGCCACCACCATATCGAAAAGCAATTATCCTCCAGTTAAAGTAAATGAATTTTAAGAAATGATATTACTCAATGTTTAAAAACAGAATTTTTATATTTTATAAAATTCAGAAGCTTTGACCATTTGAAGAAGTTTTCTGAATTTTTAAGTTCCATAATTATAAATAGAACTATATAATATCCACAGTATATTCATATTGAATTTTCTGAACAACACAGGGTTCTGGTGACCAAGTAATATTTTCTATCAATTACTCTGAATGATTAAAATATATTTATTCTGTTGGATGAAGTTATTAGTTTATATTAAGATAAAGTTAAACCAAATATGTATGGATGTTTTATTATGTCTGCTCTCTGTATTGACTTAAAATATGCACATTCAGCCTAAATTATCTCTTTTAATCTATTTTTGAAAAAATTCAACTTACTCTCAGAATCCTGAGGGCATTTCACATTCCATGCTGTGTAAATTAACGTTTATTCCTGACTTGGGCACTGGGAATTATTCACTGTTTTGAGGAACAGAGTGAAATGATCCAGTTGAAGTTTTAAAAAGATATCTACGGTGACAGAGCAAAGCAAAGATAGCAAAGAGATGAGACTAGGAGTATTGTGAATGTATCTGCAGCAGATGATAGGGAGCATAACTAGACAATGGCAATAAGAACAAGAGGGTCCAGTTATAAAGGTCATTCCAGAAACAGTATATCATGAATGCCCACACTAAGGCTGAAAGAACTCATATTTACACACAGTTGCCAAGGCTGGTGACCTAGAAGGTGATGGACTTGAGAGAGCACACCCAACTAAGGAACGGTATATAGAGAAGATATTTTTATATTACTTTATCACTGCTTGTCATTTGGAAAATTCTTTTCTTTAATATATTCTCTTTAAGATTCATTTTCCATAAAAATTCACACAGGAGTCTATTATTGCTAACATCTGAGGAATTTGCTTATAGAAATTTGTGGATCAACTAACAGAGCATTTCTAAGGAGTCAGGCTCATCCACATAGATCTATAAGGCTGAAATGTTTTCTGGAGACAGACAGTACTTACCACGGGTCTCTGTGCTTTTTAACTTTTCAGATTTTGCATGGGAAGTGCCATCCTCAGCTTTAGAATATTACCATGTAAAGGAAGGGACAGGTGATATTTTCCAAACAGTTCATAGTTTATGTTTCTTTAAATATGGTATTACATGGTAGGAAAATTTCCTGAGAGACAAAAAAAAAAAATTTATAAGAAAAAGAAAGAAAGACCAAAAGAAAGAATCAACTGTTTCAATATAAGTCACATGTAGAATAACCCAGAAAATAACTGACTGACTAACAGGCAGCTGTGAGAGTTTAAAATGCTAGTCACGATCAAAAGTCTTCATCAAAAGCTGACGGCAACCAGCCAATGTGTTCGTAACGGATGTGCGAAAGGATCTCCAGCCAAGAGGCAGAAATGAATAAAGCGAAAATTACTGCTATTACCCTGAGCTGAAGATGACCGATGAGGCCAAGCCGACCAGTGAGATTTGAAAGTCAGCAAGCTGCAAGTGATGCCGGAGACCTGGTCTGCTCCTAGTCTCAGGGATCCGACCTCACTCATTGGCGGTAATCACTGCTAAAGGCCTGTCATCATCCACTTTTTATCACTGCAAGGGGACATGTGAGTGCCACAGCCATACCACAGCATTCCCTCCTTCATCAGTACCTGAAATTTGCTACTGTCCTGTGAAATCTGTAAGAGATTTTGCTTTCCTCAATTTCTAAATTCCCTTTAGTGTGAGTTTCTCACCTTAGAAAAAAGGCCTTGTGCTTGATGTGAAGTGCCGACTCATTGGAAAAGATCCTGATGCTGCGAAAGTCTGAAGGCAAAAGGGAAAGAAGGTGATAGAGGATGAGATGGTTAGATAACATCACCGACTCAATGGACATGAATTTGAGCAAACTCTGGAAGATAGTGAAGGACAGGGAAACCTGGCATGCTGCAGTCCATGGGGTCGTAAAGAGTCAGACATGACTTAGTGACTGAACAACTTCATTAGCCAATTGATTTTAGTACTGCCTGAAGGCACACTTAATCTAAATTACCCTTGGCTTTAAACAACATGCAATCACCTCTTAATAGCTTAACCTTGCCAAACTCCTATTTGTATTTTAACTAATGATGTTGTGGGGGGTTTGCTGTTTATATTCAGTAAATAGTTTGCTATTTTCTCCAAAACCCTTCATCCTTTCATCACTTCCAACGCATATGCACATGAATGCCCACACACACACACACACACACACACACACACACACAATCCAAATGGAAACGTTTTAGTCCCATATGTTCTAAAATAGGTGAGTCTGATTTAGCAAATACGTGACTAAATCTAGGGTTTAAAGTAGCTGGTACTGAAGATAATGGATAATGCCAAGGATTCTAGGCCTAGGGATTAAAAGAGCAGTTTCAGTTTTAATTCTTCTGAAAATGTATTCATTCTTGTTATGCAACCAGCGGCCATCCTGTCCTGCAAACGGTAACTAACTCAGGCACTGACTGGCTTTCATGAGCTACCACATCATATTCTCCACTAATCTTCCAGACAAAGGAGAAGCTGAACAAGTCCCAGTTCCAAATGTGTCTCTCCTTGACAACTCCTATCTTATCCAGGCCCAAAAGTGCCAAAGTTCTGCCATTAATAGGTCTGACCCTGATAGCCCCTGTACAGATGAGAATCCAGCATGACCACAGGTGAGTGCTTCTGGCCCACGAACACTCTAAGCCAACAAGCAGTCTCCTGTGCCTGGACTGAAGCTAGTGCTCTGAGGCTCACTGGGCTGCCACTACACCTGACCCTGACTGTGTGCAGCTGGTGTGTCTCACTAGCCCCATACCTGGGGCTCTGAGTCCAGATCTCCAACATGGCTCCCTCAAACTGAAACTTAATCTCAATGACCTTGATTATTTCTGCAATGATTTCTCACAAGATTAGATCCTGCTTCTCAAATAAATTCATATCTCTGACACTGATCACTGCTATCACTGAAAAGTACCACCAAGCCCTCTAGAATCAGCCACCTCAGAATAGTGGCTCTTGACCCTGGGCATGAATTGGAATCAGCTCAAGGTTCAACTCCATTCCCTCAGATTGAAAAACACTGCCTTAAATACCAAAGCCAGTCTGGGCCAATGTGCAGTTTTGCATATACGTAATTCTAGCATGGAAGCTGTTTCAAGCTTTCTAAAGAAGTGTTCAGGCTATAAATCATAAAGTAGTAAACTATATAATATTCTGGTTATCATTGTTGTATAATTTATTGTCATGTTAATCATAGCATGATTAAATTACTGCTTTAACAGCTTCATGGCATTAGGGAATCTTCCTCCAACTCCTCTATTGGTCATCTCTGTCTGGTACCTTCCTGTTCTCCTGGCCCATCAGGTCTGTAGTCATGCCACCTGTTGGCACACCTAAAAGGACATATCCTAGACCACTTGTTCATCCCATTTCACAACACAGTTCTTCCTTTCTTTCCACTCTCTTTGGTTTTTGACCTTGGGATTCTTTTTGACTCACTACTACTTATGGTTAGCCCTGCTACCACAGCCACAGTTTTCTCCTTCGTCTGAATCTAACTTGCCCTCCAGGTGAAAGGCCTTCAACTGCCCTTATAAAACTATCCACTTAGATATGCATAGTTTACTTCTGAATTTCAGAGGGTGTCTAGAATTTTTTGTCCTTATTTTTATGTAGATTAAGATATATATTGTAATAATATCTTTACAATAAAAGGACAGAAAAAAGTAACTTCCATTTTGGTAAAAAGGAAACTAAACAATATAATCTGCCTGTTTTCTGGAGTCAAACCATCAAATTTCTATAAGCAGAATCCTCCCCAAGTTGTCCATAGTCTTCCTAATTGATGCCCATGTTTTCTCAAACCCTTTTGGTACCCCATATTGTTGATAGTTTAGGATGTACTGAATGTTAGATCTTTCCTGTGATACAATATTTATGTGTGGATTTAGCATGCCAGTATCAAAATCACTGCAGATGTTGACTGCAGCCATGAAATTAAAAGATGCTTGCTCCTTGGAAGAAAAGCTCTGACAAACCTAGACAATGTATTAAAAAGCAGAGACTTTACTTTGCTGACAAAGGTCCATATATTCAAAGCTATGGTTTTACCAGTAGTCATGTACAGATGTGAGAGTTGGACCATAAGGAAAGGTGAGTGCCAAAGAATTGATGCTTTTGAACTGTGGTGTTGGATAAGACTCCTGAGAATCCCTTAGTCTACAAGGAGATCAATCTTGAGTATTCAATGGAAGGACTTAGGCTGCAGCTCAAGCTCTAATATTTTGGCCACCTGATGTGAAGAGCTGACTCATTGGCAAATACCCTGATGCTGGGAAATATTAAAGGCAGGGGAAGAGGATGGCAGAGGATGAAATGGTTGGATGGAATCACCTATTCAATGGACATGAATTTGGGCAAGCTCTGGGAGATGATGAAAGACAGGGAATCCTGGTGTACTGCAGTCCACGGGGTGGCAAAGAGTCAGACACAACTGAGCAACTGAACAACAACTCCTGATCTAAAAGATTCATTGACTTCAAATTTTCTAGAGAAGTGACCCTCACTTGATGGAGCATATCATATTAGGAAAACGGACCGAGTATAGGGGAGATACTCCTGAAAGCAGTTGCAATATTATAATTCCAAACCATATTCAGAAAACTTTCAAAAATCATGTACTTCTTCCACAATAAAACTTACAGAAGGGACAGCTCATTTACTCATCCATGATGAACACCTGTTTATAGTTGTTCATAGTATGAGCTACATAGTATGTGTAGCATATACTGTTCTTGCTATTCTATTAGCTACAGGGAAAATCTTCGTTGCCATTTGAAAAGAATGCAGACAAGCTGTAGAAGAGAGTCATGCTGAAACAAAAACCCAAATTAAAATCTCAGGAAAGTTCCACAGAGTGGAAAACTGCAGTTCTACTACAAGTCTCAACTCTGATAGTTTCTCAGCAGCCACATAGAGGGTTGAATGGTGGTCCTCAAAAGATAAGTCCATGTTCTAAGTCCTGGAGGCTGTGAATGTTGCCATCATTTACATAAAGGATCTTGAAGATGTAATTAAGTTAACTTCAAGATGAGATCAGCCTGGTTTATATGGTGGGGGAGAGATATGGGGGGAATCTAAATGCAAACACAGTTAAGTGACATAAGAGACACATAGAGAGACGCAGAGGGAAAGAGGAGAAGGTCATATGATGACAGAGGCAGAGATTAAAGAGATGCATCCGCATGCCAGAGAACACCTGGAACCATCAGAAGCTGGAGGAGATGAAGAAAGATTCTCTGCTAGAGAAGGAGCATGGTCCTGCTGGCACACCTTAATTACAGACTCTGGCCTCCAGAACTGTGAAAATATAAATTTCTATGTTTTAAGCCATGAAGTTTGTGGCAATTTGTTACAGCAACCACAGAAAGTTAATAAAACCATATAGTGTAATTTGAGGTAACTTTTTTCTCACCCTATAGCAACAGAGAGTGTGCATAGTTGATATATAATAAATTCTTAATGGACTCCAGACCCATTGCTTTATATAGATTAAGGACTACCTCTAGGGTAGGAGAGAGTGAAAGGGTAACCTAAATTGATTCAAAATTATTATTCTGCCTGTACAACATTCAGACTCTTACCTTAGGAAAGATACAGTATCTTTTTCTTCTCTTATCTACCATGAGCTACATCAAACAAGACAGGGGGTAAGTAAATACATCACAAAGAATTATTGATTTTTTTTTAATGCAATGTACTTGATATACCAGTGAACTGTTCCCCAAATAATTCCCAAAACATAATTTAGTTATATTTTACACAGGATGTACAGTGTTTGGACCCTTGCTTTTTATTCTTTTCAGGTTGAAGACATCTCCCATTGACCTCATTAGCTACTAATAAAGCAAGTACCTCATAAATGAATTTTTACTTGGCAAAAGTAGATTAGGAAATCCTACAGTTATTCTCAAATCATTCAAAGTTCTAATTTTATTACATAGTAATTATAAAGATAAACCACAAACCAAGATATACTCAATGTTGAATGTAAATAATTTTTACATGCAAATAAAAGAAATTTTTTAAATCACAAAACATAAAATGGCATAGAAAGTAGTAAAACACTAGTAAAAAACAATTAAAACAGGAAAATAGAGAAAAAAATTCTTATCAGTAATGTTTCTGTACACTTGATCTTAGCTACATAAACATAGCTTGGGTGGTTAATTAAGCAGTTGAGAAAAGATAGATGAGGAGTGAAGGAAAGGGAAATAAATAAAACTCTAAGTGAGAATTTTCTGACAAATGTGCCTTCTTGGTTAATTTTCACATCCAGAGCTAAGCAACATCTGCATCGCTTGCACTTCCTTTCATTACCCAAGCACCAATCACTTACTCGTTTATCATTCCTATACATACATATTATAAAATGTGATGATTCGTCACTATTCATTGATCAAATAACATTCAGAATTACCTTCCAAATGCTTTGCACGTAGAGGTGAGCAGATAACTAAAAATCTTTGATGCTTCCTTTTCATAACACCTCCACGAAAAGATTCAGTAAACCTGATTCCTTTTCATTGCTCTCATTAGCAAGGGGACTATGCTCTCTCACTCTGGATAGGCCTGCATGCCTCTCTCCCTCCATGCCTGTTCATTCCACATGCTTTCATGTGCAAATGGACACAAATTGCTGTCAATTGGGAACATTCAGAAACCATTTGCCTTGATTTTCCTTAAGTAAAATATAAAAAGAACTAGGAGCAAATACATGGGACTATTATGTAAGAAGACACTTTAATATGTTGCTTGGATGCTCAGTCCCAAGGAAAACACTGTTTATAAATTGAGCAGATCAGACTTTGTCAATCAGAACTTAGACCACCATCCTTCTGGAAAGTGGCTGCTTTTAGGGGAATGGGTTGTAATATGAAATGGAAAGAAATATGGTCTCTACGTCAGTCATTTTTGCAGCCTTCTCAGAACCTACCCATGGGTCAACTGCAGGTATTCAGAAATTGTTTATTGACTACAGTGGGCATGTGGACTTCTGTTTTCCAAGTTGCAGAGTCTCATTTAGAGATGTTGTTAAAGGCTTCCCGCTCTATTATCCCTATTAGAAGTTTGTAGAATCTTTAACTCACAGCAGCCACACATCTAAACTTTGTTCTGAGCAAACCGCTGAAGGCAGCTGCCCTGACATTTCCCTCCATAGGTAAGTAGAGCTAAAGTCTTGGGCTGAATTCAATGAGAGAAAATGAACAGTTGTGAAAGGACATGATCTCGTCTAAACTGAATCTGAAAAACCCCTTCAAACACATATTAGATTGTCTCTCTCCTCTCTCCTTTCCTCCTTCCATCTCCGTCTTTCTCTGGCAGGCAGAAGATGGGAAAACACTGAGTAGGTAAGCTCTGTTCTACATGCTTTATCTTACTTAATTCAGTTCTATTTACAACACTGCCCTTGGAGAAATCTGAACTCAGCATTATGCCAGCTCACTCGTCAAGGGTGTAGACTGAATGTATAGTCAATAGCAACCACATCCATTGTCTTCTTCCTACACCATGATTACCTCCAAGTACATGGGCTCAAAAAAATTGGTCAATGGAGAAGCCTTAGAGTTCAGCCAACAGGTAAGCAGACTACATGGCAAAGAACTTTCAAAATTAAAAAGAAAAAAAAAAACCTGGATATATGTAAGAAAATAGTATTGTATTTACCACTGAACATCCTTCCAGGAAAGAGCAGGCTTGAGTGCAGATATGGAGAAATTGCTGTAATACTGAAGGGAGCAAGACTACAGTCTGTCATCTTGGCCACATATAAGAATAAAAAAAAGGATATCAAATCAAGTAGAAAGGAAGATAGAGCATGATCTTGTTAGGTAGTTAGAATAGGAAAAAGGAGTCCAAAATGGTGGTGGCTAAAAGACAAAAAAATGAAAAAGCCCACAAAAATGAGACAAAAGAAAATCCAAGGGCCAGAGTGAGAATCTCAGGTGAAACAAACAGCCCTCCTGGCTAGCCCAGTTTACATAAGGCAGGCTCAGGGGGAGGAGAAAAAAGCATATAAAAAGAGGAGCCATAACTGAGCTGCTCTTTTCTTTTGGGTTGACCCTCCCTCACACCTGGAGGATGTATTTTCCTTTGCTTGCCAAATAAAACTGAGCTGTCATGTAACTGTAACACCGGTCCACTGTTTCAAATCTTTGCTGTGGCGAGACAGAACCGAGGAAATTACACACACCAGAACTCAGGAAAGATTAAAACAAAGATAAGCATTGTCACCAAGTCAGATGAAAATACAGCTAACAATTCCATAGGAATTAATAGTTTCAATTAATACAGTCAAACCTCAGTATCCTCCCATATAATTTAAATCATTCCTAGAATACTTATAATACCTAATACAAAGTAAATGTCATGTAAATAGTTGCAAATACAATGTAAATGATATGTAAAGAGTGCCAGCATGTAGCAAATTCCATTTTGCTTTTTGAAATTTTCTGGAATTTTTATTTTCCAAATATTTTTGATCCACAGTGGGTTGAATCTGCAGATGTGGAACACACAAGTACTGAGGGCTGACTGTAATTTTCTGCACTGTGTCCCAGTGTGACATTGCTTGCCTGTTGTTTTTATTCTTAAAGATCCAGGACAATTTTAACCTTAAATCCTAATTCTAGAGTCTATGTACCTCAGGAGGCAAAGAGGTGCTGTACTCTTTCCAGGTATCTCTAAGTCATTTTTCTAAAATTTTCAAAAACTCCCTTGTAACTAAATGTATCGAGTCCAGGCTCACTCTGCTCACCATACAAAAGGCCAGTGAGTCAAGAGATGAGGCATTGAGGCAAGGAATACGACTTTATTTGGAAAGCCAGCTGACTGAGAAGATAGCATAATAATGTCTCAGAGTAAACATCTTGTTGGGGTCTGGAAACCAGGTTCTTTTATAGAGCCAAAGAGAGAGGCAATGAGGAACTAAAGTCAAAAAGACAGATGAATAAAGAGGGAAAAGCAGTGAAGAACTCAAGGGAAAGGGAGGGAGAGGCAATGGTGAAGAGCAGTAAGAGGATCTTCAGTCTTGAAAGACATCTCCAGAAATGGCCAGCCTTTGGGATGTGTGTGTTAATCTCTTCTCTTTGTTGTAGCTATTCACAGGCAGGAAGTTTCAGATTATCTCTAAGAGCTGAACAAAGGCATTTTAGTTTACAGTCAGGAAGAGGGGCCAGGTCCTTCAAGGCAGGCCATTATGTATGACTGTAATAACAAAAGCAACAAAAAGCAAGTCAAAGAAATAGTTTCCAACCTGGAGTCAGAATTGGCTTCTTCTCTGTAACATATTCAAGAACATAGACCAGTGGTTCCCATTTCCTTAGGGATTTCCACCACCTCATTCGCAACTGTACCTGTAATAATTGCCTCATTCATTTTAGCAGCAGGTTTTTGCCATCACTTAAGGTATCTAACGTTTCTCCTTATTAGGGAAAAGCACTTAAAGATGCTTATCTAATTGTGTTCAGACAACATAAATGACCCATCTTTATCCAAGTTGAACTCCCAGTAGCTGTCCATCAATGTATGTTGATAGTTCAGTTCAGTTGCTCAGTCGTGTCCGACTCCTTGTGACCCCATGAATTGCAGCACACCAGGCCTCCCTGTCCATCACCAACTCCTGGAGTTCACTCAGACTCACGTCCATCGAGTCGGGGATGCCATCCAGCCATCTCACCCTCTGTCGTCCCCTTTTCCTCCTGCCTCCAATCCCTCCCAGCATCAGTCTTTTCCAATGAGTCAACTCTTCTCATGAGGTGGCCAAAGTACTGGAGTTTCAGCTTTAGCATCATTCCTTCCAAAGAACACCCAGGGCTGATCTCCTTTAGAATGGACTGGTTGGATCTCCTTGCAGTCCAAGGGACTCTTAAGAGTGTTCTCCAACACCACAGTTCAAAAGCATGAATTCTTCGACATTGATACTGCTGCTGCGATGTCTTTTCAGTTGTGTCTGACTCTGTGCGACCCCATAGACGGCAGCCCACTAAGCTCCCCCGTCCCTGGGATTCTCCAGGCGAGAACACTGGAGTGGGATGCCATTTCCTTTTCCAATGCATGATTGAAAAGTGAAAGTGAAGTTGCTCAGTCGTGTCCGACTCTTAGGGACCCCAAGGACTGCAGCCCACGAGGCTCCTCCGTCCATGGAATTTTCCAGGCAAGAGTACTGGAGTGGGGTGCCATTGCCTTCTCCTGGCATTGATACTTAGGCTCTGACTAATTGATACTAAAGAGAATCTAACACCTCTGATCTGATAAATATTGAAGTAGTGCTGATGAAGGCAAAGAAAGATTTTCCACAAAGACTTTTGGAGACTAATGAAGCATCAGATATGCAAAACAAAAAAACCCTAACACCTCATTAAGGTGCAAATGTAGGCTAAAGGAATATCAGGAGCTAAATATAGCCTCATTGCATAGCTGCCTTTCTCTGCACCTGCCCTCTCTAACTCCAACTTGGTAGGTGATAAATCATTTGGATTTTTATATTTGGGGTAAGAGAAGTTGATCAAAATTTTAGTGAGGGAAAAGAGCCTTAAGGATTTATCAATGTGTTCTCTCTCTGCAGTTTCCATTCCCATGCTCCTAAACATATTTGTTACAAAAGAATTCACTATTATGAGCAACTTTAAGAATTTATGAAATAAATATGGGTTAGAGAGACAGGAGATTAGTCCTGGGTGTTCATTGGAAGGACTGATGTTGAAGCTGAAACTCCAATACTTTGGCCACCTGATGTGAAGAGCTGACTCATTTGAAAAGACCCTGATGCTAGGAAAGATTGAGGGCAGGAGGAGAAGGGGACGACAGAGGATGAGATGGTTGGATGGCATCACTGACTTGAAGGACATGGCTTTGGGTGAACGCCAGAAGTTGGTGATGGACAGGGAGGCCTGGCGTGCTGGGATTCATGGGGTCTCAAAGAGTCAGACACAACTGAGCGACAGAACTGAACTGAACTGAGAGAGAGAGGGTTTATAAGCAAAGCTGTGAAAGTATTGAAAGTACTGTTCATATAATAATAATAATAAATATAAGAAAATCAGGAAGAAAAAATAACAGAACACATATTTTAAAAACATCTATGGCTTTTAACATATTTTGAATTTGTAAAAAAGTAGTACTAAACAACATATTTCCTTGGTCTATTCTAGCTCACTAAAAAACTTGAGAATATTCTTTTCCCATAGTGATGGTCACATATTTGTTTGCTTTGATGCACTACTACCCATATGCACAGGCACACAAAATCTGTTTGGTCCTTAAGCCTATTTTTAAATTGTTTTTGTTTTCCTAGTCAACATTGTGATTTCTGTATGTTAGACCTCAAAGTCTCACAAATGTGGAAGTGATGTCAATTTGACTTTGGGAGTGTTAATTAAAGAAACCATTAGACTGAGCTAGTTCTAAAGTCATATAAGCCTGCCTACACACCCAAACCTAAGCCTGAAATGCCTCAAAGTCAACAAATCAAAACCCGAGGACAACTAATCATAGACCTCCAACTAGGTCTTCCCAAATAAGACAACCACTTACATGATAATCAGTCAAATAAGGTTGTCTCTTTGCTTCCCCATCTTCTCTGTAAAAATCTTTTCATGAGGTCCTGTCTATGAAGTCATCTGAACTACTTCCAGTTTGGGACTGCTCCATTCAAATCAAGCTTTGCTCAAATAAACTCATAACGTATTTAATGTGCTTCAGTTTATCTTTTTACAGGAGGAATTTAACTGATTTCTCATTCATGAAAGTCTTGATTCCCAGTGGTCATTGGGAAATCTGGTATAAAACCTCCAGATTTTCACCATCATAATCTACCCATTAAACAAATTGTACCTGAATTGTGGAATTAAGACAAATTTGTTAGCAAAAAGCCTAGGAATATATACTTATCTTACAGATGAAAGCTCATTTTAATATCGTATCTGTTTTTTCTTTAATTTTTTCCTGGCAATTGCCAACATAAATTACTTTTGTAGGACTCTTATGTTTCTTAATCACTACTACTTTTGCTACATCCCACACTAGATACTAAGGACTTCATTCTCCCTCCCTCTCTCTCTTAACTCACAGATTATTTCTGAAAGTATCTAAAGTGAAAAATGAAACAAAAGAGTTCTGTCTTTGTAATTTCATATCAAGTGAGGAAGTAGAGGTTTTTTCCACCCAGATAGTTCAGAGTCCACTGCCAATGAATTCTCTCTTTTCTCTATCCTATTTCTGTAAGAACTGGAAAAAAAGAAAAAGTCCAGACAAGTAGTCTGGACACTACTGAAGCAAGTGTGGAAAGCCTGTGCAATCTGGGAAGCCCAGGCATTGCTGGAAATTTCTCTCCATCTAAGTGACCCTGTCACTGATATTCTGTTCCTCAGGGCATCTTCCCCATTGGTCATTAGAAAGGGAAACTCACATGAAATTAAATATCATTCTGTATGAAATATGACTTTAGTCTTCAAACTAGTCTTGATTTGCAAGGACACAAGCCATTATGCTGGGGTTGAAGACACTAATAATAAAGGCACCATTTGATAAAGTAACTATTCACAGAGAAAGAAACCATGGAAATATGTGGTGAAATTAGTCAGTGTTTCTAAATTGTCTTTCTGAGAAATGAGATGCATTTAAAATAGTGCCCTACACTTTTAAGATGGGAACCATGATTAATGACGATGCTTTACCTCATCCAGCAAGAAAAAGAATTGCACGTCAAAACAGACACAAGGTATCTTAAAATTGTAGATAGTGTGGAGAATGTATTTTCTATCTTTGAAAAAGGAAAACAAGCAAGTAATTGCTGCCTCCTTTCAAAGGGTTAAGCATTTCTGATTAGCTTTGGGTCATGCATCACATTTTGAGTGCCTAAGCTTAAAGACACACTTCATTGAACCCCATCTAGCAAGCTTCATGCTTATGAAGGTGTTCCTCTTGATTGCTTCTCATCTGGGCTACAAAACGATTGGGTTGGAGACTGACATTGATTAAGTGCAAGAGAACCATGTTTTACTGTGACAGCTGCTGGCTTCTATCAACAAATCAATGTTTTTTTGTTTTTTTTTCCTTTTCGCCTTAACTCTCCCGTTAGCATCCTGCTGTTACTAGAGATGAAAAACATCTCTGTAACTGTCTGCTGATTGACCATTTTCTGATTTGCCAATCACATAAAATGTTTTTATGATGGAAAAGGCTAACCCTTCATTCTAAGCAGCTTTTGTGCACAAATAGTGCAATTTGCTGGAATCCTTTGGGGTGTGGCTGCTGCTCCTATAACTTAAAATCACAATAGAGAGTAACATATTTTACAGAAAAATGTCACTTTACTCTCTGAATTTGATCGGTAAAATTACAAATACATCCTGTCCATGAATTTGGGAGTGTTTAGCAATGGTTCCACCCACTGGTCTTTTGCTATCTAAATAAGATAGTGGCCATTTATAGCTTTTTGTGCACAGACTATTCCTGGTTATTTATAAGGCAGGCTGTTTAAGCTGTACAGTTCATACGGGATACCAGAAAGAGGAGACATGGTTAGGAGACAATATATACAGAGATCTCCAAAGCAGCACTGTGTCAAAATAGAATTTTATAACTTCCTTTCTGCCTTCTACCTCCAATTGTATGGCTTCAAATTGAGCCCTAAATTTGCCTGACTAGAAACATATAGGACAGACCCATATAGAAGGAGTAAATCACTGCCCAGTAATTAGAGCCTTCTGGGACTATTTAATGAAAGGTGTATTTTCATATGCTCTGTCTGCGATTTTTTTTTTTATAACCAAATACTAAGTAACCTGAAACCAAGATTTTAACTGTGTCAAGTCTTGGACAACATGATTTATTTTGCCCAGTCTTCCCTTATGCCTTAGGATACAAACTCAAAAGACACAAATTATTTTACTGAAAACTTGTTACATTGTCAACAGGCCAAAATGGCAGTGGGATTTGAACAATGGAGTTCCTTGATGTGATGAGTTGAATATAATCATGACTTGCCTGTAACTTCCTGCTAGCTTGATCAGCAAGCCACCGGAAATGAAGAAAGAAAATTCAAATCTCCTGGATAACATAGAAAAAAAAAATCACTTGTTCAGATCAAGGAAAACATTACTAGCTGTTTTAAAGGACATTAAATATATATATAGCACTTAATTAGCCAGTTTCCCAAGCAAAATAGCATTGGACAGGAATCCTAGATGTATACTGATGGTTCTCTAACTCATTTATCCTGGATGACCGTCAGACCCCAGGCTACACAAAATCCTGCATGAAAGAAGGTATTCATATTAATACATCTTTCAAAGGTAAAAAGAGGGAAGGATAAAACAACTTGGTCACAAGGAAAAGAGGGCTTGGGAGAGGATTCCATAAGGGTTCCTGCTAAGCAGCTCCTTGACATTCTCTGGCCCTAGTCTCCATACCTCCAGAGATGTTTTTCAGTCACTAAAGGAGATGGTTTGGAATACCAGACCACCTGACCTGCCTCTTGAGAAACCTATATGCAGGTCAAGGAACAACAGTTAGAACTGGACATGGAACAACAGACTGGTTCCAAATAGGAAAAGGAGTACGTCAAGGCTGTATATTGTCACCTTGCTTATTTAACTTATATGCAGAGTACATCGTGAGAAACGCTGGGCTGGATGAAGCACAAGCTAGAATCAAGATTGCTGGGAGAAATATCAATAACCTCAGATATGCAGATGACACCACCCTTATGGCAGAAAATGAAGAGGAACTAAAAAGCCTCTTGATGAAAGTGAAAGAGGAGAGTGAAAAAGTTGGCTTAAAGCTCAACATACAGAAAACTAAGATTATGGCATCTGATCCCATCACTTCATGGGAAACAGAAGGGAAAACAGTGTCAGACTTTATTTTGGGGGGCTCCAAAATCACTGCAGATGGTGATTGCAGCCATGAAATTAAAAGACACTACTCCTTGGAAGGAAAGTTATGACCAACCTAAGTTTAAGTTGCTCAGTTGTGTCCGACTTTTTGCAACTCCGTGGACTGTAGTCCACCAGGCTCCTCCATCCATGCGATTCTCCCAGCAAGAATACTGGAGTGGGTTGCCATTTCCTTCTCCAGGGGATCTTCCCAACCCAGGGATTGAACCCAGGTCTCCCACATTGCAGGCAGATGCTTTAACCTCTGAGCCACCAGGGAAGCCCTATGACCAACCTAGACAGCATATTGAAAAGCAGAGACATTAATTTGCCAACAAAGGTCCATCTAGTCAAGGGTATGGTTTTTCCAGTGGTCATGTATGGATGTGAGAGTTGGGCTGTGAAGAAAGCTGAGTGCCGAAGAATTGATGCTTTTGAACTGTGGTGTTGGAGGAGACTCTTGAGAGTCCCTTGGACTGCAAGGAGATCCAACCAGTCCATTCTAAAGGAGATCAGTCCTGGGTTCTTTGGAAGGAATGATGCTAAAGCTGAAGCTTCAGTACTTTGGCCACCTCATGCGAAGAGTTGACTCATCGGAAAAGACCCTGATGCTGGGAGCAATTAGGGGCAGGAGGAGAAGAGGATGAGATGGCTGGATGGCATCACCAACTTGATGGACATGAATTTGAGTGAACTCCGGGAGTTGCTGATGGACAGGGAGGCCTGGCGTGCTGCAATTCATGGGGTCACAAAGTGTTGGACACCACTAAGCTACTGAACTGAACTGAACTGAAGTGAAAGGAGATGGCTATCTCTTGGTAGAACTACTTTATGATTGCAAGAGTGTTTTCTCATTTGACTTCATTACCATGCTAAAAGGCTTTTACTACTATAATGCAGTTCATCCTGGCTCTCAGAATATTTCTTCACATTCAACCACATTCCACTCAAATTTCTTATATAACTTTTAAGAATCTGAAAGTTTGAACAATACTGTTGCATCTGTTATGAGATATCCATATAGAGAAAAAAAGTATCATCGAAACTTATTTAAAAACATATTTATAAGTGTTGCATGTACTCACTTTTTAGAGAAAAAATTTAAAATTTTTCCCTCTTCTCTTTTACCTTATGGTTAAGAAAATGTTTCACTTCAAAAGAGGTAAAAAAAATAAATTAGGACGAACAATCCAATGAACCCATTATAATGATATTTGCCTCCAGACCAATTATGAGGGAGAAGGATTCCTTCTGTTACTTGAGAGAAAGTTGACAGCAGTTACTTTGTCCTGTTTGGTTTTCTTAAGCTTGGGAAAATTTCCTTTCTCTGTCACATATTTTTTAAGTTTCTGTGTGTTTCCACTATCATCTATGAAAGAAGAATTTTAGGCATTTAGTTTGGTATACAATTTTCCATCACATATGAGAATTAAGGAAATCGTATTTAAAAAGCATTCCTTTCTCAATTATTCTAACACATTGTTGCAAAGGGAAGCATCTCATCCTGAAGTTCTCAAGCCCCAGGTTTATCCCATGTCCAAGACCACACACTTGGCCTAAACGGAAAGGACTTGAATTTCATTTTCACCAAACCACTCACGTGATGGTTAAAGGTTCACACTGAAACTATTGTTTCTACTAACATAAGGAATGACACATATGCAAGGTCATTAGAGAATCCAAGAAAGAACCTGAAGTCCACTGGCAGATATACAGTGTTTGGGTGGATAAACAGGTACATTTGCCTTAGGTAGTTCTCTGGACAGATTCTGAGATGGAGACTTGAAGTCAGACCATTAAGCAGGGAAGTACTCTTGAGAGTTACAATTGTAAAGGCTAGGATGGCAGAACCGGACAATGGGAGAAGCTGACTTGCAGCACAGCTGGGGTATGTACCCATGCTGGAGAGCCCTAAGGATGGAATGACTCCTAAGAGTTTTATCCAATAGTCAAGAGTTCTGGCCTTTATCTCTATAACAGCCAGTTTGGGGCCTCGAGAAACTTCCTATGAGGGGGCATACCTCTGGGTGAGTCACTACTCACAGCCAAGGGCAATACCCAGTAAGGAAGGCAGTTGTGAGATGTTAGCAGCAGAAATTTCAAGCAATGGGAGGATGAGTACATCAGCCAGAAGAGGGAACCTAGGCAAAGTCATGCAGTAACTACTGGAGAAAACACAGTTTATAATATAGACTATTCTGCATCAATATAAAAATTCAATATTTTATCTACAGTGGCTTATTTTCACAGGAAAATTATATTCTAGGTTTGATGTTTAATTTTTACTGTGTGGGTGTACATCAGTCCTTTTTTACATCTAATTTAAAACTAATTCCTCTTGGAAACATAAGTCAGAATTTTGGAAGGACCTGGCTTAATATATTCATTTTGCTAATAAAGGAAAATTTTTCCATGTCAAAAGGCTCTTTCGTGATAGAGATATATTAAGAAGGGGTTCCAGTCTAATTTCCTTTTAGGTCACCATTCTACTTCATTAATTTAATAATCTTTGACTGTCCATTATATTTTTATTGTTGGAGATAGAAAATCCATGATTCCCACTCCCATGTAGCTTATCATCTTGAAATCATCTGTACTGAAATATGCCCCATTGTTACTGAAAATGTTATTCTAAGAATTAGCCTTGACAACATTTGTACTAGTTGTTCTATGACAATTTAATGTGAAACCCTCACCTCTTTTGAGGTAGAAATGTATCAATCTTTCCATATTTTAATTATGAAGCTATAGTGGGGGCATGAGGAGAAGGGGACAACAGAGGATGAGATGGCTGGATGGCATCACTGACTCAATGGATGTGAGTCTGAGTGAACTCAGGAGTTGGTAATGGACAGGGAGGCCTGGCGTGCTGCGATTCATGGGGTCACAAAGAGTTGGACACGACTGAGTGACTGAACTGAACTGATAGGAAGGAAAACTTTTCCCTTCTAGGTTCTTGAGATGGCATAATAATTATATTGGCATAAAACAGATTAACAGAAGAAAAAGTGTAAACTTAATTTTGTACATATGGAAGTCCCACAAAAACATAAGATACTCTCCAACAGTCAGGCTATTGAGGTTTGCATGCCTTCCTGAGCTAAGAAAAGCTATGACCAAACTAGACTGCATATTAAAAAGCAGAGACATTACTTTGCCAACAAAGGTCCATCTAGTTAAAGCTATGGTTTTTCCAGTAGTCATGCACGGATGTGAGAGTTGGACTATAAAGAAAGCTGAGTGCCAAAGAATTGATGCTTTTGAACTATGGTGTTGGAGAAAACTCTTGAGAGTCCCTTGGACTGCAAGGAGATCAAACCAGTCAAACTTAAAGGAAATCAGTCTTGAATATTTATTGGAAGGACTGATGCTGAAGCTGAAACTCCAATACTTTGGCCACCTGATGCGAAGAACTGACTCCTTGGAAAAGACACTGATGCTGGGAAAGATTGAAGGCACGAAGAGAAGGGGATGACAGAGGATGAGATAATTGGATGGCATCACCGACTCGGTGGACATGAGTTTGAGCAAGCTCTGTGAGTTGGTGATGGACAGGGAGGTCTGGCATGCTGCAGTCCACAGGGTCACAAAGAGTTGGACACAACTGAGTGACTGAACTGAACTGAACTGAGCTAAGAAGTAGATAGAGGTCTGGGACTTCAAAGGGGAGGAAGATAGTTCACAGGAAGAGGGAAGAGCAAATGTTTGATAAATGTTTACCATATTAAGAATTCTTTCTGGTGTAAAAAAAAAAAATGTTATCTTTGGTAATAGCTCTCTTCCTTGTATAGGCTCCCTATCCAATTTATTTTAGGCAGTTAAAGGGGATATAAAAAGTTCTTCTTGAGTTCGTTGGACCTTGATGTCTTTAGCTCGAAGTAATCCTCATGCCAAAGTGCCACATTCTGGGGCAGCCTGCCTTGAACCCCATCAAAGCCAATATCAGTAATGTTCTCCTTCTTAGCTATCACCTGACTCTGTCTCAAATAACCACACCCCATGAGTGTTAAGGCTGTGCTTCTTCAGAATTAATTATACCCTATTCAGCCTCAAGGATACACTTATTCTTTTAGCTTTCCTCTGTTCCTACTTAATATAGGCTGTCTCATTTCTCTTTGCATACCAAATGATTTGTCCTACTACCATAAACTGATCTTTTTAAAGATAACCTCTGTGAACATTACACGGGTCTTCCTATTCTGTCAGCCCCACTGGAGCTAGCTGAAAGGACCTAATCATAGGAGGTAGAAGCTCCAGCTGTCAATGCTGGGGAAGGTGGCCAAATGAGCAGTGTGACCTCCCCAGTGCGTGGAACATTCCACTGCAGCACAGTAAGCTTCAGCCACTGAAACTGTTCCTGTCCATCTGGTATTGCCTGAGTCTACTTTTTTCTCTCAACTTGGTTTTTATGATTTATGACAAAGGTGGTAATGACAATGATGTTGATGATAATCATATCTATCAAGCACGAACTGTATGAAATATTTCTATAAATCCTTCCTCATTTTATTTGGTCTTCAAAAAGGGGCATAATGTAATTCATAATTGTTGTTGCAAACATGGCCAACTATAAGCCACATTTTTTTTTTTTTTGCATGATTCCAGTCTCCAGAACACAACTGTCTATTCATACTAGTCCCCTGTCTGATGCCTCTGTGGGATCTTCATAAGATATTGCCATGTTCCTGCAGAAAGTGTCATATCAACATTCATTATCTTACAATTGTTCCACATACTTTCTAAATACTTTTTAATGTATAAAATTTGGTAGAACTTCTGTCTTCCTCTTCATAGCAAGTAAAACTTATAATAAAATGAAACTAAAATTCAGCATAAACACTCTTCATACAAATACATCTTCCTCTCCCCCTCCCTTTCTCTCTCCTCCTCCAGTTCTCCCTGAAGTTACCCATTATAGAACACTCCCCTATAAGAGAGGATCCTAATGATACTCTGCCCTTAAAGCCTATATCAGCACAATGGTTGGCATTAAAATAATCAGACACAGATCTAACCCCAAAGCATTGATGAGTAACACACCTTTGCTTTTTGTTTGTTTTGATCAAGAGATAGAAGTAAAACTCCCTTTAACCATCTCCAGCTCATTCTCAAGTTTCTCTTCCTCCAGTGACTACATCTTTCCTGTTTTCCTCAATCCATTTCTTTTCATAGTTGCTCATAATAAAAGCAGTTCTTTATCTTCTTTCACTCTAACCTTTCCAAACTGTCCCCTACCATCCCCTCGCTTTATAGAATCACTTCACATAGTAAAAACAAACCTATGAATTTCTAAAAGAAAAGGAAAAGGAAAATAACTAGTATATTCAATAGATAGCATTTTGCTGCAAATGTGAATAGGTTTGAAGGAAGGGGTTGATGATGGAGAAGATATAAGGGGTGGGGTGTGGTGCTACAACTGTTGAGTAGACTCATCCAAATCAACATGGTAAGTTCTTTTTTTCCTTTAATTTGAAAGGTGTCTAGCTTCCATAAAACTCTCCTCAGTTTTGGCCTTATATCAGCAACTTCCTGTTAAAAAGCTCTCGCCAAATCTTATTGGAATCTCAAATTTATTACATTAGCAAAAAGAATTAATTATGGGCCCTGGGACATTTGCTTTTCTGCAAACTATTGATTTAATCTCACCATCAAATTGCCCAACATACCTGGGTAGCTCAAATGGTAAAGAATTTGCCTCCTATGAGGGAAACCGGGGTTTGATCCCTGGGTCTCGAAGATCCCCTGGAGAAAGGCATGGCAACCCACTCCAGTATTCTTGCCTAGAAAATCCATGGACAAAGTCTGATGGGCTACAGTCCATGAGGTTGCAAAGAGCTGGACATGACTGAATGACTAATACTTTTACTTCACTTTCAAACTTTACAGTCCTCTCTCCTCTCATCTCCAAGTGCTTCTAATCAAAAATGTTGCAGACTCCTCATGAACATCTCCATCATCAAAGCCTTGGCTTAATCTCTTGTCATACCTTACCTACATTGGTACAACAATCTCTTCAATAATTTCAATTTCCTGCTTCAGAAATTGCCACTCCCTTCCATCTTTCCTTTCCCTACAACTAAGAACTTTTTTTTTTTTACTTTCTATAATGGAAAATTTGAAACCTATAGGAAAGTAATAGAAATAATCAAATAAACTCAGGTATCCATCAACCAGTTTTAACAGTTCACAATTCACAACCAACTTATTTTCATCTATAGTCTATCCCTGATTGTATTAAAGCAAACTCCAGGCATGGTATCATTTCAACTCTGAAGAATATAAGAAAGAAACTTTTCTTTTTGAAAAATCTTATTACAAAACATTATCACACTTAAAAATTAACTATATTTTTTAACAGCAAAATGTCAAGCAGTGTTCATAACTTTCCTCATTGTCTTACACATTTTTATTTTACAGTTTGAATTAAAGTCTAGATAGGAACCATAAAATTGCAACTCTTTCCTTATTTTTCAAGCATCTCTTACTCTATGGTGCCTACTCCTTTCTTTCTTTTGTCATTGTTATGGTGGTGTAAAACAAGAAAAACAAAGAATGTTGCTCACCATTCTGTCCTACAAGGATTAAATCATCAGCCACTGCAGTTCCTGATCAACAGTGCACCTGAGAGGAATTTAGAATGAAAAACAGGGTTAGGCACTCTGTACTTCGGACAAGCAGGCCTCTTAGATAAGATGTATATCTCAGGAAGAATTTTAATGAACCCTGATACTTCCATCTCCCGATACATAGAAATGCACAAAAATCATTAACTTGAATTATTTGTTCCTTGTCAATAGTAGTAGTCTTCTACCCAGATGTATGCTTGACTACATGTTTTCCCTAGCCAAAAGTCATGTATAAACTGGCCTGTTGCTTAACTCTTTGGAGCACTTCCCTCAGAGCTACTGAGAGGCCGTCTCCTGGGCTGTCAGTTCAGTCACTCAGTCATGTCCTCAGCAAAGTCCTCAAATAAAACTTAAACTCCCAGCTCTTTTGTAGTGTGTTTTTCTTTCAGTTGACAATACTAGTTGAAGAAAATGTATTGTTTGTTTTGTCTGAGTTTTTCTAATTACATTTTCATGATTTTGTTTAACATGTTTGTTAGTTTGCTATGTACCTATAAGTTGATGATCAAATCTAGAGGTTTAATCTGTTTTGGATTTAATACTTTAGGCAAGAAAATTTCATAGGTTTTCTCATATGCTTGCATGAGAATGGCTTATCTTTTTTATGTTACCTAGTTCTATTAATTTATGAGGTATTACAAGCCAAATTGTGATACTTTATCATTTCTTCTTCATTTACTAGGTCAAATTGCCTATAAAGAAGAAATTTCCCTTATCAATTATCTGGTTACTTTAAACCATAGTTTTAAGCTTCTTACTGAAAATGCTTCATGATCCAGCTCTGAGCTATCTTGTCAGGATTAGCCCCCTTCTTCATCACATGCATGTTTTCCCCAGGAGTGTAATGGTTTATAAGAACCGGATTTCAAGATCTTTTCTTGACACCCCCAGCATTTAGCAACTGCTGACATGTATTAGCCAATTAAGAAATGTTTGCCAAATGAAAGCAAGCATATGAGTTTTCTATATAAGTAACTGATCGTGTAATACTTGTATTTATGCATGATTTCAAACACATTCAGAATTTCAGATGCTCATACTTAATGTCAGAAAGAATTCTTTTCAATGTGAATACACCAATATACTGACAAGTCATATTAACTTCTAATACAACATTAGCAGTGAATTAAATGAAGACATCCTAAATTATACCATTCAAGAGATAAATGTTATTCGAGAGTGGATTTGGCACCATGCACTCTTAGCAATATGATGTCACCAGTTCTCAATGATTTTATTTCCTATCACCTGCAGTAACCAAACCATCACTAATAGTTAGGTAGTATTCGCATTTCAAAAAGAACACTAAGAAAATTTTCTTCAAATACAATGAGATTTCTTTATTTTCAAAACACTCTCACTTATTCTTAAAACACTCTCCTGCTGTCTTGAGAACAGTTCAGTCACTCAGTCATGTCCAACTCTGCAACCTCATGGACTGCAGCACGCCAGGCCTCCCTGTCCATCACCAACTCCTGGAGTTTACCCAAACTCATGTCCATTGAGTCGGTGATGCTATCTAACCATCTCATCCTCCGTCATCCCCTTCTCCTCCTGCCTTCACTCTTTCCCAGCATCAAGGTCTTTTCCAGTGAGTCAGGTCTTCGCATGAGGTGGCCAAAATATTGGAGTTTCAGCTTCAGCATTGGTCCTTTCAATGAATATTCAGGACTGATTTCCTTTAGGATGGACTGGTTGGATCTCCTTGCAGTCTAAGGGACTCGCAAGAGTCTTCTCCAACACTACAGTTAAAAAGTATCAATTCTTCAACCAATTCTAAGGCCTGTTGCCTTAGATGATGCCATATCCATAGGTTTTCTGCCTACAAATACCACTTTCATTCTGTATCTGCCTGCTCATCTTTTCTAAGTGATCTTCAGATAAAAGACTTCCTCAAAGTTTAGAAAACTTTCTTTATTCCTATATTTACTCTTAGGCAATGTTATCTAATTATCAGCTTCTTTCTTGTCCACATATTTCCTTTGGGTTTTAGACAGTAATTGCCAACATCTCTACTTGGAAGCTTCACAGCCAGCTCACACTGAACATCATCTTCCTCCTGCCACCTGTTCCTCTCCTGTTTCTTAGAATCTCAAGGAGGGGCACCACCACATGTAACTGGACAAACTAGGGCTCTAGTCATGCTCTTTTCTTCTCCTCTCCCCTCATTTCCAATCAAGAACCAAAGCTTTTTTTTTTTTCTGTTTTATATACAAAATACTCCATGAGTATGTATGGGAGCAAAATGGGCCAACTCAAAAAGTTACTTTGGCATATGAAATTTTGCAAATTGAAAACAATGAAGACCCAAAAGACTCGGGAAGAAATTTTCACTTAGCCCACTAACTGACTAAAATAATTTAGAGGAAGTACCTATTCCCATAACAGAGCTATCACGAGACTTATCTTCAAATATGGGCTAGGTGTGGTAGAGGAAACTCAGGCAGGGCCTATGAATCAGAGTCCACTCTGTGCCTCATGGTCTCTGCAAGGCCCAGAACACATTTGGTTACCAAACATTTGCTTTTGTAGCTCCATGCCCATTGCTTTCCTCCCACATGAAGTTCCAAACCACTACCTACAACACCCTCTTATGTCTTTAACTGAAGATGGTACTTAAGATGAGGGTTTCAACCATTTTGGTGAGTTTCTCAGTTCTCCTGGGTCTCTCCCATGTGTATGTGTTATTAAAGGTTGAATTTCTCCTCTTAATCTGTCTCTTGTCATTTTATTCTTAAACTAGCCAGAAGAACCTAGAAGTGTAGAGGAAAATTTCTTCCTCCTTGATAAATGAAACCGTTTTTCTCTCTTTCCACATTTACGATGCTGGTTCTGGTCATTAGGGAATTGTTCCTGCACTAGACTTAGTTTCTCCCAGTGGCCTCACTGCATATAATTTTGCCCTGAGTCAATTCATAATAATCTTTAACAAATTATTTCACTCCCTTGTTTAAGTTATTTTCGATTGTTTCTAGTCTCTGGGGATAAAAGGGAAAAAAATCCTTGATATTTCTTAAAAGCTTTGCATATCTGGATATAGTCCTTTCCACTTCACTTTAGCCAGTTTTGGCTTAATTTATGAGGCACGTTGTATTTGTTAAGGAAAGGATAAGTCTTTTTGCATATAGGCTATTTCCTCAGTCTGAGACACATGGCCAGACACTTCTATTTTACTGAATTTATCATTGGGTCATGGCTTAAATATATTGTATGTAGTAAATAGTCTGTGACACACACACTATAGTCCCTGCCATTACCAGCAAGACCAGGTGAAGAGTCCTTGTTATAATAACTTATCCAACCCTATATTTCTTTATTGCACTATTGCGGTTACAATTAAATATTTAATTGGTTTAAGTAGAGAGGGTGTTTATAAAACAATATTGGCTTTCCAAACCAAAATGTGAACTTATAAGAGCTAGGGCGCTTGATCTTTGTCACTCTTAGTCACTCACCTCTTAATTATTAACACAGTCATAGTACACTGCTGCTGCTGCTAAGTCATTCAGTCGTGTACGACTCTGCGCGACCCCATAGATGGCAGCCCACCAGGCTCCCCTGTCCCTGGGATTCTCCAAGCAAGAACACTGAAGTGGGTTGCCATTTCCTTCTCCAATGCATGAAAGTGAAAATTGAAAGTGAAGTCGCTCAGTCGTGTCCGACTCTTCACGACCCCATCGACTGCAGCCCACCAGGCTCCTCCATCCATGGCATTCTCCAGGCAAGAGTATTGGAGTGGGGTGCCATTGCCTTCTCCTGCATAGTACATAGTACACAATAAATAAATATTTGCTGAAGAAAGGAAAGAACCAATCACTCAATCAGTCAAAAAGGCACAAAAGATTTTCACCTTGTAAACTGCCTCCTTGGGTTTCAGGAACTTTCAAGTCTGGGCCAAAGTGATATCTTCTGCTAAGGTATACACACTCATCTTTGTAAATAATAGATATATAGTACCTGCATACTTGCTTTTGTCCAATACAGTTCTAGTCAGCTATCATTTATAAAACATCCTCTAATAAGCAGCAGTTTATTTCATCACTATACTTTTACTGAGTGTCAATTATGAATATTTTGAATGTCAGTTATAAATAGTCTGAATGACTATTCAAGATTATTTGCCCCTCCAGTGCCTCCTGATGTGATATCTGCCACATAGAGGTTGCTAATACATTTTAAATTTTCTTATTATTTTTAGAAGTAATAAAGTTATCGTGGGAAATATGGGTAGGTGACATTGGGCAGATTTGTGCCCAAGTCATCCTTGACTCACAGCATGGGAAAGGAGCCTCAGTTATATAATTTAGTTGCCATATATCTGCAAACTTTACTGTAGTGAGATTGTATTGATGGAAAATTAAGACCAAGGTATTGACTATGAATTTTACAAAGTGGCTTAAAAACAAGCCTAATACTGACCTTCATAGAAGACTGCTGTGCAATATTCAACAGATCTTCTGGGGAATATTTTAACCTAGTCATTTGTAAATCTAGGGTCTTTGATCAAGAAATTTCAGAAAGAGGGGAATCTCACAAATAATTGGAGAAAATCCTGATTCTCTGTAGCACATCTTAGCTTATTGGTACAGTTTTTATGAAATAATGTTGGCTCATGTAGTTTACATAGGACTCAAGGTTTGCTGGTATCCCTTAAATTTGAATTTTCTGTCTTTAATAACTTTTTTAAAAAATCTACTATAATTGTAGTTTTATATGTTTTTCCAGATTTTGCTTCATATATTTAAAGGCTATGATATTAGATACGTATAAATGTTGGCTTATAATTTCTTTCTACTGAATTCACCCAATACTATTAAATGCCTGTTCTTGTCTTTAACATTATCTCTTCCCTTAAAGTTTACTTTACTATTAGTATTGCTTCACTGTAGATTTTTCACTGCTGTATCTTTTTAATATCCTTTGCTTTCAAATTTTATGCCTCCTTGTACTTAAGGTGAGTCCTTTTAAGTATCACATAGATGGCTTTTGTGGTTTAATCCAATCTAAACAATATTTATATTTTATTTGTAATATTTAACCTATTTACAATGACAAAAATTAAGAATTTATAGAGATTTATATCTACAATTATAGTATTTGGCAATTTTCACCCATTTGCATCTTATTTTTATTGTGTTTATTTCTGTCCTGATTTACTTATTTTTTTTTTAATTTTATTGAAATAGAGTTGATTTACAATATTGTGCTAGTCTTTCTTTTTTATGGTTCTCTGTTTCACCTTTCTTGGCTTTTTTTTGAGTAATCCATCCTTTTATTATTTCACTTTCCCTTGTAGAAGGTTTATACTGACTTTAATTCACATTTTATCACTTACCTTGATGATTAAAACATATACAGTTTTATTAGTGTCTAGCAAATTTAAACCTTCCACATTTTCAGACAGTGAGAGAACTTAAAACCTTTTAACTCCATTTATATTCCTTCCTCCTGTATTTTTTTATCATACCAGTTCAGTTCAGTTCAGTGTAAAATTTTTTTACACTGCATGAGTATTTACCTACCACCTGGATTCTGCAATTAACATTTTACTAAACTTGTTCATCATGTATTTACCTAAATTTCCACCCCTCTAATTCTGCTTGTTATTATCAGATGTATAAGTAAGTTGCAGCCATCACCATGCTGCTTCTTAAATAACTCAGGATGGACATCATCTATGAGAGTTCAATATTTATTTATGGTTGTTTATTTTGATATAAAACACATCTGCAAAGAAATGTACAAATTTTAAGAGCATCATTCACTGAAATTTGCTGGACATCTAATGTTATGTCACTGTGATGTTCAATATTTTTTCATGTGTTAATTTGCATATTTTCTTTTATAAATATCTGTTCAAACATTTTGCACACTTTTAATTGGATTATCTTTGTTTATTATTGAGTTGTAGAAGTTCTTTTTATATCCTGGGTACTTTGTTTTGTCTTGTAAATATTGCTTTCAATCTATGGGTTTCTCATTCTTTTAATAGTATCTTTTGATAAGAATTTTAATCTTTGATTAAGTTTAAATTATTATTTTTTATGGTTATTGTTTCCTCTGTCCTGTCCAAGGAAACTATCTCTAATCCCAAAGAGATTCACCTATGTCTTCAATTAAAAGTTTTATGTTTTAAACTTATACTTACATTTGTGAGTCATCTCAAACCAATTTTTAGTAGGATATAAGGTACTATTTTAGGTTCATTTTATATATATATGTATATATATACATATACATATATATATGTATATAGACATATATATAGACATTAAGTTGTTACAACACCTTTGATTTAAAAGACATCACTTTCAGCATTTAATTTCTTTGAATTCTTAATTGAAAATCAAATGTCATTCTAATTCTGGGCCTCTCTGTTCTGTTCCATTGATCTATTTGTTAATGTCTATTCAAATTACTCTTTGTTAATCTCTACTCAAATCACTCTATTCACTGACTAAACTAAAGCCTTTAATGGTATGGATAACAAGCTGTAGAAAATTCTTAAAGAGATGAGAATACCAGACCACCTTACCTGCCTCTTGAGAAACCTGTATGCAGGTCAAGAAGCAATGATTAGAATCAGACATGGAAAAATGGACTGGTTCCAAATTGGGAAAGGAGTACATCAAGGCTGTCTATTGTCACCCTGTTTATTTAACTTAAATGCAGAGCACATCATGTGAGATGCCAGGCTGGATGAAGCTCAAGCTGGAATCAAGATTACCAGGAGAAATATCAATAACCTCAGATATGCAGATGACACCACCCTCATGGCAGAAAGTGAAGAGGAACTAAAGAGCCTCTTGATGAAGGTGAAATAGAAAAAGCTGCTTAAAACTCAACATTCAGAAAACCAAGATCATGGCAAAATGTCCCATCACTCCATGGCAAATAGATAGAGAAACAAAGGAAACAGTGCCAGACTTTATTTTCTTGGGTTACAAAATCACTGCAAATGGTGACTGCAGCCATGACAATAAAAGATGCTTGCTCCTTGGAAGAAAAGCTATGACAAACCTAGACAGCATATGAAAAAGCAGAGACATTACTTTGGCAACAAATGCCTATATAGTCAAAGCTTTGGCTTTCCCAGTAGTCATGTACAGATGTGAGAGTTGGACCATAAAGGAGGCTGAGCACCAAAGAACTGGTGCTTTGAACTGTGGTGCTGGAGAAGACTCTTAAGAGTCCCTTGGACAGCAAGGAGATCCAACCAGTCAATTCTAAAGAAAACCAACCATGAATATTCATTGGAAGGATTGATTCTGAGCCTGAAGCTCCAATACTTTGTCCACCTAATGTGAAGAACCAGCTCATTGGTAAAGACTGTGATGCTGGGGAAAATTGAGGGCAAGAGAGAAGGTGGTGACAGAGGATGAGATGGCTGGATGGCAATGCTGACTCAATGGACATGAGTTTGAGCAAACTCTAGGAGATAGTGAAGAAAAGGGAAGCCTGGCATGCTGCAGTCCATGGGGCTGCAAAGAGTCAGACACGAATGAGTGAGTGAACAACAAATTGAAATTACGCATTATCTTAATTACTATAGATTTCTAGGAAATCTTGAATTCAGATAGTGTGAGTTCTTCAAATTCTTTTCTTTTTCCAGATTCCTTTTAATATTCTTGGATTCATAACCACTTTGGTATCACTTTGTCAGTTCCTTAAAGAAAAAGCCTGGTGACATCATGACTAAGATTTTGTTCCCTTAGTGTATGAGGGATATCTCATCATCCCATCCTTTCTTTCTCACCATCACCCATCCCATGTAACTGGGTTTTAATATCTTTATGCAAGCCATATTGATTTATTTTGGTAAATACAATCTCCTTCAAATTAATGTATCAGCAAACAGAAAGTAAAACTGTCTGTGGCTGCAGCGCAGACAGGCCCTCATCAAGTCTCTGTCTCACACACAAATATACATTCAATATTTTCACTTTTAATCATTTACCAGCCTGAGATCTGATCACATATTACCACTCTGTTGTTATATGGGAATATTTAATAGCCCAAAACAGAGATGTTAAATACACTAATTACCCATCCAACAAACATTCATGGGATGTTTAAAATAAGACAGCCTCCTCACCAGATACTTCTTGTAACACCTACAATTAAGTGGAGTGTTAAGGTTATTCCTAGAGTTACCACACCATCATAATTTTTTTCCTATTGTTTGGTATGACAGAAGATACATCAGAGAATCAGATTTAAATTATGAATGGATCCCTACCTTTACTTTTCAAGACAGCTGCGTCATGTTCAGAATACAGTCATCTCCCATACCACTTCCCTGAATTCCACATGTTTTCTTTTTCACACTCCTACCATCAGTAAATGCCAGCTCTTCTAGATTTTTATCTTCATATGTACACTGAATATTATAAAGCATTTCCTAGAGAAATAAGATAAGCCCTAAATAAATGGAGATCAACACTATGTTCATATGTCAGAAGTCTTAATATTGTTAAGATGTCAGTTTTCCCTAAATTGATCTTTAGTTTCAAGATAACTCCTAGTTAAAATCCCAGTAGGATTTTTTAAAATATAAGTTGAGAGTACAATTCTAATATTCCAATGAAAAGGTAAAGGATCTAAAATAGCCATAATAACTTTGAAAAAGAACAAATTTGAAGGGCTAACACCACCTGACTTCAAGACTTATTATAAATCAGTGCTCCTCAAAATGTTTTATTGTTGTAAAGACTGATAATTAGATCAATGGAATGGAATAAAGCAGTCAGAAATAGATCTACATATATTTGGAAAATTTGATAAATGTCACAAAGCCACTTCAGTAGAGGAAAGAAAGTCTTGTCAACAAATGGTGCTAGAATCCTTGGATATTTATCTTCAAAAAATGAACTTCAATCTACAACTTATACTGTAAACAAAAGTTAATTCAAAATAGATTACAGACTAAATGTGAATGTAAATCTAAACCTCTAAAATGTCCAAAATAAAACATTGAAGAAAATCTTGAATTATTGGGCTAGACAAAGCTTTCTCAGATATAACAAGAAAATTTTTTTCATAGCAGGAGAAACTGATATACTGAACTACATAAAAATTATAAACATCTACCCTCCTAAAGACATTATGAAGATAAACAACAGGCTAAAAAGAAAATATTTGCAAATCATATATATGACAATGAACATGAATTCACAAAGAAGAACCAACAAAACTTAATAAGAAACATACAACCTATTAAAAACAGGTAAAATGAGGGAACACTTCACAAACAATATGTATGAATGACAAATAAACACATGAAAAAATGCTGAATATCATTAGGCATTAGGGAAACTTGAATTAAAACCACAATGAGGTACCACTACACATATATCAGAATAGATCAAATTAAAAAGAGTAACGAAATCATAGGAAGTTTGGTGAGGATACGAAGAACTAGAACTTTCATACAATTGCTATCAGGAATGTAAAATGATACAACCTCTTGAGAAAATAGTTTGGTAGCTAATCTAAAAATTAATTATACACTTCCCATAGGATACAACCATTCTGCTCCAAGACATTTACCTTAGAGAAATGACAACATATATTCACACAAAGATTTATAAATGAATGTTCACAGCTGCTGTGTTTGTAAAAGCTAAAAACTGGAAATGATCCAGTGCCCATCAACAAATGAACGGATAAACAAACTACACATGTCCATTCTATGGAATTAAATTCAGCAACAAAAAGGAATAAAATCTTGATACATGTTACAGCATGCTTAAATATCAAAATCACTTTGCTGAGTAAAACAAATCACATAAAACAAGTATATATAATACATGATTCCATTTGTATAAAAAATTTTTAAAGACATACTAACCTATAGTGAGAGAAATATGATCAGTGTTTGTTTGGGGAAGAAGCATAAGTTTAAGTAACAGTGGGAAGGAGGATTTACAAAAGAACAGAATGAAAGTGTTCATTTTCCTGACTGTAGTGATTATGTCATAGATGTGTATATATATATATATATATATACACACACACATATATATATATACAGTCCATAGGATCACAATATATATATATATCAAAATCTATCATTATATGCTTTAAATTATACAATTTGTTGTATTTAAACCTCAAAGTTTTTAAAAATAAAAATGAAAATAGGAAATAATAAAACATGATAACAAATTTGGTCATACTGAGAGATTTTGAAAGCTTCAGATTGAACTGATAGAACACTAAGAAAATATAAAGCAATGACTACAGGAAAAACATTTGATCAAAAAAGAAAATGTAATTCTGATATATGCTACACAGCTTTGTTGTGAATCATATTTATATAATCATAATAAGATTTGGGCTTCTCAGGTGGCGCTAGTGGTAAAGACATAGTAAGATGTGGGTTTGATCCCTGGGTTGGGAAGATCCCCTGGAGGAGAGCATTGAAACCCACTCCAGTATTCTTGCCTGGAGAATCCCGTGGACAAAGGAACCTGGCAGGCTACAGTCCATAGGATCACAAAGAATACGACACAGCTGATAGCATGTGCACACAGACACACACACACACAATAAGCTTTTTAAAATAAATATTTACCTACTAAATTATCAGATAACGATATTGAGAGGATGGGGAAATGAAGAGTGTGTGGTAGTATAAAGGAGATAAATGGTACTCTTGCATTATAAGAAGTGTATATATGTGTGTATATCTGTATGCAGCCTCAACTTGTCACACACTATATATGTGTGTGCACATAAATAAAATTTTTATTTGTGAATCTCTACCTTTTTTCCATTGCCTATGGTGTTTTCATTTGAATCCACTCTTATTTAAGATAACTTAGTTTTGATTTGCCTAGAGAATATATCTTCCATCTCTTCTCAACAGTCGGAAAACATTAATTACTTTGTAAATAAAATAATTTAGCAGCATTCCAAGTGTTCTCATAATTACTATATTACTTACGTTATGGATCTTAGGTTTACACTTTATTTTTGGAACGTGCATTGAATGACATAAGCAAAAAAAAAGGTGGCTACGAGTAAAAGTATTCAACTTCAAATTGCCAGCTTCCTATAACTAGCTGTTGACAACCCTTGGGATCACTCTGGTTATATCCAGAGCAATATTTGTTTTAGTCCCATTTATTGATTTCTTAGGCTGAGCTCTTTGCTGAGATAGCAGCACACAGCTCAAACAATTTCACAGAATGTAAGGGTTAGAAAGGAACTTAAAGGTTACTGAGTCCAACTACTGCCAAAATAATGTCAGATTTCCTCAGGATATTGACACATATGAACTGGTGCCTCTACTTGATGCCGAATTCAACAAATACTTTTCAGTTCTTAACTTGCTTAGGCACTCACTAGGGCCAGTTATTGCTCTTCTTTCTATTTCTTTTCCTTCTCTTGCTTTCCATTTTCTGACAAGTTTTCTTCCCATAGCTTCTATGGCACTCCATTTTACCACTGATTCATTCTGTCTCTCTGAAGTCACTTTTCCCCTGCAATTTAAATCCCCAAGGTTTTTCCTAAATCTTCTAATCTTATCCTCTCTACATTCTCATCCATTCTCCTAGCTTCAACCATTTAGATAATATTTAAATGCATATTTTAAATGGAACTCTTCCCTAAATTACAGATTTGTATACCAAGCAGCTCTTTGTACATCTCAGTTTGTATGTCCCACAAGTATCTCAAATTAATCATATCTAAATTAAACTCATGGTTTTCCCCCCATACACATGATTATTTTTTATGTATTCCCTACCACTGTTAATAGAATATTATCTACCCAATCACTCAAGCAAGAAAATAGAACATCACCTAATTCTACTTCTGAAATATATCAAATAATATCAACTGTTTTCCCTCCTCAAAGTCAATTTCTTAGTTTAGGAAGCTAATTTTTCCTTTATCTTATGTAATACTATGAACGTCTTCTAAATTTTATAGCTAGAAGACTATGCCTCTGGTCCCATCTTTTTTTTTTTCCCCCCCACCATGCTGTCAGTCATTTTTCTAAAGTATAAGTCTTATCTTCTCTATCCTTCATTTAAAGCATTTTAATTGCTACATATTATACTTGGCATAAAGTTAAACTGTGTTAAAATGTTTTTTGACACAGTTTAGTTCTGGAATTCCATCTCTTCCTACTAAATCACTCTTTTAGGTCTAGAAAAAAATGAATGTGTCTTGCTCAATCATGTGTCCAAAGGATTCCCTCTTGCTTGAAAACCAGCTGTTGAAGACTGGGCTTCTTGGGAAACAAGTTCTAAGATGGAGGTTGATATGCATAAACTTTACTAGAGAGTGCTCTCAGGATCAACATCTGGCAAAGGGAGGGAAAGGAAAGAAGCAAAATGAAGCAGAGGAAGAAACCCAGTACCTATGCAATCTAGGCAAAGACTTCAGCCAACCCCATTCTTCAACTAGGATGGCCCTTCCAAGTTGTTCCCAGTGTGACGAGGGAGCAAGGTATAGTCCCACAGAGTTCAGCCATTGGATGAAGGCTACACTATGGAAGGGGACATGATCTTGGGCATGGCATCTCTCTAAATCAGGGCAATTTCTTAAAAGGGATGATGGCTGAATACTCTCAGCTGACAAAATTCCCAGTTGATCCATCAATCCTGATGGTTTATCCAAGTTTCTATTACAGGCCACCTCTGTTGTCCCTGAGATACATATCTTCAAATAACATCGTGGTAGGCCTCTTTTACTGGAGAAAACTTACAAGGTTAGTAAAATGAAGTACAAGGACCTGCTGCTGTGGTCTTGAGACCAGAACTAATATCTGTCCCCCTTCTCCACTATCTGAGATTCTCTTCACTCTCATTGAGTACCTCTGCTAGTCTTGGTGGCTTACTGTGTAGTACCCTACACTCAAATCCTTGAAGACCTGAGTCCCTGATTGCCATATAGCTTTCTGTGTTGGTGACTACTTCACATGTCCATTTACCATTCCTTGGTAAAGGAATTTTAAGAAAATTGCAAATGTTTCATCTTAATAATAAGCATATTTCTCTATGCTCCCATTATTTAGCAGCAGACTTACTTCTTCAAGTAGTTCAGTTCCTATGTTATGGTGGTAACTCCTCTTTTTCCCTACTTTTCCTTTGACACAAGGAGCAGAAACTGTCTTGGAAGAAACTGATAGCTCATGGTTCTATGGGGCCTTTGCCGTATTCAATAATGAAAATGTTTCTTCTCTTAAGAAACCAGGGCCTTTAAACCCACAGAGCCCAGATTTGTGGGAGTAGGAAACACAAATTTCTAAAAAGGGTCACTTGGAGTGATGATGGCAAGCAGAGCAACTTCAGTTATCAACCCTTGATTCTCAAATCCATATTAAGGATACCACACCAAATAAACCTCATTGATTAAGGGTATACACAGTATTCCAGAAGATGGCATCCTATACTCATAAGGGATCTTCTCAAAGCCGATGGCTTACTTTTGGCTTCAACAGGACCTACCACTGTCAATATAAAAGCTTCTGTGTACTCCTCCTTCCAGGGTGGAAGGGGTCTGTATAGTCAACTTGACACCAAATGGATGATTAATGTCCTCAAGAGTTAGTGCCACACTGAAAAATCATCATTGATCTCAGCTGCTAGCAGATTGGGCACTTGGGATTAATAATAGCTTCAACACTGGTGATAAGTGTTTGCTACTGCCCCATGTCTATCTCCATCTTTACCGCCATAACTATTAAGTTCACATGTTCATTGTGTCAAACAGATGATAGCTGATGACCAATGCTGGCTGATGCCAACTGGTTGAGCTATACTGCCTTCTCAGTTGTTTAGTATTTCTTCTATGATGGATGTTCCCTGGTGAGCATTAAAATGTGATTCTAATATCTTCATACCAAAGTATGCTTACTCCTGTAAGTTCATCCACAAGGCTTTACTTCAAATCTCCTTGTCCTCAACGTTCTCAAATTTTTCTTTCCAGATCAGTCAAGTCATTTGACATTGCCCATGAACTTGCACATATTGTAATCACAGTCCATTTCTCTTTCCACTCTGACTGAAGCTCTGCTCATAGTGAAGATGTATTCAAATTGCTGTCTTTCAAAGCTATCACTAATTAAGGATATTTCAGAGCAGCCATCACTTTTTAATTTACCTACATACCAAGCCAACTTATCCATGAACCAAGTTTGGCTTTTTCTTCTGTAGTCAGTTGGTTACAAGAGACTCCCCTATGGGATCACACATAGGTGTGATCTAAGGAAGAGGCATAAGTACAAGAGAGGTGAGTGATGAGAGCCTGAGTCACCAACTGTGCAACTTACATGTGCATACTAGCCCTTTTCATGCCCAATTCTGAATGCACTGCTTCCATTTTACTATGGATTATTGTTTTCATTTACTATGAATATTGCCAGATCTAATGTCAATAAGTATGACAGAACCCACCCTATGATGGGGAGTTATGGCTCATGATCGCTTGAAAGCTCACAGCCAGGTTCTTTATCTTTATCACTGTAGGAACTATTTTTTCAAGTGAAATATAACTCCGCACTGCCAGTGGCAAAGTCTTGCAACAAAGCCCATAGGGTGTGCATGGTGGTTCTCCTATTAGAGCTTGCCATAACTCCAGATGGCATGTTTTATCACCACATATACCAACAATGTTACATTTTCTTGATTATATGGCCCAAAGAGCAGAGTCTCTTGAACTGCAACTTGGAATGCTGCAGAATATGTTACTGCTTTTGTCACCACTCAGAGCTGGCAGCTTTTCACGTAGCTCAATATATGGGATATAGTGTAAACCTGAGTTGAATTGACTGCCTCTGTACGCAAAGAGGCCCAATGAGCTGCTATCATGGAAGGAGATGTGAGATGGAACGATTTGTCCTTTACTTGGGAGAGGGTGTCATAAAGTGTCTCTGATTGATGGACTCCTAAATATTTTACTAATTTTGTGAGCCACTTAAACTTCACAGAATTTATTTCCCACCTTCTAGAGCATATATATCGTAACGGTGCCTCCCAACACGCTGGCTGCTTTTTTAACAACTGGCCCAATGATGTCATCAATCTAGGCATCAGTGCCATGTCTTCTGAGATGCCCAGGTAACCCAAGTCTCCTCAGACTACACTGTGACAGCGAGTGGGAGAGTCAATACAACTCTAAGGCAGAGCCCTAAGTGTCTAAACGTATATTCTAGCCTTTCACATGAATGGGAACTATTTCTGAGCCTCTTACTTGATAAGATGTAAAAAGAAGTATTAGTCTGATCAATAGCCACATACCATGTTTCTGAGGCCATGTTAATCTGCTCTAGCAAAGTGCCATATCTGGCTAGTACTGGGTTTATAGAAGTCCAGGGTTAAGTTTACAGAAGTCTTCTTTTATCCTGCAGAGTTCATCTGGATTTTAAATGGCCAGATTAGAAAAATAAATGGGGATTTGAAGGGGCCCACTACCCCTGCATCTATTAGTCTTTATATCTTCATGTCCTTGGGATAAAATATTGTATGGTTTTTCTAACCTCTGGCTGAGATAAGAGCCTCTTTACATGCTACTAAGCAGACCCTATGACATTTATATTCAGGGTTTAATTGCTAATTAAACACTCCCTGCTTTTTATATCTTTTCCAAAATATCAATCATGCATGGCAATAGTCACCAAATTAAACAGTCCTTGTAGTTATAATTATCCCTCCATCTACATACACACACACACACAGACACTTCTTAAATACTTGATAGGTTGCCCCTGACATGGTAGCTAGATACCAAAGATGCCCCCTCCCCCACAGGGAAACACAGTTCTCAGTATTCACACTCATGCAAGCCTCTTCCCTTGAATCCAGATTAGCCCCATGACTTGCTTTTGACCAATAAAATGTAGTGGGAGCGGCACTGCATAGCTTTAGGACTGATGCTCTAAGATTTTACCTTCTACCAGAGCCTCCTGGACCACTTGCTCTTAGGCTATATCCTCTCTGATCCTTGACTACATGCCATAAGAAATCAGTATAATACTGTAAAGCAATTATCCTTCAATTAAAAATAAATAAACTTAAAAAAAAAAAAGCATGCAGAGACCACATACAGTACACTTCTCCATAGCCCAAACTGAACTTCCAGCCAACGAAGATCATTAATGTCCAGCCAGGTGAGTGAGCCATTCTAGACAGCTTGCTCATTTGCATTTTTAGATGACTGCAGCTCTGGTTGACACCAGAGAACAATAGCATGGGAGCCCCTCAACGACAATGCCTGAGCTAAGCCTAGATAACTCATGAAACTGTTTGAGTAACACTGAATTTGGAGTTGCTTCTTTCAAATTAGTAACTAATGGAAATAACTGGTATACTCTTCCCAATTCATCACTGATAAAAATTTAACTATTATTAATACAAGTGTAAATACTCTGTGCTAGGGGTTATTCATATTTACATATGTTCACATTCCATTCAAGGTAGGTCATCATTGTTGGATAACTGATATATGAGACAGCTCAGTATCTCAGCTTAGCATCAATTTTCTCACACCACCCCTGGTACCAAATGATGAAAAGTTTGAGTTTCCCAGGAAGATCTGTGAGACATAGATTAGGATACAGAGAGTTCCTTATGGATTTAGGATTGAGAGCTGTGGAATGGGAGAGGAGGAGAGAAAACAGAATCAAGCAAACTGAAAAGCTGGGTTGTGATGTAGTCTTAACAAAGGCCTCAGCTGATACTATAGGGAGCTCTGAAGGCAGGAAATCCTAAGAAGAGCTGGCAGTTTCTCATAGCATCCCAAATGCCACCTTCCCTCTTCTGTGCCTGTCAGTTTTCAGCCAATTCAGATGTTATCTTAGATGCATGTTCCACCAGCAGTCATTTCCTCACTCCTCTGATAATCCAAGTAGATTCCTGCCACCCCCAACCCCCACCCGCTCACATTTTCAAATCATCTGCTCCTTGTACTATGATACTTATTGAAGCCCATTGTGATTGCTTTCTCCTCATCTTTCTCTGTTCCACTAGACTGTAAGCTCTTAAAAAGACTGCATATTTTTATACAGTTAATAGTGTATATATAAGTAATTCTTCACAAATATGAATAAAAAATGAGTCAAGCATTATTTAAATGAATAATAGTATGACAGAACCAGTATTACACTACAAGTAACCATCTTCTCCCGGAGAAGGCAATGGCACCCCACTCCAGTACTCTTGCCTGGAAAATCCCATGGATGGAGAAGCCTGGTAGGCTGCAGTCCATGGGGTCACTGAGGGTCGGACAAGACTGAGCGACTTCACTTTGACTTTTCACTTTCGTGCATTGGAGAAGGAAATGGCAACCCACTCCAGTGCTCTTGCCTGGAGAATCCCAGGGATGGGGGAGCCTGGTGGGCTGCCATCTAGGGGGTCGCACAGAGTCAGACACGACTGAAGTGACTTAGCAGCAACCATCTCCTTGCTGCTCTCAGGTTATTATTACTCTGATCTAATAGAAGTTAGCTTAGAGGAAGGAGATTTATAGATTTAGAGTGCTTACTTCAGTGATGATCCTGAGCGTATACACACAGCTTTTCTCTGTGTTTGAGCTCCCTATGGCAAATACAAAGTATTTCCTGAGTCAGGGACTTTATAAAAGTGAAATGTAAAGCATGAGACATAGTTCTCAAAAAAAAAATCTAGTCTATAAGACTCATGTCTGATCAATGGAGAAACCAGGATAATATAAGTGTGTAAGGAAAAAAATGATTATACAGCTTCTGTTATTTTTATTTATGTAAGTTGTAGATTGCATGAGTTTTTATAATTAAATATATAAGTAAGCTGTGTAAGTAACAAATATTTCCATAAGTATATAAGTAAATGACAATTTAAAACTTGCCACACACTTCCCTGGTGGTCCAGTGGTTAAGATTCAGCGTTCCAATGCAGGGGGTACAGATCTGATCCCTTGTCAGAGAGCTAAGATCCCACATGCCTCATGGCCAGAAAACCAAAGCACAACACAGAAGTAATATTATAACAAACAGAGGGTGGCAGGGAGGTTCAAGAGAGAGGAGACATACATGTATTTATGGCTGATTCACTTTGTTGTGTGGCGGAAACCAATACAACATTGTAAAACAATTATCCTCAAATTAAAAATAAATTAAAAAACCCTCCTTAAAAAAAAAAAAAACCTTTCCCACATAACTACCCAAAGAGGCTACTTAAATAGACATCAATATGGAAACAAAGATGTAGACAAATATTATTTTACATTAAAATAAATTTAAGTTTTACATTTTAGTGAAAAAGCAGATATGATATGTTTATAAGGAAATAGAGTTCTACTGAAAAAATATTAAGCTAGAGAGTAACCTTATCAGATTTTCTTTTTAAAAATATTGGAATATTTGATTAAGTTGAATTTATCTATTTTTTTCTTTTACTGCTTGTGCTTTTGGTATCATATATAGGAATCTACTAGCAAATCCAAGATCATAAAGTTTTTCTCCTGCTTTCTACTAAGAGTTCTAGAAATTTATCTTTTATTTTATTAATTTTTTCAATTTTTGTAACATGTGCGATCTTAGTTCCCCCACCAGGGATCAAACCCACACCCCGTGCTTTGGAAGGTGGGGTCTTAACCACTGGGCCACTGAGGAAGTCCCTGTTTCTTACATTTAGAATTATGATCCATTTTGAGTTAATTTTGTAGATGGTGTGAAGTGGGTGTCCAATTTCAACCTTTTGCATGTGGCTATCTAACTGTTTCAGCACCAGTTGTTGAAAAGACTGTCTTTCCCCCAGTGAATGGCCTTAGCACTCTTGTCAATAATCAGTTGATCACAGACACATGCAGTTAGTTTGAACTCAATCTATTTCACTAATCTCTATGTGTATCCTTAGGCCAGTACCACAATGCCTTGATTATTGTTTTCTTATAGTAAAATTTGAAATCATGAAATGTGAGTCTTCCAACTGTGTCCTTCTTTTTCAAGATTGTTTTGACTACTCTAAGTCTTCTGGAGTTCTAGATGAGTTTAGAATCAGCTTGTCAATTTCTATAAAAAGCCAACTGGGATTCTGATAGGAATTGTGTAGAAACTGTAAGTCAATTTGGGGAATCCTGGCATCTTAACATTATTAAAAAATCCATCCAGTAAAGGAAAAAACTCAAAAGGTTGCTATTTATTAAAACATTAACTTCTGCCCTATGAAATAAAATATTTGCAAAACACGTATCTGATAAGGAACTTGTAATCAAAACATACAAAGAATTCTTACAACTCAGAAATAAGGAAACAAGCACCCAATTAAAAATGGACAGAAGACCCAAATAGAAACTTACCCCAAAACATCTACATATATCAAATAAGCATATGAAAAGATGCTTAACATGATATCTCATTAGGAACTGCAAATTAAAACAACAGTAAGACACCACTACATTCCTATCAGATGGCTAAAATCCAAAACACTAACAATATCAAATGTCTGCCAGCACGTGGAACAATAAGAGCTCTCATTCATTGCTGGTGCAAAATGATGCAGCCACTTGGAAGAAAGTTTGGTAACTGCTTCCAATCCTAAATATGTAATTACTGTATGATTCAACAATTGCAGTTCTAAGTATTTACCTAATTGAGTTAAAAACAAAACCTGTTTTAAGCAGCTTTTTTCATAATCACCAAAAACTGGAAGTAACTAAAAAGTCCTTCAGAAGGTAAATGAATAAACTGAAACATCCACACAATTGAATATTCAATTCAGTTCAGTTCAGTCGCTCAGTTGTATCCAACTCTTTGCGACCCCATGAATCACAGCACGCCAGGCCTCCCTGTCCATCACCAACTCCCAGAGCTCGCTCAAACTCACGTCCATCGAGTCGGGGATGCCATCCAGCCATCTCATCCTCTGTCGTCCCCTTCTCCTCCTGCCCTCAATCTCTCCCAACATCAGAGTCTTTTCCAATGAGTCACCTCTTTGCATGAGGTGGCCAAAGTACTGGAGTTTCAGCTTTAGCATCATTCCTTCCAAAAATCATCCAGGGCTGATCTCCTTTAGAATGGACTGGTTGGATCTCCTTGCAGTCCAAGGGACTCCCAAGAGTCTCCTCTAACACCACAGTTCAAAAGCATCGATTCTTCGGTGTTCAGCTTTCTTCACAGTCCAACTCTCACATCCATACATGACCACTGGAAAAACCATAGCCTTGACTAGATGGGCCTTTGTTGGCAAAGTAATGTCTCTGCTTTTCAATATGCTATCTAGGTTGATCATAACTTTCCTTCCAAGGAGTAAGCGTCTTTTAATTTCATGGCTGCTGTCACCATCTGCAGTGATTTTGGAGCCCAAAAAATAAAGTCTGACACTGTTTCCACTGTTTCCCCATCTATTTCCCATGAAGTGATGGGACCAGATGCCATGATCTTCGTTTTGTGAATGTTGAGCTTTAAGCCAACTTTTTCACTCTCCTCTTTCACTTTCATCAAGAGGCTTTTGAGTTCCTCTTCACTTTCGGCCATAAGGGTGGTATCATCTGCATATCTGAGGTTATTGATATTTCTTCTGGAAATCTTGATTCTAGCTTGTGCTTCTTTCAGCCCAGCATTTCTCATGATGTACTCTGCATATAAGTTAAATAAACAGGGTGACAATATACAGCCTTGACATACTCGTTTTCCTATTTGAAACCAGTCTGTTTTTCCATGTCCAGTGAGGAACGTTAAACACACACTGCTAAATGAAGAAAGATGGTCCAAGATGGCAACATACTATCTGACTCCAACTATATGACATTCCTGAAAAGGAAAAACTGTAGGGACAATAAAAAGATCAGTGGTTGCCAGGGGCACAGCATGATAATGGGGAATAAACAGGTAAAGCCCTGGGAACTTCCAGGGCACTGAAACCATTCTATGTGATACTGTAATGATGAATACACAATATTATACATTTGTGAAAACACACAGAACTGTTCAACACCAACACTGAACCTTAATATAAACTATTGACTTCAGTTAATAATAGTGAACCGGTCTTATAATTTTGTAACTGCATCACATAATAATGCCAGATGTTCATAACTCTGAAAACTATATGTGTGAGTGTTGGCCAAACAGATGGTACATGGAAATTCCATTGTCTGCTCATTTGTTCTGTATGTTTAAAATTGTTTTAAAAAACAGTTTATTAACAACAACAACAAAAAAATAAGATTAGCGCATGAGTATGGAAAAGACATTTAGAGAACCGTTAGAAATAAAGGCAAGGAAAGATTTCCTTGGTGGTACGGTGGTTAATACTCTGTGCTTCTAGTGCATAGAAGATGGCTATGATCCCTGGTCAGGGAATTATCCCCCATCCCACATGCTATGTGACATGGCCAAAACAGTGTCAACCCAAAAAAAGAATGAAAGCAAGGAGACAATTAAAAAGCTACTAAGGTTAAGTTCCAACAGTCCATTCTAAAGGAGATCAGCCCTGGGTGTTCTTTGGAAGGAATGATGCTAAAGCTGAAACTCCAGTACTTTGGCCACTTCACGCGAAGAGTTGACTCATTGGAAAAGACTGATGCTGGGAGGGATCAGAGGCAGGAGGAAAAGGGGACGACAGAGGATGAGATGGCTAGATAGCAACACCGACTCGATGGACGTGAGTCTGAGTGAACTCTGGGAGATGGTGATGGACAGGGAGGCCTGGCGTGCTGCAATTCATGGGGTTGCAAAATGTCGGACATGACTGAGTGACTGAACTGAACTGAACTGAAGGTTAAGTCAGAGACTGATGATAGTGGTTTAAAGTAAGGTAAGAGTGATGAGGATGAAATGCAATTTAAAAACTCAAAATAGAGTGAGGAAGAGGACAGGGGAAGGAGACAGAGAAAAACTAATGTTTATAAAAGTGTGGGTGGGCAGAGGCAACATAGGAGGAATTTGATCTCTCAAATTTCTGACTGACAAAAACTTTGGCAATCATCAACACTACACTAGTATACTAGAAAGAAATATCCATGGGTATTATAGAGAGTCATTGTGCTAACAATCAGTAAACATGACTAGCAATTTTGCTAAAAATAATAGACTAGAACCATTTTAAAGTTTTCTATGGACTTTCAAAGGCTTAGAGAAACTTAATACTCTACCATGTTATGGGAGATCCTTAATACAGAACAGTGTCTAAGAAATTATCCTCTGGAGTCAAACCTTATGAAACATGGACTTTGATCATTCTACTCATGATGGTTATAGTAGAATTAATTAATATTGATAATATTGGTAATCTTTAAAAATCAGCATATCTCTCTAGCAATGGTAAAATAGACAGTTACCTGTGATTTCAAGATGGGAGTGTTTCTGTGACATAAGTTTAGGGCAGCAGCAACATCTCCTTAATCTCTGTGTCTCTCTGTCTTTGCTCACACTCCTATTGTCAAAACCTGTGATAAATGGAGGAGAAAAGATTTATTGGTATGCTTTCCTGTCATATTAGACAAGATATACAGAAATGGATGCTTGAAATAGCCATTAATAAGATATGAGTTGTCAGCATTGTATCTCAGGGCAGGCTAAATCCATTATGATTAAGGGTTTTCATCTTAAAGGTAATTTGCACTAAAATGTAGGCAAATGGCCAAAATCCCATAGCATATCTGAAGGACTTGGAAAGAAAAGAAAAGAAACAACAATGTGTTTCAGGGTCTTGATTTGCAGGAGATGCCGTGTGTGTGTGTGTGTGTGTGTGTGTGTGTGTGTGTGTGTGTGTGTACATATGCCTGCATGAAAAGTTTTTTAAAGAGCCACAGTACAGGTTTATTTGTGCCCCCATTTTTCCCTTGATATGAACTCTGTGATATTCAGTAAGAAGAGAGTTAAACACAACCATCGTTTTTGGTCTACTGTAAGGAATCCACAGAAATAGAAACATGATACATTTTTCTTGATGACATATATTTGAAGATTTTGTTCAAATGATTAAATAAGCCATTTTGGACATTTACTTGGCTCAGATTAATCTAACATTGCTGACTTCATAAAAGAGATTTCTTGTAAAACATCAGGCCAAATTTATTCATTTTTGTGGTCAGATTTCTCAACCACTTAGGACTGCATTCATCTGTATGTAAAGAAAACACTTACAATATGGTCTAATTTTATACACAGAAAGTCCAGAGATGGGAGCCCCAGGCTGCTCAGCAGTTTCCTTATATCAATAATGCCCACATCTCTCTGTCTGCCCCAACATCCTTATTATGTGGCTTCCCTCTTACTACTTGTTGACTCAGGGTTAAAAGAAGGTGTTCCAGTCTCAAATTCACCTTCTAGGAGAAAAAAAAAAGGCAAAGGCACAGATAGAATACATGCCAGCTCTAGTTGTCTTTTTAAAAATTTTGAGATAGGACAGCAATAGTACTTCCAGAACTCCAATCCAAATGACTTCTGTTTTCATCTCACTGACAAAGGTTGGGTCACACAACCACCCATAGTGGCAAGGCAGCTGCAAAGTTAGCTGTTTTTCTAATAGGGGCTCACTGCTGTCCCAGGAAACTTAGTCTTCACAGTAAGTATCAAAGGGGAGGCGATTTCTTGGGTAGGCACCAAGCCAGACCTAACACACTCTTTTGACTCTAGACCCCTCTAGCCTCCTTAATCTTCCACATGAAAGTATCAGTACCAGTTTCACCTTTCTGAAGACAGTAATACCTCAGAAATAAATTGTCTTCTTGTCTGAGTAATTTGGCAAAAACAAAGAACTCTGCTCTCAGAAAGCAAACAGAAGTAAAACAAACTATGATTAGATTATAGTCACTATACTATACAACAGAAAACTAATTTTTAAAATTAATTTATTTATTTTAATTGGCGGCTAATTACTTTACAATATTGTGGTGGTTTTGCCATATGTTGACATGAATCAGCCATGGGTGTACATGTGTCCCCCATCCCGAACCCCCTCTTCCACCTCCCTCCCTGTCCTATCCTTCTGGGTTGTCCCAGTGCACCGGCTTTGAGTGCCCTTGTTTCATGCATCAAACTTGGACTGGTGGTCTATTTCACATATGGTAATATACATGTTTCATGCTATTCTTTCAAATCATCCCACCCTCGCCTTCTGCCACAGAGTCCAAAAGTCTGTTTTTTATATCTGTGTCTTTCGCTGTCTCGCATATAGGATCATCGTTACCATCTTTCTAAATTCCATACATATGCGTTAGTATTCTGTATTGGTGTTTTTCTTTCTGACTTACTTCAGTCTGTATAATAGACTCCCATTTCATCCACCTCATTAAAACTGATTCAAATGCATTCTTTTTAAGAGCTGAGTAATTTTCTAATAGAGCCCAATTCAGTATTCTACATGTTACGTCTGGGCACAGATATATCCACAGTCTCTGGTAATATCACTGCATCCCAAAGACTTGCAGAAAATCTGGATTCCCTGTAACCAGTGTGACATCCTAGATTCTCACTAGTTTGCTAGAGTGAGTAGACTCTAATACTAATTTTTGAAGAAACTGGGTGTCGTGTGTACTTTCTGACAGACGTTTTTCAACTATTCTTATTTATTCTATTTTTAGATGTCTTATAATGCAAACACAACTCTTTTTCTCAGTGTAGGTAGGAAATATTTCTCACAGACTCCTCTATTGATTTCAAACCTATTCCTCAGCTCCAGGCTCTTCATGTCTATTGCTATAAATCCAAGGCAACAAAAGAACTGAATATGGATTTTTGCCACAGAATCAAGAGAATTCTTTCCCTGTCTGTCCTTCCTCCTTTCCTTCCTTCCTTTCTTCCATCTTTCTTTCTTTTCCTTCTTCCCTCCTCCTTCTAGAAGATCTGATATGAAAAACAATGAAAGAAATCTGAAGAATTCTTGGAAACTGAAATTATTTGTGCTACTTTGACAGTGCCAGCACTCCAGTAATAACTTGTAATGTTCACTCAGAGATTTCATAATTATTCACATCTAATTTTTAATTGTGCATTTCTGAAAGGCAATTCACACAAACCTAGACACTGTCAAAGATAATTAAAATAAAAATATGTGATAATACAAACAGGAAAACATTTAACCCTGAGAAAACTTCAAACTTCCTATATACTAATTCAAGAACTCAACTTCAAAAGAATGAAATATAAGATGATAAAATCCTACTCTGCCATATTCCAAATTTACTAAGCATTGACTTACCAAAGTTAGAAACCTAAGAAGTTTCGCTTGTAAAAAGATAAAAAAATTAGTTCCCACCCAAGTCATCAATTTATCAAAGTTGATTATATCACATTTCAAAGCAAAATAAAGTCTTTAATTCTGAGTCTGGACAAATATACTGAGTCTAGACTATGGTCAAACTAATAGGGGCCTGTGAACCATCACATACAAGAAAGCTAAAACTTAAAAACAGCTGAGACTTTTTACCATGAACAGCAATCACACTGAGATAGGAGGTTAGGGAAGCATAGGGGAAGTGGTACAAAGTAGACAAATAGGAACAAAATATCACGGGAAAAAAAAAAGGCTTTTCCCTCCAAAGCAAATGATATTGCTGTCTGCTTAAATCCTCACTGGTTTCTCATTATATTCTATCCCTAAAAACATCTGGCCTGCAACCACTGCATCCTCGTCTCATGCCACCAGTTTTCATGCCTACATTTGTGCAGGTTCACTAGTTTCCACTGGATCTCTGACAGGAAAACCAAACCTGACGATGTCTTTATAGAGGACTGTGATGAGCACTTTCTCTAAAGGAGTATTCCATCTCCCCTGGGGCACCTTTGATGCACTACCTGGTTTGTCTTTCCCTCTCAGTATTATCTTCTTGTTGACTCGTTTATTCATTGACTTTACCCTAGAACGTGTTCACTGGAGGCAGAGTACCCTTATTTTTATTCACCAATAAAATAAGCTGAAGCTCCAATGCTCTGGCCACCTGATACAAAGAGCCAACTCATTGGAAAAGACCCTGATCCTGGGAAAGATTGAAGACAGGAGGAAAAGGGGGCTACAGAGGATGAGATGGTTGGGTGGCATCACCAACTCAATGGACATGAATTTGAGCAAACTCCAGGAGATGGTGAAGGACAGGGAAGCCTGGTTTCTACAGTCCATGGGGTCACAAAGAGTTGGACATGACTTAGCAACTGAACAACAAGTGCTAAGTTATTGGATCTAGAACAGTGTCTGGAGCACAGAAGTTGCTCAGTAAATATATTTCACTTTAATCAATTATACCAGAAGGCAGAATTTGTTTCAAAAACATTACAAGCCAATGGACTTTCTTTTAATATGATGAGGAACAGGTTAGTCATCTCTTAAGGCAAAACTGTAGCTGCCTCTCATGAAAATAAGGAACCCCAGGCTAAAAGATGGCTGAAGATAATTGTTTTAGAAGCAAGTTGGAAGTCAGAAAACTACACAGATAACTTCAGTTCAGTCACTCAGTTGTGTCCGACTCTTTGAGACCCTGTGAACCGCAGCATGCCAGGCCTCCCTGTCCATCATCAACTCCCGGAGTCCCAAACCCATGTCTATTGAGTTAGTGATGCCATCCAACAATTTCATCCTGTCATCCCCTTCTCCTCCTGCCCTCAATCTTTCCCAGCATCAGGGTCTTTTCAAATGAGTCAGCTCTTCACATCAGGTGGCCAAGTATTAGATTTCAGCTTCAACAATGAACACCCAGGACTGATCTCCTTTAGAATGGACTGGCTGTATCTCCTGGCAGTCCAAGGGACTCTCAAGAATCTTCTCCAACACCACAGTTCAAAAGCATCAATTCTTCATTGCTTTCTTTATAGTCCAACACTCACATCCATAAATGACCATGGGAAAAAACACAGCCTTGACTAGATGGGCTTTTGTTGGCAAAGTAATATTTCTGCTTTTTAATATGCTGTCTCGGTTGGTCATAACTTTTCTTCCAAGGAGTAAGCGTCTTTTAATTTCATGGCTGCAATCACCATCTGCAGTGATTTTGGAGCCCCCAAAAATAAAGTCTGACACTGTTTCCACTGTTTCCCCATCTATTTTCCATGAAGTGATGGGACCGGATGCCATGATCTTCATTTTCTGAATGTAGAGCTTTAAGCCAACTTTTTCACTCTCCTCTTTCACTTTCATCAAGAGGCTTTTTAGTTCTTCTTCACTTTCTGCCATAAGGGTGGTGTCATCTGCATATCTGAGGTTATTGATATTTCTCCCAGCAATCTTGATTCCAGCTTATGCTTCATCCAGCCCAGTGTTTCTCATGATGTACTCTGGATAGAAGTTAAATAAGCAGGGTGACAATATTACAGGCTTGACGTACTCCTTTTCCTATTTGGAACCAGTCTGTTGTTCCATGTCCAGTGCTAACTGTTGCTTCCTGACCTGAATACAGGTGTCTCAGGAGGCAGATCAGGTGGTCTGGTATTCCCATCTCTTTCAGAATTTTCCACAGTTTATTGTGATCCACACAGTCAAAGGCTTTGGCATAGTCAATAAAGCAGAAATAGATGTTTTTCTGGAACTCTCTTGCTTTTTTGATGATCCAGCGGATGTTGGCAATTTGATCTCTGGTTCTTCTGCCTTTTCTAAAACCAGCTTGAACATCTGGAAATTCATGGTTCACGTATTGCTGAAGCCTGTCTTGGAGAATTTTGAGCGTTACTTTACTAGTGTGTGAGATGAGTGCAATTGTGCTGTAGTTTGAGCATTCTTTGGCATTGCCTTTCTTTGGGATTGGAATGAAAACTGCCCTGTTCCAAAGCTGATATTCTTACCACAACTGGATTCTATGATACAAAACAAATCAACAATGCTGTGAGTTCCTTGAGAGGAGAGATTTCTTATTCATTTTTATACTCCCAGTGAAATACCTGGCTCAAATTTTTAAATAGAAAAGTCATTTTCAATGTAAAGAATATTGTCAGCTATATTAATTCTCTATGTATCCATCAGGGTCTAGTCAGGACAGAGAAGCTAAGCCATTGACGTGAGCGAGGAATAAAGAGCTGTTAACCATGGTGGTTAATCATGGTAAAATGCGGCTAACAAGTGATGGGGTGAACAGAAAGTGAACAGAAGCAGCAACTGCAGGGAGCAGCTGCCTCCTTTAGGTACTTGGAGAAAAGTGAACAAAGAGACACACAGAGGTTATGAGGCTGAGATTCAGACCTGAAAGGATATGTCATGGCTGCAGTAAAGACTCCTGACCCTCCTGTGCAGTGACATCTGCAGGGCCTGTCATGAGCCAAACCACTCACCACCGTGTGGAAATCAACACTCCAGAAAGAGCCCCCCACCTTCTTCCTCCAACCCCACAGTCTCCCTCTGTTCTCCATGCTGGCAGAGCCTAACAAACACTGAGCCCCTGGCAAAGACTAAATGCTGCTTGTTGAGTCCCGCTCCAAAAGCACAAAGTAGGACAAAGAAGTGTGGGTTTGATGCCGAGAAGCAATACATTAATAACTGACATGCACCAACATTCTCCAAAAGTATTTAAGGCAGCTTTCAAAGGATCATGCCCTCCAGCAACAAAAAAGCAAATATATAAGTGACTAGTTAGAAATATAGAAAGGCAGGAAAATGAAGGCAAAGCCAACACTTTTATGGGTACACAAAATACATCCTTTAATGACTGGTACTTGTTTTATACATATTACCAAGCTTAAGTCTCAGAAAATCCTTGCAAGATAGATATTATTCTCAATTGTACACATGAAGAAACTTCTTGAAAATCATGTTCCTTTTAAATTGCAGGGTCAAAAATGGTTATACACCAAAGTTTATAATTTTCATTATACTGAACTACCTCCATGGGATGTGTGAGGAATTGAGGTAAGATTAGGAAGAAAGACATTCAGCATGGAAAGTGCTGCCTTTACTGTTTTTTTTTTTTTCCTTTTTATTGCTCTGCTATTTTTCAAGGATGAATTTCCTTACCAACATCTCCAGGAAAAGATGTATTAAAATTAGACATGGAAACTCAGCAAGTTTACCAGCTCCAGTGGTAACAACATATTACATACAGGTGGAACTACCACACAAAGCCTACCACTCCTCTTGGGAGTAGTAGAGTCCAGTTTCTCTATCAAAAAAAGAAAAAAATCAGAAATTTGTAGCCCTAGACCTATTGGTACTCAAAACCAGGCTTTCAAACCAGCAAATCAATAATTAATATTTAAAGAAGAAATAAAAGCCAGGTCAGCAGCAAACATCCTTTAGAAGTCATCACAGAGACTATTTTTATTGAAACTTTCATTTTGTCGACCCATTTTTATGTACTTTTATTACAGGATACCTTTAGTCATACACTCAAGAGCATCGTTTCAAAACTCCTTTAGGAAAAAGATAAAAATTTCAGGCACCACTGAATATTTTATCAGTTTTCATTAGGAAATAAGCAATAATCATGAGTCAAATTTGAGTGCCAGGAGAAAGCAATTGCTCCTATGTGCAAGGAAAATGTCACACAGGGTTCATCTGAGTAAGAGACACATTTGTTATCATTGTTCAGACATCCAATTTTGTCATTGTTATGAAAATCTTACATCCAAAGCAAGTTTAGAATTTGTTTTTCTCATTGGATTTTTTAAAATACTTTTGCCACTTTTGTTGCCATATACAATGGGTGGGTAATGAACACAGTGAGGTGGACAATTTGGCACAAGGAACTAAAGAGTCTCAGATGTCCCAAGATGAGCTAAAATGAGAATAGTAATGAGCAACCTGGTGACTGACTTTGTTCACAAGCAAAGATCTGATAGCATGAGCAATTAGGCAGAGCAGGTAAGATTGTCTATGCAAGAGTATTAAGGGAGTAGTAAAATGTGGGGATAAACTCTTAACAGATTGAGTCACAAATTTGATAAGCAGAGCCTTCCTAAGACTGTAGACAGTTTAGCTTCTTAAGGGGATTATTTTTTCCTTATTTTAAATGTAAGAGAAAATACAGCAAGAATAAATGAAAACCTATCATCAATGACATAATTTAATCTGCTTAACTATAGTTATAATCATTGCATTTTTCATCTTGTATATTTTTCACCTCATTGCAATCAGAGTGCCCATAATAATTCTGTTTCTTCTTGGCATCACATAATAAGTATTTTCTGTGTTTATCAGTTTTCACAATTAAAAAATAATAATATGTGAGTCACATCATTTAAGTAAAGTACCATTTGGTTAGCATTAGCTCATTTCTCTACTTTTATAACTTTTATTTTTTAAGAAATTCTAAAATCCAGTGATATATAAACATTAGTGAATAAAAAATTGGCAGGTGTAAACTCCTTCTTCCATTTTTTTTGCCATGTTCCCCAATAGTTTTGGATGAATGGATGCCTGCTAACAACTCTTTCCCCACTTCACCCCCAATTTTTAATGTGCTAAAATACACATAACATAAAATTTGCTACCCTAGCCATTTTTAAGTATACAATTCAATGGTAATAAAAATACTTATAATGCTGTGCAACCATCACCACCATCCATTTCTGTAATGTTTCATCTTATAAAACAACACCACTGAACTCATTTTTTCCTTCTCCCAACCCCAGGCTCATTCTACTTTTATCTCTCTGATTTTTACTACATTATATGAGCAGAATTATACAGTATTAGTCTTTTTGTGACTGGCTTATTTCACTTAGCATAATATCCTTAAAATTTATACAGTGTTGTAGCATATCTCAAAATCTCCTTCATTTTAAGGCTAAATAATATTCCAGTATATGTATATGCTACACATTTTTCTTATCCATTCATTCTGTTGAGTTGTTTTCATGTTTTAGTTACTATAAATAATGCTGCTATGAACATGTGTGTACAAATATCTCTTTAAGACTTTGCTTTCAAGTCTTTCAGGCATATTCCCAAAAGTAGAACTGCTGAATCGTACAGTAATACTATTTTTAATTTTTTGAAGAACCACCATACCATATTCCACAGCAGCTGTACATTACTCCTCTACCAACAGTGCACAAGATTGCCAGTTTCCTCACCAATATACTTGTCATTTTCTAATTTTGATAGTAGCCGTCTTAAAGGGTATGAGGTAGTTTCTCACTGTACTTTTGACTTGTATTTTCCTAATGATAAATGAAGCAGGGCAAAGGCTAAAGTAGAGTTTTGCCAAGAGAACACACTGGTCATAGCAATCACCCTCTTCCAACAACACAAGAGAAGACTCTACACATGGGGATCACCAGATGGCCAACACTGAAATCAGATTGGTTATATTCTTTGCAGCCAAAGATGGAGAAGCTCTATATAGTCAGCAAAAACAAGACCAGGAGCTGACTGTGATTCAGATCATGAATTCCTTATTGCCAAATTCAGACTTAAATTGAAGAAAGTGGGGAAAACCACTAGACCATTCAGGTATGACCTAAATCAAATCCCTTGTGATTATACAGTGGAAGTGAGAAATAGATTTAAGGGACTAGATCTGATAGAGTGCCTGATGAACTATGGATGTAGGTTCGTGACATTGTACAGGAGACAGGGATCAAGACCATCCCCATGGAAAAGAAATGCAAAGAAGCAAAATGGCTGTTAGAGGAGGCCTTACAAATAGCTATGAAAAGAAGAGAAGCGAAAAGCAAAGGAGAAACAAAAGATATAAGCATCTGAACACAGAGTTCCAGAGAATAGCAAGGAGAGATAAGAAAGCCTTCCTCAGCAATCAATGCAAAGAAATAGAGGAAAACAACAGAATGAGAAAGACTACAGATCTCTTCAAGAAAATTAGAGATACCAAGGGAACATTTCATGCAAAGATGGGCTCGATAAAGGACAGAGATGGTATGGAACTAACAGAAACAGAAGATATTAAGAAGAGGTGGCAAGAATACACAGAAGAACTGTACAAAAAAGAGCTTCACGACGCAGATATGCATGATGGTGTGATCACTCACTAGAGCCAGACATTGTGGAATGTGAAGTCAAGTGGGCCTTTGAAAGCATCACTATGAACAAAGCTAGTGGAGGTGATGGACTTCCAGTTGAGCTGTTTCAAATTCTGAAAGATGATGCTGTGAAAGTGCTGCACTCAATATGCCAGCAAATTTGGAAAACTCAGCAGTGGCCACAGGACTGGAAAAGATCAATTTTCATTCCAATCCCAAAGAAAGGCAATGCCAAAGAATGCTCAAACTACCACACAATTGCACTGATCTCACATGCTAGTAAAGTAATGCTCAAAATTCTCCAAGCCTGGCTTCAGCAGTATGTATACTGTGAACTTCCAGATGTTCAAGCTGGTTTTAGAAAAGGCAGAGGAGCCAGAGATCAAGTTGCCAACATCTGCTGGATCATCGAAAAAGCAAGAGAGTTCCAGAAAAACATCTATTTCTGCTTTATTGACTATGTCAAAGCCTTTGACTGTGTGGATCACAATAAACTGTGGAAAATTCTGAAAGAGATGGAAATACCAGACCACCTGACCTGCCTCTTGAGAAATCTGTATGCAGGTCAGGAAACAACAGTTAGCCCTGGACATGGAACAACAGACTGGTTCCAAATAGGAAAAGGAGTACATCAAGGCTATATATTGTCACCCTGCTTATTTAACTTCTATGCAGAGTACATCATGAGAAACGCTGGGCTGGAAGAAGCACAAGCTGGAATCAAGATTGCTGGGAGAAATATCAATAACCTCAGATATGCAGATGACACCACCCTTATGGCAGAAAGTGAAGAGGAACTAAAAAGTCTCTTGATGAAAGTGAAAGAGGAGAGTAAAAAAGTTGGCTTAAAGCTCAACATTCAGAAAATGAAGATCATGGCATCTGGTCCCATCACTTCATGGGAAATAGATGGGGAAACAGTGGAAACAGTGTCAGACTTTATTTTGTGGGGCTCCAAAATCACTGCAGATGGTGACAGCAGCCATGAAATTAAAAGACGCTTACTCCTTGGAAGAAAAGTTATGACCACCCTAGAGAGCATATTCAAAAGCAGAGACATTACTTTGCCAACAAAGGTCCATCTAGTCAAGGCTTTGGTTTTTCCAGTGGTCATGTATGGATGTGAGAGTTGGACTGTGAAGAAGGCTGAGCACTGAAGAATTTATGCTTTTGAACTATAGTATTGGAGAAGACTCTTGTGTATCCCTTGGACTGCAAGGAGATCCAACCAGTCCATCCTAAATGAGATCAGTCCTGAGTGTTCATTGGGAGGACTGATGCTGAAGCTGAAACTCCAATACTTTGGCCACCTCATGCGAAGTGTTGACTTATTGGAAAAATCTCTGATGCTGGGACGGATTAGGGGCAGTTAGAGAAGGGGACCACAGAGGATGAGATGGCTGGATGGCATCACCAACTCGATGGACTTGAATTTGAGTGAACTCCAGGTGTTGGTGATGGACAGAGAGGCCTGGCGTGCTGTGATCAAGGGGTTGCAAAGAGTCGGACACGACCGAGTGACTGAACTGAACTGAATGATTATCAATGTTGATTTGAGCATCTTTTCAGGTATTTATTGGCCACTGGTATATCTTCTTCATAGAAATATCTAAACAAGTCCTTTGCTCATTTTTTAAATAGAATATTTGTTTTTGTTGTTGAGTTTTAGAAGTTCTCTATATATTCCAGATATTAATCCCTTATCAGATACATGATTTGTAAATATTTTCTCCAATTCTGAAGGTTTCTTTTTATTCTATTGTCTTTTGATACTCATCTTTGATGCACAACTGTTTGAAATTTTTTCATGAAGTCCAACTTGTCAACTTTCTTCTTTTGGTGCCTGAGCCTTTACTGTGATAGGCAGGAAATCATTGACAAACTCAATGCTGTGAAGATTTTATCCTATGTTTCCTTTTAAGAATTTTATAGCTTTAGGTTTCTGACAAATTCTGAGTTAAATATACAGGGTTAGGAAAGTGTCTAACTTCTTCCTTTTGCCTGTGAATATTCAGTTTTCCAGCACCATTTGTTGAAAGGCTATCTTTCTGTATTGGAAGATCTTGATATCTCTGTCAAAAATCATCTAACTGTAATATGCAAAGATTTATTTCTGAGTTTCTATTTTATCCCACTGGCCTATATGTCTGTCATTATGCCAGTACCACACTCTTTTGAATATTGTAGCTTTGTAGTAAGTTTTGAAATAGAAAATCTGAGTCTTCTAGGCTCATTCTTTTTTAATACTCTTTTGGCTCTTCTAAGTCCCTTGAAATTCCATATGAATTTTAGGATGTGTTTTTCTACTTCTTCCAAAGGCATCATTGTGATTTTGATAGAAATTGTGTTGAATCCTTACATCAGTTAGGGTATTATTAACATTTTAACAATATTGTCTTCTAATCCATGAGCATGAGACATGTTTTCACTTATTTATGTCTTCTTTAATTTCTTTCAATAATGCTTTGTAGTCTTCATTGTACAAGTCTTTTACCTCCCTGGTTAAGCTTATTCCTAAATATTTTATTCCTTTTGCTGCTATTATAAGCAAAACTGTTTTCACAATTTCCTTTTCAAATTGTTCGTTATTTGTGAATAGAAATAAAATTGATTTTTGTGTAGTGACTGTTTCTTGCTACCTTGTTGAATTCATTTATTAGTTCTGACAGTTTTGTGGAATCTTTTGACTTCTCAACATATCAAATTTTATCATCTTCAAACAGAGATCATTTGAGCTCCTCCTTTCCAATTCAGATACCTTTTATTTCTTTGTATTGTCTAACTGACCCAGCTGGAATTTCTAGTACTATACTGAATGGAAATGATTAACGTGGTCACCCTTGCTTTCTTCCTGATCTTAAAGTAAAAACATTCAGTCTCTCACCATTATGTTTGCTGTGGGATTTTCGGACATGGTTTTTATTATGTTGAGGTAGTTTTCTTCTATCCCTAATTATTTTAGTGTTTTTATCACAAAGGATGTTGAATTTTGTCGAACTCTTTTCCTGTGTCAGTTTAGATGATCTTGTTTTTTTTGTTTTGTTTTGTTTTACCTTTCATTCTGTTAATGTGGTATTATGTATTATCAATACACTGATTGATTTTCAGATGTTGAAACATCCTTTGATTCTAGGAATAAATCCCTCCCAGTCATGTAATATAAACCTCTCAGTGGGCTGTTGAATTTATTTTGCTAGTATTTTATTGAGATTTTTGTTGCTTCAGTGTTCACAGGGGACATTGACCCTTCATTTTCTTATATGTCTTTGTCTTTAGTATCAGGGCAATGATGATCTCTTAAAATGAGCTAGGAAGTATTCACTACTCCTCAGTCTTTTGGAAACGTTTAAGAAGTGTTCTTAGTTCTTCTTTAAATGTTTACCAATGAAACCATCAGGTCCAGAGCCTTTTGTTGTTAGATTTCTGATCACTAATTCAATCTCCCTACTAGATATAGATTTATTCAAAATTTCTGTTTTTTCATAATTTAGTTTTGATAGAGTTTGTGTTTCTAGGTGTTTATCCACATCGTCTAGATTATTGTTGGCATGCAACTGTTCATGGTTCCTTTTTACAATCTTTTTACTTACTATAGAAAGAAACAGTATTAATGTCCTTACTCTGTTGATAACGTGAGGCTTCTCAGTTTTTTCCTTAGTTCATCTAGCTAAGTGTCAGCTTTGTTGATATTTTAAAAGAATCAACTTTTCATTTCATTAAATATCTCTATTGTTTTTCTATCCTCAATTGCATGTATCTCTGCTCTAATATTTATTACATGTGTCCTCTACTATCATTAGGCTTACTTTGTCCTTCTTTTTCTAGCTCCTTAATTTACCAAGCCAGATTGTTGGCTTGAGAGCTCTCTTTCTTTGTTTTGTTTTAATGTAAAAATTTATAGCTATTAATTTCTTTAGTACTGCTAAAGCAAATCTGTGTCCTGTCATTTTTTGTTATATTATATTCTCATTTTCATTAATCTCTATGTATTTTCCAGTGTCCCTTGTGATTTCTTCTTTAATCCACTGGTTGTTTAAACTGTTTTGTTTGATTTCTACAAATTTGGAAATTTTCCAATTTTACTTCTGTTACATTATTTTCAGCACACTGTGGTTTGAGAGGATACTTTGAATGATGTCTATCATTTAAAATCTATTGAAACTTAATTCATAGGCTAATATATCCTGGAAAATGCCCCATATGCATTTAAGAAGGTACATACTATTGTTGCTAGGTAGAGTGTTCTGTATGTATCTGCTGGATCTAGTTGTTTTATTACGTTGCTTAGGTTCTCTGTTTCCTTACTTAGCTTCTACCTGGTTTTCTATCCATTATTGAGAGTAGGGTATTGAAGTAAAAGTAGAAAATGTTCACATTTCCAAAAGGATAAAAAAGAGTTAATTTAGTTGAAGGCTCTGTGGAGGAAAGCTGGTATTGAAAAATTACAAGAGGTCTGATTATAAATGTGATCAGAGGCCAAGGACTTGGAACAAATTCTGTAGACCAGAGATTGGAAAATATTCACTGTAAAGTAGTTAATAGTAGTAAATGTTTAAATTAGATAGTAAATGTTTTAGATTTTGTGGGCCTCATCTCTGCTGCAACTGCTCAATTCTGCCATTGTAGATGAAAAGAGTCATTGTTGTTCATTAGCTAAGTAGTGTCTGACTCTTTGCAACACCGTGGACTACAGCATGCCAGCCTCCTCCAACCTCTACTATCTCCTGAATTTTGCTCAAATTCATGTCCATTGAGTCAGTGATGGTGTCTCACCATCTCATCCTCTGCCTCCTTCTTCTTTTGCCGTTAATCTTTCCCAGCATCAGGATCTTTCCCAATGAGTCGACTCTTCACATCAGGTGGCTTCAGCCATTGGAGCTTCAGCTTTAGCAACAGTCCTTCCAATAAAGTCTTATTTCCTTTAGGATTGACTGGTTTGATCTCCTTGATGTCCAAGGGACTCTCAAAAGTCTTCTCTAGCAAAATTCAAAAGCATCAATCCTTTGGTGCTCAGCCTTCTCTATGGTCCAACTCACATCCATATATGACTGCTGGAAAAACTATGGCTTCCACTGTTTGTACATTTGTTGGCAGTGACGGCTTTTTAATATGCTGTCTAGGTTTGTGATAGCTTTCCTTCTAAGGAGCAAACATCTTTTATTTTCATGGCTGTAGTCACAATCCGCAATTATTTTGGAGCCAAAGAAAATAAAATCTGTCACCAATTCCACTTTTTCCCCTCCTATTTGCCATGAAGTGATGGGACCGAGTGCCATGGACTTAGTTTTTTTTTAATGTTGAAAGTAGTCATAGACAATGTATTAATGAATGAATGTCCCTGTGTCCCAATAAAATTGTATACATAAAGAAATTTGAATTTCATATAATTTTTACACAGCAGGAAATAGTATTATTTTTCCTTCAAAACCATTAAAAATATAAAAATCATTCTTGGCTCACAAGCCAAACAAAAGCTGGAGGAGGGTCAGATTTCACTTGCAAGTCATAGTCTGCCAAACCCTGCCATATCAATGGGGCACAATGGGAGTTTTCTGAACAGAAGAGGAATTGGAGCACCAGTGGTAATTAGTGTTCTGTATATTAAACTGACAAATTTCACAGACAGATATTTGCAGACGGGCAACTGGACAAAAGAAGAATAAGGAACACACCTATGTCAGCACATAAGGGCTTGGACTGTTTTGTTCCAAGAACACAAGAAAGAGGAAAACTTACAAAATGAGAGGAGAGTTAGGAGAGTCATTAAGGTTAACTGGAATATTTTTAAGACTAGTATATTGAAAGAATAATGGTATTTATAATGGAAGTAGAGCAGTCCCAAAGATAAAAGTTAGCCCATGTCATCAATTCCTAACTCAACAGCAATAGATTATTAAGATCTCAAGTGACACACATAATTCAGAGATGCAATTACATCTGTTTAGATTTTTCTATGTGGTCTCTCATAATTTCTCTCTAAAATACAAATATATAGAACAAAACAAAAACTGGAAGACTAGTTATTGGCAAGATCTGAGGAGTTCCATAAACTGTAAATCCATGGATAATACTGGCAAAGGGATACTGCTTTGCACGTATGGCTCAAAGATAGTCAGAATAGGAATTCAGCTTCCTACAAAATACATCAACTGGCTGAGAATCCTGTGGTATGTTCCAACCATTACAGATACACAATAGACATACAAACAGACCAAAAATGAATTTGTGTCCCTCTATAGGAGAAATTGACAAGATTTTTCCATATAAAGTCAGATAATAAATTTTACACCTCATGGACTATAGAGACTTTCTGCAGCTGTTCAACCCTGGTATCATCACATGGAAGCAACCACAGATAATACACAAACAAAAGGGCATGACTGTCATTTAACAAACTTTATTTACAAAATCAGATGATAACATCATTTGGTGACTCATGCTCTATAGTATATCTGGATTTTTTTTTTTTTTCAGGCAGCCTGATAATCTCTCTGTCTCTTAGTATTCCTTAACCACTACCACTGCCAGCCATTACCAATGTCATTGTGACCCTGAGTCACTTAATGATATCCATCCTTAAGTTTTACTTTGTACTCTTTCTGAAAGGTCTTCCCTCACCTTATTGTTAAAATTCCTCATTTCAAATCTACTTAGCTACATGTACTTCTCCTTCCATCACAAGCACTACAACTCTGATTTTTTGTCAACTACGTTGAAGTTTCAAGACAGCAAGTTTTGTGTCCATCACCTATCCTCAGCACAGCTCAGTATATAATCATGCTCAGTAGATACTGTTTTGTTTATTTGTTTGTTTGTTGTTGTTATCATTTGGTTTTGCCATACTGTGCCATATGTGAGATCTGAGTTCCCCAACCAGGGATCAAACCCATAGCCCCTGCACTGGGAGCACAGAGCCGCTGGACTGCCAGGGAAGAACTGATACTGGCTGAACATATTTTAATAACATTAAATGGGATGGAAATAAAAGATAACGGGAAAACCTGTTTAAAACTTAATGCATAGCATAAGGGAAAAAAGAGCAATTTTGATATAAAAACAAATCAATAATATAATTTTAAAAATACTTTTAGGAACTGTAAAAATGAAGGAAAACAAAAACTGTCAGGAAAAGAAGGGTCAAAATGACAAAAGTGAAATCTATATTTAAACATAATATTGACTATAGAATAATAAAAATATCCTTAAATATATGGGAAGAAGAAATAATTGTAAAAATGTAAAAAAAAATCATCATTTTAATATCAAGCATACTTTATAACCTCAAATATCAATGTATAATATGTCAATAAGTATCTTTAAAGGAAAAGATTATAAATCTAAACTTTTCTTGCTGTCTGATTCATTTATATGTGAAAGCAAACTTTTTACAGGCATTCTTGTATTTATATATTCCAATTTATGCCTTTCTTGAAAAAATTAATTTCATACAACAATTGACCAAGTGATAAGCTAAAGACAATAGTATAATAAAGGAGAAAAATAAAATTAAAAAAAACTTCACATACATGTTGAAATCTATTCAAAAATAGAGCTGAGTCATACTAAATGGGAGCTGAATGTAAAATAAGTTTAAAAACAAGATGTTTGTAACATTATTATATGATAATCTAATAACAATAATCCGGCCTTATTATCCAAGCTTCTATACGTACACAATCTGGGAATGAAGTGAAAAGTGAAAGTTTAAGTTTAGTAAATCCTCTTTTTTGCCTGAGTGAAACTCCGAAGATATTTTAAAATTTTCATCTTGTTTTAGTAAAGAAAGATTTATAAGAGAAAGATTTTACAACTTTTAAATAGAACCATCAAAATGGTTGAAACTAGTATTCATAACCATCAAATCATTTGAAATTGTTGAATAACTTCATATGATAAAGTATCAAAAAAATAGAAAGCATCAAATGATAAAGAAACAAATATTGGTTTAGTCAATGAATGTAAACAACTTGATCTTCTGTCTTAAAAAGTAATGACTCTCATAAAGCCTAATAGACATATTGCCAAAGACACTACACAAGCACAAGGCAGCCAGCACATGTAAAGATGTTCAACATCATTAACCTTCAGGGAAATGCAAATCAAAACCACGAGACACCGTTTCAGACCCCTTAGGATGGCTCTAATAAAAAGAGATGGTAATGTGCTGAGGATATGGAGAAATTGGAACCCTCATATACAGCTGATGGGAAGTAAAATACTACATCCACTTTGGGAAATATTCTGATAGTTCCTCAAAAAAAAGAACATAGATTTACTGTTTAACCCAACAATCTCATTCTGACAGATATAGAAGAGAAATGAAACACATGTCCACACAAAAACTTGTACATGAGCTAAAAAGTGGAAATAACCCAAGTATTCACCAAATGATGAACTGATAAAAGAAATATGATGCATGCATACAATGGGACATTATTCAACCATAAAAAGAAATGAAGTCCCAATAGATACTTGAAGCATATATAAGCCTTAAAAACATTATGCTAAATGAAAAGGAGCATGGACACAAAGACCATGTCTTATATGATTCCATTTACAAGAAATGTCCAGAATAAGCAAATTTATGGAGACAGAAAGTAGGGATTGCCAAGGGCTGGGGATAAGGGATAGAGTGACTGGAAGGTGATGACTAATGGATCCAGGACTTGAGGTGATAAAATTGTTCCAAAATTGTGCTGATGGTTCTGCAACTCTGTGACTATATTAAAACCCATTAAGTTTGTAATTTAGGTCAGTGAATTACAAAGGATATGAATTATATGCAAATAAAGCTGTTAACAAAAAATATTAAAAAGCTATGCTGCTGCTGCTGCTAAGTCGTGTCCGACCCTGTGTGACCCCATAGACGGCACCCACCAGGCTCCCCCATCCCTGGGATTCTCCAGGCAAGAACACTGCAGTAGGTTGCCATTTCCTTCTCCAATGCATGAAAGTGAAAAGTGAAAGTGAAGTTGCTCAGTTATGTCCGACTCTTTGCAACCACATGGATGAAGCCCACCAGGCTCCTCCATCCATGGGATTTTCCAGGCAAGAGTACTGGAGTGGGGTGCCATTGCCGTCTCCAAAAAGCTATGAGGTACCTTGAAAAAGTATATGTAAGCTGAAAAGATAGAAAAAGACTGAGCAAAGATCAGCAAACAAAAGGAAAATGAGCAAATTAATTTCAGATTAAAAAGAAATTTAAGGAATAAACTAAGTAAAATAAGGCCATCTGATATCAATAAAGTGGGTAAAAACCACCATAAAGATATAAAGGTCAGTAACATGTATGTGCTTACAGCAAAGTGTTAAATGAAGCAAAAATTATTAAAAATATAAGGAAATATTAATAGAATCATAGACTTTGCAGAAAAAAATTAAGCAAAGTATAATAAATTATATAAAAGTAAAAATAATAAATATTTAAATAATATCATGAGTAAGTGTTTGTGAAATATCTGCCAAATGCAGCAAAATGAAAATGCTAATAAAGATGTTATAGTATAAATTGTACAGACTATATTCTCTAAGACAATGGCACCCCACTCCAGTACTCTTGCCCGGAAAATCCCATGGACGGAGGAGCCTGGTGGGCTGCAATCCATGGGGTCGCGAAGAGTCAGACACGACTGAGAGACTTCACTTTCACTTTTCACTTTCATGCATTGGAGAAGGAAATGGCAACTCAGTCCAGTGTTCTTGCCTGGAGAATCCCAGGGACGGGGGATCCTGGTGGGCTGCCATCTCTGGGGTTGCAGAGAGCTGGACATGACTGAAGTGACTTAGCAGCAGTAGCAGTAGCATATTCTCTAATTAGTAAAAAAGAAGTTAGCAACCAAATTTTATGTAGTAACAAACACAGCATTTTGAAAATTAAAAATTATTGTGATATATTTTCCAAAGGCAGATCTCTTTCAAACCCTGAAAGTAACATTTACTTCCAAAATCTATATTACTACTACTACTTCAGAAAAATGATTTCTAGTGACTCCAGTCCAGTGCGTTCTTTTTCATAGTATCTTTTATTGTTTTCAGTCAAATTCACATGGTTATTATCTTAATAACATATGGTTTTATTATGATTCATACATGTAAGTGCTTTGATGACAGAGGCACTTGAATAAATGTCTTTTATTATCACTATATTTAAATATTTTCCTGAACACAGAAGGTGTGCAATAAATGTTTGTTAATTGATTTCACTGGACAGTTGAGAAAGGTGGTAAACTGAAAAAAGGGACATGAGTTCTTGACCATTATTAAAAAGGTTTAATGATTCTTGGCATGTCAATTTACTTCCCTAGATTTTATTATCTGCCTTCATTAAATGAGTTAGTATTAAAACATTTCTATGATTCTTTCCAGTTCTAAAATTGTATGATTTAACTAATAGGGAAAGAAAAGACATCCCTCGGTACACTAGAAAATTTCCCTCCACGTGCAGCAACACTGGTTTCTTTGAATGTCAAGGACTCGAACAGATTGTGCATTGTTGAGAAAAGAGTCACCCTCAATTACTCATCAATGATGGAATTTGCAGTTTATTCTCAGTAACCTAGTGTTTCCTTACTACCACCCACCCAGGTCCAGGGGGGATATATATGTGTCTGAGTATGTGTGTATATTTGCCTCTCTGACGACATTCCAAGACTAATATAAACACCTCCTAAATTACCCATTACTCTGTGTCACTTCTCTTTTCCATTAGAAAGAGGTAGCCTATATTTATATTTCAAGTTCTAACACTCTACCCTTTCTATCACCCCTCTCTTTCTCAAAGACTGATCTCTTCCTCTATCCTATATATGGACCACATTGCAAATATTTCTTTAAACTTAGGTATTGGCATAACCATTCTATACTTAATTTATTATATTAAATTAATATTTAATTAATTAATTATTTGGTATAATTAATTGTTTAATTAATAGTTGGTTTAGTATATTCAATATAATTACATTTAATTAACATTACTGCATAAATAAAAAACTGAGAGAACATACCCCAACAGATAAACAGTGAGGAAGATCATGCATGATTTTTATATTTTACTTTTTGTGTTCCTATTTTCTACAGTTTTATGGATTGTAAACATACCAATTATTTATGCACATACCCACACATACCCTCAATTAAGTGGAATCAAAATCAAAGTTCACATAACTCTTTACTACTCTATATTTTATGAAAAAGTTCAAATAAATATATATAAATTTACTCTAAAAACAAATATCTTAATGTATGATTTCAAGTTGTTGACATCAACCCTTGATTTAATAATAAGTCTGAACCTGTAAGAGCTCAAAATATGTTCATTTTCAGAATAGTATAATTATTTAGACAAGAAAGCAGAATAGTATACTTAAGATTTGCAATTATCATGGGCAAAATAAAACACTAGTTAAACAGAAAACACAATCAGAAGATATTCTCTAAACATCCATTACTCAGGCAAGTTTCTTGTACAGAAGTGTCTATATACATGTATATCCACTGTTGTTCACTCACCCAGTCACGTCCAACTCTTTGCAACCCCATGAACTTCAGCAGGCCAGGCCTCACTGTCCCTCATTATCTCCCAAAGTTTGCCCAAGTTCATGTCCATTGCATCAGTGATGCCATCCAGCCATCTCATCCTCTGATGCCTTCTTCTCCTTTTGCTCTCAGTCTTTCCCAGCATCAGCATCCAATGAGTCAGCTGTTCGCATCAGATGATCAAAATACTTGAGCTGCAACATCTGTCCTTCCAGTGAGTATTCAGGGTTGGTTTCCCTTAAGATTGACTGGTTTGTTGTCCTTGCCATCCAAGGGACTTTCAGGAGTCTTCTCCAGCACCACAGTTTGAAGCCATCAATTCTTTGTCTTTACAGTCCAGGTCTCACAACTGTATGTGACCACTGGGAAGACTATAGCCTTGACTACGAACCTTTGTTGGCAGAGTGATGTCTCTGCTTTTCAACACACTGTCTAGTTTTGTCATAGCTCTCCTGCCAAGAAACAAACATCTTCTGATTTCATGGCTGCAGTCACCATCCACAGTGATTTTGGAGCCCAAGCAGAGGAAATCCGTCACTACCTCCACATTTCCCCCTTCTATTTGCCATGAAGTAATGGGGCAGGATACCATGACCTTAGTTTTTTTTCTTTTTAAGCCAGCCATTTCACTTTCCTCCTTCACCCTCATCAAGAGGCTCTTTAGTTCCTCTTCACATTCTGCCATTAGAGTGGTATCATCCGCATATCTGAGGTTACTGATGTTTCTCCTGCCCATCTTGATTTCAGCTTGAAACTCATCCAGCCTGGCATTTCTCATGATGTGCTCAGTGTATAGGTTAAACAAACAGGGTGACAGGAGACGGCCCTGTTGTACTCCTTTCTCAGTCTTGAACCAATCAATTTTTCCGTACAGGGTTCTTTCTAACTGTTGCTTCTTGACCCACATACAGGTTTCTCAGGAGACAGGTAAGACAGTCTGCTGTTCTCTTTAAGAGCTTTCCACAGTGTGTTATAATCTGCACAGTCACAGGCTTTAGCATAGCTGATAAAACAGAGGTAGATGCTTTTCTGGAATTCCCTGTATATACATACATACATAAGTCTAATTATTCACATTTAGAAACTAAATACTGAAGTTCATACCCAGATTTAAAATGAATTTAAAGTTATGCTCTTACCAAGACTTTATATGATCATAACATGTTCCTTTGCTCTACTGCTGAACTTAAATGTACCCACCCAATAAAGCCTATTTTATTGGATGACCTTCCATAAAACATTCACATTTTATCATATGGAAAAGTCAGAATTTATGCTAAATATGCCACTATTTCCCTGAAGATAAATCCAAGTGAATTAAATATTAAATGATGTAGCAAAATGTATTACTGTAAAACAAAATTCCTCTAAATGTGTTAATAATCTCTAATGTTGATTAAGTAAATGGCTGTGATTTACATTAACATTTTAGTCTCACTAAGGCCAACAGTCTAACTCTCTCTCACTCCAGTCAGTTCTTATTAGGTACAAAAAGAAGCACATTGTGCTTATATGAGACAGGTTCTTTTCTACTCAGCATATAAAAGCTCTTATTATTCTGTCTTAAATGTTACTGAATTTACCTTTGAATATTTGATAAGAAAATAATGGGCATTCATCAATAAGAGACTATCATAGCTTGCATATTTTAATTCCCAAAATCATTAATTAAACTCAAGCACCTAAAGGAATAAAAGTTCCAACGAATTTAAAATTCTTGTGTTTCAGCTCCAGTTTATTTCCAGTAAGGTGTGAGTGTCTATAAGGAAGGTAGGATATATTCATGTGCTTTGTAACAAATTACCACCAAATTAGCAGCTTAAAATAATGTCCTTTTATTAGGTTACAGTTTGGGAAGTGGGAAATCCAAGCAGGTGCAACCGGGTTCTATCTTCAGAGTCTCACAAGGCCAAAATCAAAGTGTCACAAAAATGGGTTCTTAAGTGAAGCTTCTTGAAAAAATATTTGTTTCCAAGCTCATTAAAGATATTGACAGGACTCAGCTCCTTATGGATAAGGTATCCTTTGCTAGCTGGCCAACAGCCTGGGTGAGGGGTGGGGGTCGGGGATACAGGTACAGCAGAGGCAACTCAGCTCCCTAAAGGCTGCATAGCCTTTGGCACGTGCACCCTCCATATTCAAATCAACAGGAGAGCATCAAATCTCTGTGACTTCTCATTTTCTAAGCCACTGGAAAAACCTCTCTTTTTTAAAGGAATTCTAAATAATTAGATGAAGTCTAGCTGGATAGTCTCCCTATCTCAAGGTCAATCGTGCTATATAGCATAATCATAGAAAAATCCCCTGGAAAAGGGAATGCCTACCCACTCCAGTATTCTCGCCTGGGAAATCCCATGGACAGAGGAGCCTGGAGGGCTACAGTCCATGGGGTCACAACAGAGTCAGACACGACTTAGCGACTAAACAACAATCATAGGAATGATCTCTCATCATAGTCACAAGTTCCAGGAATTAAGAGTGCAGAATCTTGGGGAGTATTTTTAGAATTCTGCCTACCAAAGAGAGAACTGGAAAAATTGAGATGAGGCTCCAGATGTTAGCATTTATGAACTTAGATACCAGCTAAAGATGTCTTACTGGAGGAAGGTCATCCAGGGGCACAACCTAAAGCTAATTCTATATTAGCGATGGGAAAGGAGTGTCAGACCTTAACTTTTTTTTTTTTTTTTTTTTTTTGCAAATTTCATCTTGGAGAATTGCTGAGAGCCTCTTATCATTTAGATGAGTCATTATAACACATTTTATCATCTGACAGTTATTCTTCAAAAATGCCCCTCTTCCAAAATGGCCCTATTATTCTCTATTGTCTGATTTATAAAATATATGCATCTAATTAGACTTTCTTCTTGCTTTAACTTGGGTGTGTGTTGGGCAAGGGTGGTGATGAAGTCATTTTTCATTTCCCAGAGCTTTGTAAAATAAAGCTGAATACTAAATAGCACCACTGCTTCCTGCTACAGGGTGGAGAATGGGAGTGAATCCTTTGCTCTGAGCACCTCTGTTGAATTTTTTCATTCCTGGTACAAAAGGCCAGAAGATCCACTTCTGGAGTCTGGTTCTGTGGGAGGTTTTTTTTATTGTTTTGTTCCCAAGCAATTAAAATAAGTCATGTTTCTTCTGGTTAACCACTAGATGCTACAAGCTGAATACAATGCCCACAGTCCTGCTGATAGAGAAGCAAGATGAGGGAATCAGTCAAGGCAGGCATGAGGGGTGAGGAGCACTGATGGGGTGGCTTTTCTCTACTGAGTGCAAGAAAGCAACAGAGGCCCGTGATTTCTTTCTGATAGTTGGTGGTAAAGATAACCCTGTGATTGTCATGTTCAGAGCCTCCAGTGTGTTAAGATGCATGGTGTGCTGCTTCAGGGCATTTATGTTTAAAAAGCTCAGTGGAGCAAGAAAAGATAAGGAAGCACACGAAGATTAATTCTGAAGTTCTTGTTAAAGCCAAACACTTTAATCCTGAGAAAGAGAGGGGGAAAATCTCTTTGTCTAGTACATTCAGCTGAGTTCATCTTCAAAATTACCAGGATGCTGACGCACATGCGGTGGCAAGGGAGGAAGTGTTTAACACAATTTCTTATGCTCTGAGTCAGGTTTCAGTTCATCTGCTGTATCTATTGTGTCTGTCACGTGTCAACAGATCTTTATCTGGAACTGGTCACTATAATGATTTTGAGGTTAACTTGATGAATCAAAAGAACCAAATAGGGAGAAAACTGTTACAAAAATACAGGGGGAAAGAGTGTTTATTTCCTGGCATTCATTTATTTTTTCCTGTTATTAGCTGTAAATGCAAAAACCAGGCAAAAAGCAAGAATGGATCACAGATGCCTTCCTGAAAACATACTCAAGACCACTTAATATGGCTTTAGGCACATAATTTTGAAATACCACACATTCGTTGCCAATGTTTTATAAATTCCTTATAGTATTCAGTCAAAAGTCCTTCAACTGAGGAGTAAGTTCTTAGAGGGCAAGTATCATCTATGCTTCATTACCATTTTAAACCAAATGATATTTATTGTACATTTCTTTATTAACAGATTGACAAGAAGAGAGAGAGGAAGGAAAGAGAAAAGGACAGAGAGAGAGAAGGGACAAGGAAGAAAGGAAAGCAGGGAAAGTGGGACTGATTTGGAACACATTTCAGTCATTTCGGTCACTCAGTCATGTCAGACTCTTTGCGACCCCATGGACTGCAGCACAACAGGCCCCCCTATCCATCACCAACTCCCGGAGTTTAATCAAACTCATGTCTATTGAGTCAGTGATGCCATCCAACCTTCTCATCCTCTGTCATCTCCTTTTCCTCCCACCTTCAATCTTTCCCAGCATCAGGGTCTTTTCAAATCTGTCAGTTCTTTACATCAGCTGGCCAAAGTACTGGAGTTTCAGCTTCAGCATCAGTGCTTCCAATGAACACCCAGGACTGATTTCCTTTAGGATGGACTGGTTGGATCTCCTTGCAGTCCAAGGGACTCTCAAGAGTCTTCTCCAACACCACAGTTCAAAAGCATCAATTCTTCAGCACTCAGCTTTCTTTATAGCCCAATTCTCACATCCATACTTGACTGCTGGAAAAACCATAGCTTTGACTAGAGGTACCTTTTTTGGCACATTTAGAGATTTACTATAGGTCACAGAAGGAAATTAAGAATGCAAACACTGATGGATCTCCAACTATATGCACACACATTTGATCACAAGCACCTGATAATTCAATACTTTGGTCCACAGCTTATTAACCTATAGGGAGTCAGCTTTTCTTAAGTAAATGAGTTTTCAAGCTTTGTCTTGCACTGGAATTTTAGTCATTAAGTTTGGGAGCAGATTCTGGAAAGGCTCGTCAGAAGCAACTACGCACAGTTGTTAAATAGACAGCCTCTTTTACAGATTAGCCATAGCAGCGCAGTGAAACACAAGAGATCCATTTCGGGTCTTCCTGATATAAACTCTAGTTACACATGACCTGAGGGAAATTACGCTAAAGAAAAAAATTATTATTTCTCTACAGTAGCTCAAGAACAGTATTTTCATGAAAAAGAGACTCTGATAAACGGTCCTATAATATTTGCATTTGATGTTTCATTTGGAGATGCCCAGCACCACGAAGAGCTTTATGTTTCATCAGATGCCAAAAGGGTCTTCTGCAGAAAAAGCTACAGAAACCTGCCCAAGTTTGTTCCTTTTTGTCAGCAAGCTCTAGAAGAGATAACAACTCAAGAACGTGAAGCATCTTTAATCTACCCCCTTCTTAGTTAACATATGCAAATGTCTGCCCCAGATTTCATTGGAAAAAGAAGAGTTAAAATAAATTATCTGGAAGTATCTGAGGAGATATCCAGAACATACTTAGGAAAATTATGAGAGTAATGAAGCAGATTCATGTTCTTTCCAGAACAAACCTGAGCCTTTGTCTAAGTTCACAGAGGCAAAGTGGAAGGATGGATGCTGTCACTCCTCCTTTCTACACTCACTGTATAACACTGCTGTGAACCCGTAGCACTCTTTCTCATGAAGAGAGAAGCAGCTTTAACTGCTTTAAAAAAAACATACCCATGAGTATTTTTCATTCTTAGGTAATTCACAAGGAGGTGGTGGTTTAGTCACTAAGTCGTGTCCAACTCTTGTGACCCCATGGACTGTAGCCCAGCAGACCCTTCTCTGTCCATGGGATTTTCCAAGCAAGAATACTGGAGTGGGTTGCCACTTCCTTCCCCAGGGCATCTTCCCGACCCTCGGATTGAACCTGGTCTTCTGCACTGCAGGCAGATTCTTTACTGAGTGAGCCACCAGGCGAGCCCGATTCACAAGAGAAAACCTATTTGCCAGCATTTGACTAAATCATAATTTCAGAATTCTTCATCAGTCTTCCCTGAGCTGCACACAAGTCTCATATTTTATACACAGTCATTGTTTTTAAATTGAAGGATAGTTGACATATAATATTATATTAGTTTCACATGTACAATATGGCGATTTGCTACTTTAATAGGTTATATACCATACACACAAAAAAAAGCTAAAAATGGATTAAAAATTTAAATGTAAAGACCCAAAAGCATAATCTGACAATAGTTTGTATATTGTATCTTTCAGGTAGTTCAGATTCTTTATATATAATTTAGATTTTATCCTACTTTATGCTTCATCTTCGCTCATTTTGAACCACAATATTCTCTCTGGATCTTTTTAATGGCTTCACACTAATTGGGCAGTTGTGAAATAGACTCATCAAGGAATGTAGTGGTTTTCAAGAATACCAAGTTACTAAAAGTCTGGCTTTGATTATCTATTAGGAAAAAACAAAAACGCTGTTGATCATTATTTATGATGCTTCATTCTACAATGTGGGAAACATTCCCTCAGATGAAAGTGAGTCATTTAACATTTATATTTCTCAAAAGATATTCACTGAGGGAGTGAAAGCATACACCAATTAATGGGAAGGATCTGTCTAGAGATAAGAAACATTAAAATGAGATCGAAAGAACTTCTTTTGACCTCAAAGCACATAAACTATAAGGCTTGCAAACACTGTCACTCTCATAGCCAATTTACAAAGCGTGTCCAATTCAGTAATTATGCCTTAGAAAAAATGGACTGCTGCTACTGCTAAGTCACTTCAGTCGTGTCCGACTCTGACAAGACCCAAAGCTAAAATGCCACTCCAACTGCTGTCTTCACTCTACAGAAGGAACTACCTCTATAAAAGCACTGCAGACTATACAGCCTTTAATAGCTTCTTCCTTACTTTTTATTCCCATATTAAGACTGCATATTTACTTCAACTCTCAGAGCTAAAAGAATGGAAATTTTTAGATAAAATCATATATAAAAATAAGCAAACTTCCTTAGGGTCTGGACCAACAATGGACGTGATATTACTACCAGACATGCCACCATTGGAAAAACAGAGCAGAAGGCTGATTGGACTTGATGAATTCTGTGCATCCCATATTGACAAACAGCCTACTTGCTAGGAGACCTTAAAATGGCCACTGATCCTCCCTCAGTTCAGTTCAGTTTAGTTGCTCTGTCTTGTCCGACTATTTGCAACCCCATGAATCACAGCACGCCAGGCCTTCCTGTCCATCACCAAATTCTGGAGTCTACTCAAACTCATGTCCATCGAGTCAGTGATGCCTTCCAGCCATGGAATCTTCTGTCGTCCCCTTCTCCTCCTGCCTGCAATCCTTCCCAACATCAGGGTCTTTTCCAATGAGTCAACTCTTTGCATGAGGTGGCCAAAGTATTGGAGTTTCAGCTTTAGCATTAGTCCTTCCAATGAACACCCAGGACTGATCTCATTTAAGATGCACTGGTTGGACCTCTTGCAGTCCAAGGGACTCTCAAGAGTATTCTCCAACACCACAGTTCAAAAGCATCAATTCTTCGGTGTTCAGCTTTCTTCACAGTCCAACTCTCACATCCATACATGACCACTGGAAAAACCATAGCCTTGACTAGACGGACTTTTGTTGGCAAAGTAATGTATATGCTTTTCAATATGCTGTCTAGGTTGGTCATAACTTTCCTTCCAAGGAGCAAGTGTCTTTTAATTTCATGGCTGCAGTCACCATCTGCAGCAATTTTAGAACCCCAAAAAATAAAGTCTGACACTGTTTCCACTGTTTCCCCATCTATTTCCCATAAAGTGATGGGACCGGATGCCATGATCTTAGTCTTCTGAATTCTGAGCTTTAAGCCAACTTTTTCACTCTCCTCTTTCACTTTCATCAAGAGGCTTTTTAGCTCCTCTTCACTTTCTGCCATAAGGGTGATGTCATGTGCATATCTGAGGCTATTGATATTTCTCCTGGCAATCTTGATTCTAGCTTGTGATTCATCCAGCCCAGAATTTCTCATGATGTATGCTGCATAGAAGTTAAATAAGCAGGGTGACAATATACAGCCTTGATGGACTCCTTTTCCTATTTGTAACCAGTCTGTTGTTCCATGTCCAGGTCTAACTGTTGCTTCCTGGCCTGCATACAGGTTTCTCAAGAGGCAGGTCAGGTGGTCTGGTATTCCCATCTCTTTCAGAATTTTCCACAGTTTATTGTGATCCACACAGTCAAAGGCTTTGGCATAGTCAATAAAGCAGAAGTAGATGTTTTTCTGGAACTCTCTTGCTTTTTTGATGATCCAGCAGATGTTGGTAACTTAATCTTTGGTTCCTCTGCCTTTTCTAAAACCAGCTTGAACATCAGGAAGTTCACGGTTCACGTATTGCTGAAGCCTGTCTTGGAGAATTTTGAGATGAGTGCAATTGTGTGGTAGTTTGAGCATTCTTTGGCATTGCCTTTCTTTGGGATTAGAATGAAAACTGACTTTTTCCAGTCCTGTGGCCACTGCTGAATTTTCCAAACTTACTGGCATATTGAGTGCAGCACTTTCACACCATCATCTTTCAGGATTTGAAATAGCTCCACTGGAATTCCTTCACCTCCACTAGGTTTGTTCATAGTGATGCTTCCTAAGGCTCACTTGACTTCACATTCCAGGATGTTTGGCTCTAGATGAGTGATCACACCATCGTGATTGTCTGGGTTGTGAAGATCTTTTTTGTAGAGTTCTTCTGTGTATTCTTGCCACCTTTTCTTAATATCTTCTGCTTCTGTTAGGTCCATATCACTTATGTCCTTTATCAAGCCCATCTTTGCATGAAATGTCCCCTTGGTATCTCTAATTTTCTTGAAGAGATCCCTAATCTTTCTTTCTTTTTTTTTTCCTGATTTATTTATTTATTTATTTTTAATTTTACTTTACAATTCTGTATTGGTTTTCTGTTTTTTTCCTCTATTTCTTTGCATGTTCACTGAGGAAAGCTTTTCTATCTCTCCTTGCTATTCTTTGGAACTCTGCATTCAGATGCTTATATCTTTAGTTTTTTCCTTTGCTTTTCACTTCTCTTCTTTTCACAGCTGTTTTTAAGGCCTCCTCAGGCAGCCATTTTGCTTTTTTGCATTTCTTTTCCATAGGGATGGTCTTGATCCCTGTCTCCTGTACAATGTCATGAATCTCCATCCATTGTTCATCAGGCACTCTATCAGATCTAGTCCCTTAAATCTATTGCTCACTTCCACTGTATAATCATAAAAGATTTTATTTAGGTCATACTTGAATGGTCTAGTGGTTTTCCCTATTTTCTTCAACCTAAGTCTGAATTTGGCAATAAGGAGTTCATGATCTGAGCCATAGTCAGCTACTGGTCTTTCTTTGCTGACTGTATAGAGCTTCTCCAACTTTGGCTGCAAAGAGTATAATCAATCTGATTTCAGTGTTGACCATCTGGCAATGTCCATGTGTAGAGTCTTCTCTTGTGCTGTTGGAAGAGGGTGTTTGCTATGACTTGTGTGTTCTCTTGGCAAAACTCTATTAGCCTTTGCCTTGCTTCATTCTGTACTCCAAGGCCAAATTTGCCTGTTACTCCAGCTGTTTCTTGACTTCCTACTTTTGCATTCCAGTCCCCTGTAATGAAAAGGACATCTTTTTTGGGTGTTAGTTCTATAAGGTCTTGTAAGTCTTCATAGAACCATTCAACTTCAGGTTCTTCAGCGTTACTGGTTGGAGCATAGGCTTGGATTACCACGATATTCAATGGTTTGCCTTGGAAACCGAACAGAGATCATTCTGTCATTTTTGAGATTGCATCCAAGTACTGCATTTCAGACTCTTTTGTTGACCATGATGGCTACTCCATTTCTAAGGGATTCCTGCCCACAGTAGTAGATATAATGGTCATCTGAGTGAAATTCACCCTAAAGCTCAGCTAAAAAATACTAAAGGTTTACTATGTACCATGGACAAAAATGTGAACATAAAACCATCTCTTGCTATGAACAAGGTCTAAACAGGAGACAGGGAGACCATAAATGATGAAGTTCCTAGGGCATGTAGTGAAGACAGAGCTCATCTTTCTCACAAACTTATTTTCTATAAACATGCTTTGTAGACCTCTATGTAACAAAAATGTGTATCAGTTCAGTTCAGTTCAGTCACTCAGTAGTGTCCGACTCTTTGAAACCCCATGAATCACAGCATGCCAGGCCTCCCTGTCCATCACCAACTCCCAGAGTTCATTCAAACTCACATCCATTGAGTCGGTGATGCCATCCAGCCATCTCATCCCCTATCATCCACTTCTCCTCCTGCCCCCAATCTCTCCCAGCATCAGAGTCTTTTCCAATACTGTGTATAATCACTGTTTATTTAGTGCCTGTTGCATGCAGACACTGTAATCATACATATCCTATCAAATCTTAATGGACTATGATTTTATACATGAATATTAATAAACTGGACTTCATGGATGTTAAATCATGTATTCAAGATATTAACTTCTAACAAATTTCAGAAATAGAATTTGAAACTGGATCTGACAGAAGAGTACCCCCTGGTCAACCGCCAACATGCTATAGCACTTCTTACATGCTTCTCATAAGAATAAAGTGGAGGTCTTCCTTAAAGTAATGTGCCATGTCTCAAGTATATGCTAGGTCTTTCACCATGGTATCTACTTCCACTGGTAACTCCAAATCATGTTTCTGTAGCATCTAATCACGGGGTAAGAGAGTCTGGAAAGATGACTGAAACTACATCAGTAAGAGTTATTCTCTATTCATCCAGAGCATATCTTAGACGTGGCCAGTCTAGTTAGGGTGGTGAAAGAGAAAATCATACCCCACGTGAGGCAGTGTAGAAGGCATCCTGACCCTGTCCACACCTCTGTGTCAGAGACTTGGAATGTCACAGCATTAGTGTGTGTGATTTTCTATTTGTGAATCATTTCATTCATGAATGCTGGGAACATGATCTTTCCGTTCAGTTCAGTCACTCAGTTATGTCCAAGTCACTGTGATCCTATGGACTGCAGCACACCAGGCTTCCCCGTCCATCATCAACTCTCAGAGCATGCTCAAACTCATGTCCATTGAGTTGGTGAGTTGGTGAGATCCAACCATCTCATCCTCTGTAATTCCCTTCTCCTCGCCCTTCAATCTTTCCCAGAGTCAAGGTCTTTTCCAATGAGTCAGTTCTTTATATCAGGTGGCCAAAGTAAAGGCGTTTCACCTTCAACATTAATCATTGCAATGAATATTCAGGACTGATTTCATTTCAGATACTGGTTAGATCTCCTTGCTGTCCAAGGGACTCTCAAGAGTCTTCTCCAACACCACAGTTCAAAAGCATCAGTTCTTTGGCACTCAGCTTTCTTTATAGTCTAACTCTCACATCCATACATGACTATTGGAAGACGAAAACTTTGACTAGATGCACTTTGTTGCCAATGTCTCTGCTTTTTAATATGCTATCTAGGTTGCTCATAGCTTTCCTTCCAAGGAGCAATTGCCTTTTATTTTCATGGCTGCAATCACCATCTACAGTGATTTTGGAGCCCCAAAAAACAAAGTCAGCCACTGTTTCCACTGTTTCCCCATCTATTTGCCGTGAAGTGATAGGATCAGATGCCATGATCTTAGTTTTCTGAATGTTGAGCTTTAAGCCAACTTTTTCACTCTCCTCATTCACTGTCATCAAGAGGCTCTTTAGTTCTTCTTCACTTTCTGCCATAAGGGTGGTGTCATCTTCATATCTGGAGTTATTGATATTTCTCCCAGCAATCTTGATTCCAGCTTGTGCTTCATCTGGCCGAGCATTTCACATGATGTACTCTACATATAAGTTAAATAAGCAGAGTGACAATATACAGCCTTGATGTACTGCTTTCCCAATTTGGAACCCGTCTGTTGTTCCACATTTAGTTCTAGCTGTTGCTTCTTGATCTGCATACAGATTTCTCAGGATGCAGGTAAGGTCATCTGTATTCCTATCTCTAAGAATTTTCCACAGTTTGTTGTGATCCACACAGTCAAAGGCTTTGGTGTAGGAAATAAAACAGAAGTAGATGTTTTTCACAAGTTTTCTACAAGTTTCTAGATGTAATTCTGCCAAGTAGATGTTGGCAATTTGAACTCTCCTCTGTCTTTTCTAAATCCAGATGGAACATCTAGAAGTTCATGGTTCACATACTGTTGAAGTCTGCTTGAAGAATTTTAAGCATTACTTTGCTGGCATGTGAGATGAGTGAAATTGTGCAGTAGTTTGAACATTCTTTGGCATTGCATTTATTTGGGATTGGAATGATAACTGACCTTTTCCAGTCCTGTGGCCACTGCTGAGTTTTCCAAATTTGCTGGCATATTGAGTGCAGCACTTTCACAGGATCATCTTTTAGGATTTGAAATAGTTCAACTGGAATTCCATCACCTCCACTAGCTTTGTTCATAGTGACGCTTCCTAAGGCCCACTTGACTTCACATTCCAGGATGTCTGGCTGTAGGTGAGTGATCACACCATCATGTTTATTTGAGTCATGAAGATCTTTTTTATATAGTTCTTCTGTGTATTGTTGCCACTTCTTAATATTTTCTGCTTTTGTTAGGTCCATATCATTTCTGTCCTTTATTTTGCCCATCTTTGCATGAATTTTTCCCTTGGTATCTCTAATTTTTTTTTAAGAGATCTCTAGTTTTTCCCATTCTATTGTTTTCTTCTATTTCTTTGCACTGATCACTGAGGAAAGCATTCTCCTCTCTCCTTGCTATTCTTTGGAATTCTACATTCAAATGGTATATCATTCCTTTTCTGCTTTGCCTTCAGCTTCTCTTCTTTCCTCAGCTATTTCTAAGACCTCCTCAGACAACCACTTTGCCTTTTTGCAGTTTTTTTTTTTTTTTGCTTGGGGATGGTCTGATCACTGCCTCCTGTACAATGTCATGAACCTCTGTCCATAGTTCTTCAGGCACTATGCCTATTAGATATAATCCCTTGAAGCTATTTGTCACTTCCACTGTATGATCATAAGGGATCCTATATAGGTCATATCTGAATGGTCTAGTGGTTTTCCCTACTTTCTTCAATTTAAGTCTGAATTTGGCAACAAGGAGTTCATGATCTGAACCAGAGTCAGCTCCTGGTCTCATTTTTGCTGACTATATAGAGCTTCTCCATCTTTGGCTGCAAAGAATATAATCAGTCTGATTTTGGTATTGACCATCTGGTGACATCTATGTCTAGAGTCTTCTCTTGTGTTGTTGGAAGAGGGTGTTTGCTATGACCAGTGCATTTTCCTGGCAAAACTCTGTTAGCCTTTGACCTGATTTATTTTGTACTCCAAGGCCAACTTTGCTGTTACTCCATGTATCTCTTGACTTCCTACTTTTGTATTCCAGTTCCCTATAGTGAGAAGGACATCTTTTTTGGGTATTAGTTCTAGAAGGTCTTGTAGGTCTTCATAGAAACGATCTCTAGCTACTCAAAATAATAATAATAATAATAATAATAATAATAATACCACTCAAAAACTAAAGCAAAAACTCAGACAAAAGCAAAAAGAACACAATTCAGTTTCAGAGAAAATGTCACTTTCCAAATCTGGAAAGAACAGAGGTAATGGTGGCCTAAGAACAAAGAAATAATGTGTAAAATCCAGAATGATCTGGCAAAACATTCTTAAATAAAATGAAGTTCTTGTTCCCAAAATATAGGAAGAGGAAAACCACTTCAGAGTGGGAAGTAGGGGAGAAACATGCTATCAGTAATTGAGAAAAAAAATTTTTTTTGCTGAAGAATGAATCACTGACTACAAGGATACAGTGAAAGATACTACTGAGAATAGCAAAACTTTTTGAGCGTTTTCCATGTTCGCAGCTCTGTGGTGACTATGAACTTTAAAGACCTACTTTGGCGGAGGGAAGAGAGGAATAGCATTGTGATTGGTGGGTAATACAGATTAATCCAGAGCACCGTGAGAACACTTGTCAAACACAACACTATTTAGACAAGGAAGAGAAGGAAAGGCTTCCCAGAAGAGGTTTCAGCTATTGTAAGGCTGGAATAATGTGTGCAATTACTCAGGCAAAGGAAGAGATGAAGGACTTGGAGTCAAAAATGCAGAAGACATTTCAGGAGTTCCACGAACCATTCAATTAAAAACCATATGAGAGATCTCAAGCCATTGTTTTCTGGCCAGTGACATCTAAGAAACAGTCTACAACGTTGTCACATTGAGGCAAAATATGCGCGCATCTCCCACTCAAACTGACTCTCATTTGGTAGTGATAAGCCTCCAAAACAATGGATAGTGTAAGGAGTAGGAAAACCACTGACTTCAGAATCAGACCAGTTTGGATTTAAATCCTTGTTCCACAACCCTTATCTGAGTGAACCTGGGAAAACAGTCTGACTTCCTTGAATCCTGACTGTCTTTGGCAGCTTCTTCATAGGTATATCATGAGAATTAAATGGTGTCCTATGTGATTGAGTATAATGCATTATGTAGATTCAGTGCTTAATAAATATTGATATTATAGTTATTGCCAATACATATGAAAGAACATTAAACTTGGAATCTGGAGACATAAAATATGTGACGTTAGATAAAGTGCTAAGTCATTCAAACCCAAATTGCTCATCTATTAAAAAACAAAAAAAAAATCAGCTATAAGATTGTTTTATAATAGGAATCACATGTGGTTATACCCAAGAATGCACCTAGCACAGTATCTAGCATGTACAAGAGCACTAGCAAGTTTTACTTAAATATGAGTCTGAAATACCTATGTTTAGAGACATACAGTTGAATACAAAATGTGCTTTTGTGAATAATATTAGTAAATTATCACTTTTAGTGTTCTTCCATGTTGGGCTTCTTTTAGGTATTTCATATATACTTTCTCATTTGGTCCTAAAGATCATCCTTTTATTTTCTTGAGAATTACTGCTCAAGTTCTCACATCAATCTTTTGACCATTTGAACACCATCTTTAAAGGCTTCATAATTTTCAAGGGTTCTTTGTTTCACTACATGGAAGGATCTAAAGATTGGCCCTCCAGAGAAGAGTCCAGGTATGAAACAGTTCCAGAGAAATAACATCGTCATCTATCTACCAACACCAAAGGACTGTTGTACCTTTAAGGTGGGACAGACATCCCTAACCTTAGAACCCACACTGTAGTTCAAGGAAATAGATCGTGTAAACTGATTCATATTCTTGATGTGGGCTGTACTAGAGATATATTGATAGTGCAGTTATTAGAGTTAAATGAATTCCAAGAAGATTAAAACTGCATCTGACTGAAGTGATAAAGGAAGCATTCCAGAAGAGCAGGACCTGAGTGAGAGTCTGAAGAATATGAGGGCTCCTGATAGGCAGAGATGGATGGGAGGTATTCTAACCTGAGGAAAACATATGGGCTAACAAGGGAAAAGAGAAAGCATTAACATTAAGAACATTCTGGGGATGATGAGAGGTAACTTTGGACTGAAATATGGGAACATGGTGAACAACTGGGCTGAATAGGTGAATTAGAACCACATTTAAAGTGGCCTTGACTACTAGGGTTAATGATAACTATAACCAGACTTACAATAATCATAACTCCCATTTATTATCACTCATCAAATATCAGGAGCGCTTCTCACCTGGTGCTACTCATAAAGAACCCACCTGCTAATGCAGGAGACATAAGAGACACAGGTTCAATCCCTGGGTTTGGAAGATCCCCTAGAGAAGGGCATGGCAACCCACTACAGTATTCATGCCTGGAGAATCCCCATGACAGAGGAGCCTGACAGGCTACGATCCATAGGGTCACAAAGAAGTGACTTAGCACACAAGCAAATATCAGGAAGATCAGCAGTTAAATATTTAATTCCTCCAACCACTTTATGAAGTGTATATTACTATTAATTTTTATACAGGAGGAAACTGATGTTCAGGAAGTACTTACTATCCCAAAGTCAGAAACCAACCTGAGGCAGAGCTGGGACCAGGTCCATATGGATCTGATTCTAAAGATATGTTCTTAATGATTACAGACTCATTGCCTCTTGAAATATTCTAGTATTTATCTTGTGAAGGAAAGGAATTTACTTAAAGGCTTTTATCTGAAGCCCTCCCTGCTGATTTCTGGTTTTTAATTCTCAGTCCCCTCCTCCTTTGACCTATAAGCATTTACCAGAGTTGGCCACTCCTTCCTCATTGATAGACTTCTTCTTTTTTTTTTTTTTTTTGTTTTTTTGATAGACTTCTTAATTTACCTTCCAGGACAAAACACTATCTTGGTTTTTCATGTGTTCACCTTCTCCACCTTCTCCTCAGCCTCCTACTATTCAGTTCAGTTCAGTTCAGTTGCTCAGTCATGTCTGACTCTTTGCGACCCCATGGACTGCAGCACTCCAGGCCTCCCTGTCCATCACCAACTCCCGGAATTTACTCAAACTCATGTCCATTGAGTCAGTGATGCCATCCAACCGTCTCATCCTCTGTCATCCCCTTCTCCTCCTGCCTTCAATCTTTCCCAGCATCAGGGTCTTTTCAAATGTGTCAGCTCTTGGCATGAAGTGGCCAAAGAATTGGAGTTTCAGCTTCAACATCAGTCCTTCCAATGAACATTCAGGACTGATCTCCTTTAGGATGGACTGGTTGGATCTCCTTGCAGTCCAAGGGACTCTCAAGAGTCTTCTCCAACACCACAGTTCAAAAGCATCAATTCTTCGGCACTCAGCTTTCTTCACAGTCCAACTCTCACATCCATACATGACTACTGGAAAAACCATAGCCTTGACTAGACGGACCTTTGTTGGCAAAGTAATGTCTCTGCTTTTGAATAAGCCGTCTAGGTTGGTCATAACTTTCCTTCCAAGGAGTGTCTTTTAACTTCATGGCTGCAATCACCATCTACAGTGATTTTGGAGCCCAGAAAAATAAAGTCAGCCACTGTTTCCCCATCTATTTGCCATGAAGTGATGGGACGAAATGCCATGATCTTTGTTTTCTGAGCTTTAAGCCAACTTTTTCACTCTCCTCTTTCACTTTCATCAAGAGGCTCTCTAGTTCTTCTTCGCTTTCTGCCATAAGGGTGGTATCATCTGTGTATCTGAGGTTATTGATATTTCTCCCAGCAATCTTGATTCCAGCTTGTGCTTCATCCAGCCCAGCGTTTCTCCTACTGTTAGAGTAATCCAACATCTCATATCATTTCTTGTTCTCCATCAACACACACTTCAACAGGTGAGCTTATCCAATTTGACTGCCAATTGACTATCCAATTGACTGCCAATTGACTATCCAATTTTTTCAGTATTTTCTATATGCTCATAAAGTGGTATCTCATAAAGTGGTATCTCTAGCCCAGACCTTCCTCTGGAAGTCTAGACATATCAAACTAATTTCTTTACTTCTTCACTTGGTTGTCTGAAACTGAATCCTGATCTTACCCTACACAAACCTGTTCCTTTGCATTCTTTGACAGTGATTCTGTCATTACCATTGTTTAGGTCAAAACTGTGACATTATCTTTGGCTTCTCATTTTGTTTTACACACAACTGTCTAGAACTTTGGATATGTTCAAAATAGCCAGAATTTGATCACTTCTGACTATTTTCCCTGCTATGACCCAAGTCTGAGTCACCATTACCTCCCACTTGGACATGCAAGCCTCCTTCCTCCCACGCTACTTCTCCTCTTCCTCTATGATGGTCTATTTCCCACATAGTAACCATATCATTCCTTTCAAGCATACATCAGGTCAGTCAATGGTCCTAAATAATGGCCCATCAATAATTCCCTTACTTGGTGGCTTGTTGGTAAAGAACCTGCCCGTCAAAAGGAGGGATAATAAATGAGGGTACCATTGCTGGGTTGGGAAAATCCCTGGAGAAGGAAATGGCAACTGCTCCAGTATTCTTGCCTGAAAAATCCTATGAAAAGAGGAGCCTGGTGGGCTACAGTCCATAGAGTCACAAAGAATCAGGCTTGACTGAGCAACTGAGCATGCATGCACCCTTACTTCACTCAATATTTCCATAGTAGCACTGACCACCTTTGTGTGGTTTCCAATTTACTCTAGATGTTTCTCTGGCCTGGAGAGTCCTCTCCCAAATATCTGCTTGGCTAGCTCTCTCACCTCTATCAAGACTCAGCTCAGAATACCTTCCCAAGGAGGTCTATGCTGTTCATCCCATGATCATCCCTTAAAACTGCTGCTGCCCACAAGCACTCCTGATCTCACTTACCCTGATCTATTTTTCTCCCCACAGGGGTTACAACCTGCTAACCATATCATAAAAATTACTTTTTTATTTATATCATTATTGTTTGTTGCCTACTTCCCCTAGTAGAATGTAGGCTCCTTGAGGGGATTTTTTTTTTCTGTTTTGTTCACATTTCCCAGTTCTCAAATGACTATATATTGTCTGGTACAAAGAAGCATACAATAAGCATTTGTTTATACTAAGTGCTGAATAAATGAAATAAACAGATATGTAACACATGTTCTGTTCCCTTTGCTTGCTTTGTCTTCCTCTCTTTCTAGATAGATGTCTTCCAGCTGGGTGGTGGTGGTGGGGGGTGTTGTCTGGGGAGCCAGTTCCTAGAGGGGACCAACTCGTGGAGCAGCCCTTCAGCGCTGGGGTAGACCAGTCTCCCCCTCCACTCTAAAAGGGACAACAGAGCCCTGAGGCTCTAGGCTGTGGACAGTGTTCCAGGAGGCCAGTGCCACCTGGGCCCTGCTACTCTGGTACTCACTAGGAATGAGGGCCTGGAACAATTCCCATCAACTAAAGGGGCTGGGGAGCAAGCATGAGGCAGTTTACAGGTTAGGAAATATCTCACAGGGGTGAAACTAGGGGTGCTGGTGGGGAAAGAGAAGGGCTCTAGAACTTGGCCTGGGAGACACTGAGAAGGGTGGTGCCCCAGGAAGTCAGCTTCATTAGTGAGCATCCCCTTCCCAGAATGCTCCAATCCTTTCTCTCAGCCTATTTTCTCACCCTTGATTGGGCTAAAGTTACCCCTACCTAACCAGGCTCACAGCAGCCACAGGGTCTTTGTGGCACCCAGATGAGAAGTCACCCTCTCCTTCCCCCTGGCACCAGCAGCTCTCCATGAGGGCCTGGCACTCTGTGCAGCCTTGGTCCCATGCTGGCTTAGGCCTTCTGGAGTCAGGTGCTGACTTCACCTCTTGTTTTCTGTTCTGCTGGGGCCACCAAAAGACGCTGTGACTAGAAAACCAACCTAGGCATTTCCCAAAACCCACAGGGCAGGCATGAGCCTAGAAGGGTCCTTTACATACCCTGGCCTCTGGAACTTGGCAGAGAGTGGGTGCTTAGCTAGTTGGGCAGCCTGGACCAGGCTTCCTAAGGGAGTCAGGAGGCTCCAGGGAGGGTGGCTCTGGGGAGGGCGGAGGCAAAAACCAAAGACAAACATACACCAGGCTCTGCCATCACTGGGATTCTCCAGACAAGAACACTGGAGTGGGTTGCCATTTCCTTCTCCAATAAACAAATAAAGCCTTTAAACTCTTAGATGAGAAATACTATTTATTTGAGTGGTGGCTGCCTGGGCGCAGGAGGGCCTAGAGGAGCCATCCCATGTTGAAGGTCACAAGGGCGGTGGTGAGGAGATGCCCCTCATCCCAGGTAAGGGGCAGTGGCTGCGCTTTTGCTGGAGCAGCCATGAACAGATACCCCACGCCCAAGGTAAGAGAAACCCAAGTAAGATGGTAGGTGTTGCAAGAGAGCATCAGAGGGTAGACACACTGAAACCACACTCACAGAAAACTAGTCAATCTAATCACACTAGGACCACAGCCTTGTCTAACTCAATGAAACTAAGCCAGGCCCGTGGGATAATCCAAGACAGGCGAGTCATGGTAGAGAGATCTGACAGAATGTGGCACACTGGAGAAGGGAATGGCAAACCACTTCAGTATTCTTGCCTTGAGAACCCCATGAACAGTATGAAAAGGCAAAATGATATGATACTGAAAGAGGAACTCCCCAGGTCAGTAGGTGTGCAATATGCTACTAGAGATCAGTGGAGAAATAACTCCAGAAAGAATGAAGGAATGGAGACAAAGCAAAAACAGTACCCAGCTCTGGATGTGACTGGTGATAGAAGCAAGGTCCAATGCTATAAAGAGCAATATTGCATAGGAACCTGGAACGTCAGGTCCATGAATCAAGGCAAATTGGAAGTGGTCAAACAAGAGATGGCAAGAGTGAACATCGACATTCTAGGAATTAGCTAACTAAAATGGACTGGAATGGGTGAATTTAACTCAGATGACCATTATATCTACTACTGCAGGCAGGAATCCCTCAGAAGAAATGGAGTAGCCATCATGGTCAACAAAAGAGTCTGAAATGCAGTACTTGGATGCAATCTAAAAAAAAGACAGAATCATCTTTGTTCGTTTCCAAGGCAAACCATTCAACATCACAGTAATCCAAGTCTATACCCCAACCAGTAGCGCTGAAGAAGCTGAAGAACGGTTCTATGAAGACCTACAAGACCTTTTAGAAATAACACCCAAAAAAGATGTCCTTTTCATTACAGGGGACTGGAATGCAAAAGTAGGAAGTCAATAAAAACCTGGAGTAACAGGCAAATTTGGCCTTGGAATGCAGAATGAAGCAGGGCAAAGACTAATAGAGTTTTGCCAAGAAAATGCACTCGTCAGAGCAAACACCCTCTTCCAACAACACAAGAGAAGACTCTACACATAGACATCACCAGATGGTCAACACCGAAATCAGACTGATTATATTCTTTGCAGCCAAAGATGGAGAAGCTCTATACAGTCAACAAAAACAAAACCAGGAGCTGACTGTGGCTCAGATCATGAACTCCTTATTAGCAAATTCAGACTCAAATTGAAGAAAGTAGGGAAAACCGCTAGATCATTCAGGTATGACCTAAATCAAATCCCTTATGATTATACAGTAGAAGTGAGAAATAGATTTAAGGGCCTAGATCTGATAGATAGAGTATCTGATGAACTATGGATGGAGGTTTGTGACATTGTGCAGGAGACAGGGATCAAGACCATCCCCATGGAAAAGAAATGCAAAAAAGCAAAATGGCTGTCTGAGGAGCCCTTACAAATAGCTATGAAAAGAAGAGAAGAGAAAAGCAAAGGAGAAAAGGAAAGATATAAGCATCCGAATGCAGAGTTCCAAAAAATAGCAAGAAGAGATAAGAAAGCCTTCTTCAGCAATCAATGCAAAGAAATAGAGGAAAAGAACAGAATGGGAAAGACTAGAGATCTCTTCAAGAAAATTAGAGATACTAAGGGAATATTTCATGCAAAGATGGGCTTGATAAAGGACAGAAATGATATGGACCTAACAGAAGCAGAAGATATTAAGAAGAGGTGGCAAGAATACACAGAAAAACTCTACAAAAAAGATCTTCATGACCCAGATAATCACGATGGTGTGATCACTCATCTAGAGCCAGATATCCTGGAATGTGAAGTCAAGTGGGCCTTAGGAAGCATACCTATGAACAAAGCTAGTGGAGGTGATGGAATTCCAGTGGAGTTATTTCAAATCCTGAAAGACGATGGTGTGAAAGTGCTGCACTCAATATGCCAGTAAGTTTGGAAAATTCAGCAGTGGCCACAGGACTGGAGAAGGTCAGTTTTCATTCCAACACCAAAGAAAGGCAATGCCAAAGAATGCTCAAACTACCGCACAATTGCACTCATCTTACATGCTAGTAAAGTAATGCTCAAAATTCTCCAAGCCAGGTTTCAGCAATACGTGAACCGTGAACTTCTTGATGTTCAAGCTGGTTTTAGAAAAGGCAGAGGAACCAGAGATCAAGTTGCCAACATCTGCTGGATCATCGAAAAAGCAAGAGAGTTCCAGAAAAACATCTATTTCTGCTTTATTGACTATGCCAAAGCCTTTGACTGTGTGGATCACAATAAACTGTGGAAAATTCTGAAAGAGATGGGAATACCAGACCACCTGAACTGCCTCTTGAAAAATCTGTATGCAGGTCAGGAAACAACAGTTAGCCCTGGACATGGAACAACAAACTGGTTCCAAATAGGAAAAGGAGTCCATCAAGGCTGTATATTGTCACCCTGCTTATTTAACTTATATGCAGAGTACATCATGAGAAATGCTGGACTGGAAGAAACACAAGCTGGAATCAAGATTGCCAGGAGAAATACCAATAATCTCAGATATGCAGATGACACCACCCTTATGGCAGAAAGTGAAGAGGAACTAAAAAGCCTCTTGATGAAAGTGAAAGAGGAGAGTGAAAAAGTTGGCTCAAAGTTCAACATTCAGAAAATGAAGATCATGGCATCCGGTCCCATCACTTCATGGAGAATAGATGGGGAAACAGTGGAAACAGTGTCAGACTTTATTTTGGGGGGCTCCAAAATCACTGAAGATGGTGACTGCAGCCATGAAATTAAAAGACGTTTACTCCTTGGAAGAAAAGTTATGACCAACCTAGATAGCATATTCAAAAGCAGAGACATTACTTTGCCAACTAAGGTCCGTCTAGTCAAGGCTATGGTTTTTCCTGTATCATGTATGGATGTGAGAGTTGGACTGTAAAGAAGGCTGAGTGCCGAAGAATTGATGCTTTTGAACTGTGGTGTTGGAGAAGACTCTTGAGAGTCCCTTGGACTGCAAAGAGATCCAACCAGTCCATTCTGAAGGAGATCAGCCCTGGGTGTTCTTTGGAAGGAATGATGCTAAAGCTGAAACTCCAGTACTTTGGCCACCTCATGCGAAGAGTTGACTCATTGGAAAGACTTTGATGCTGGGAGGGATTGGGGGCAGGAGGAGAAGGCGATGACAGAGGATGAAATGGCTGGATGGCATCACTGACTCGATGGACATGAATCTGAGTGAACTCTGGGAGCTGGTGATGGACAGAGAGGCCTGGCGTGCTGCGACTAACGGGGTCGCAAGGTGTCGGACATGACTGAGCGACTGAACTGAACTGAACTCAATGGAATATTTATTTTTATCCTCCAAGTAAAGTAATTTACATATACTAAGAAGTGACTCCATCATGCTTGGACACTTTTTAAAACTTAGTAAGGGGGCAGATAAATAAAGCAGATTGTCCTAGAGATGGAGGGCTTTCTACACCCAAACTTACACTGCAGGTGTATATCCAGCAAGTGATCAATAAATACTTGTGAAATGAAATAAATAATTTCATTTCTGATTATAGTAGGTTTGAAGAATAAATAGCCAAGATTTGCTCTAGAAATAGGTATGGGGAAAAATGATTGAAAATAATTAGGGAAAAGGAGGCTTTAACATCACAAAATAGCTATGATTCCAAAATAACAAGATTTCTTATATACATATTCACTGACAAAAGAGCAGGCTTAGAGGGGTGAGCAACCTACTTTCCCTATGCTCTAACTTGAATGGGCAATAGGAAATATATACTGAAAATTCTAAGAAGAAAAAAATCAGAAATGTTAAAGCTCAAACTTTCTCCAAGAAAATAAAACCAACTTAAAGTGAGATCACAAGGATCAGTATCACCTGCTTAGTCCTGTCGGACTCTTTGTGACCCCATGGACTATAGTCTGCAAGCCCCTCTATCCATGGAATTTTCCAGGCAAGAATATAAGTTGTCATTTCCTACTCCAGGGAATCTTCCCAACCCAGGGATCGGACCCACATATCTCTTATGTCTCCTGCATTAGCATTCTTTACCACTGTGCCACCTGGAAAGCCCCCACTCTTTCAAATATATGTGAATGCACACACAGAACACAGAACCCACCCTACCCACATAATACAGTAACAAAAAGTAGCCACCCAGTCTTAAAGAATAAATCCAAAAAATTGAATATAGTTACCCTTTCTTTTATATATATGTATTATTATTTTCATGGGAAAATTTTATAAGTCAGCACAGAGTCAATATTGAGAAGTCTGTCTGTACTGATTAAAAGTTGCCCTCTAATGAAAAGCTCTGGCCCCTGTTAGACATGTCATGAGGTTCATCAATAGACTTATGAATGCAGTCTGCCTTGACGTAGATTGAATTTTTGTTTCAGAGCACCAAGTTGCTGGTCTATAAGTATATAACAATATTTTCCTAAAATATTTGTGTATGTGTGTGTATATGTGTGCAATTACCAAATTTTTGTCTAATAAAGTAGGTCAAACTGATAACTCATGATACTAGTCTCTTATTCACCATTAGATCAATCTTCTCTGCCTTCTTAGCAAAGTCCAGATTAAAATAGCAACTAGCCATCCTTTTTTTTGATGTCACTTTATGGCAGCAGACAATGAATTCTGTTATGTCTTGATATATCAGCATTCACTAAAATCTTCTGGGTTGAATACAACTTTATTTTTATATAAAGCTTAAAAAGAGAAAACATTAAGCAGTGATATAACATATTTGTCATTTTTACAGCCTTACTCCCAACCCTTAGATGAGAAAGGTTACTTCTTCCTTAATGGATCCTTCAATGAAATATATTTATTTTTATATCCCTGTGACTTCACAGTGTGCTGATATAGAAGAAGTTTTCATAATACCACATATTTAAATTCCGAGTTTCTTCAGTGTCAATGAGGGAGAGACAAAGCCTGAAAAAAAAAGCCCCTCATATGAAAAGAACCAATAAATAAGTTGAAAAAAATAATAAGAAAAAATTTTAAGTTATAAAATGTAAATGGATTTACACATGAAAAATGGCACATTTAAAATATTCTCTACAAATTTCTTCCTTTATAAACAATGTTTCATCAATTCTTGACATCCCATAATAATAACGAAATATCCTTCCACATTTTCATGTGTATTATTTCCTAAATGGTATAATAAAAGCTGTCAGTTACTCCCTCTGCATACTAACAAAAAAGTGCAAGTCTTTGTTCTATGTGTGACTGCATTTGCACATTATAGAACTATGAAATATTTACAAAGGGAAGGTTAAATCAATACAGCTCTAAAATTTGTACTTCAGTCTTCAGAGATTTATTTCATCTTGACTTAATGAAGTATGAGGAGTGAGAATGTTGACATACAGAAAAAAATTTTCAGTTTCCCCTTTATTGTACATACAGAAAATATTGAAGTAGGATTTGCTGTTACCTAAGCAGTAGCTAATTATTACTCATTTGATGCCTCAACCATCATTTGAGAAATCTCATGGTGAAAAATAGACACCAACTACTGAAAAGAGAAAAATGTGAGGCATATTATAGTAAAGAAACACTGTACCTTTATATAACTTAGCTTGTCACAACTTAAAGTATTTTGTATTTTAAAGTTCTACTTAATTTTTATAGTACAAAGATTAGTCCAGATATGTAAAAACAGAATTGTATCAGTTATTTATAATACAATATGCGTATTACATTCTTTAGACATAATGTGTTTGCTTTTCATATACTGATTATGCTTACATATCTTATTAGTATATATGAGAGCTATGGATATAAATCCCCCTATAGCAGTATAAGACTACTCTCAATAAACAGAACAGAAACATTTCCTTTTATTTGTAGAAACAGCCAATCTCACAGTTTGTTCTAGTGAGAGCTTTAATGAGGATACATAAAAATTGGAGGAGAGAAGCAAAGAGCTTTGTATAATGTATTTTTTAATAAACAAGTGAAACATACTCAGAATAAATAATAAGCATTTATAAAAAGACATGGGACACAGATACAGAGAACAAACTTGTGACAACCAATGGGAAGAGGAATGGAGGAGGGGCAAGAAAGAGTAGGGGATAAAGAGGTATAAACTGTTGTGTATACAGTAAATAAGCTACAAGATATATTGTACAACACAAGGAATAGAGCCAATATTTTAAAGTAACTATGAATGGAGTATAACCTTTAAAAATTGTGAATCACAATATGCTGTACACCTGTAACTTACATAAAAGTGTACATCAACTATATCTCAATAAATAAACGTTCAAAAGAGCTGAGCATAACAATATCATAATAATAAGAGCAAAAAAGGCATAAAGTGTATAAAGATGAAATGTAACTTGCTTCTTTTATAGAATTGATCCATTCAAGTTCACATTGTTACATATTATATATTTTCCATTACATCATATAAACTAGAAAACTTCTGAACAAGTAACAAAATTAAAAGATCAGATTGTCAGAAATGCTAGCCATAGATGCTATGGCTATTTAAAAGATATTTAAAAGATCCAAGGTCTGTAAACTCTTGATGTAAAGGAGATCATATGGGAAAGAATAAAATTTTGGTAAACCAACAATTCTACTTCTGACAATGATTTCCTCTGTGACCTCTAAGGTAAGTCTCCTTATCTCCCTGAACCCCAGTTAGAGTCCTATGAAAGATAAATAAACCTGATTTCCTGCTTACCTCACATAACTATTTCAAAGATCCAAAGATATTATAAAGTAGTTTGAAGTTGGCTTATAATTCTGAGGGGAGATGAAAATCAGTTTCACCTCCATATTATGCATCACTGAAGTTTCTATTAAAACAACTCAGAAGTAATTTAAAAGCTATTTATTGATCACAGATTCCCCAGCACACACCTGTTAGAAGACGGATGACCAGAGTCCCTTTGAGTGTGCAGAAGTGAAAAGAGGAAGTGGAAATTAAATTCAAAAAGTGAAGCAAACAAATTTCATTGCAGTAAACTAAACATCATTTTTTAATATCCATATACAGCTAAAAATGCTTATCTCATATTTTATTATATTTCACATAGGTCTCTTAATTAAGTAATAATGTTATTATGTGTCTGGGCCAACGTTCCCCAGAAAATAGAACAATAGAAATAGCTTTAGTGTTAATGTGTAATTAGAGACTGCAGTACCAGGGATCAGAAGAAAAGACAGAGTGTGAAGCAGGAATGAAGAGGGGAAGATTAAGAGAATGTGTTATCAGGTGGCTGCCAACAAATGCAATCAATTGCTTGATTTCCTGAGGGCTTCCTCTGAGAGAACATATGTATAGACTAAATCTCAAGACCATTCTTTGAGCACACAGATAATGAGGAAAAGGAAAAGGGAAGTAATTTCCTTCTAACTTCCATCAACGTTTTCCCTATACTAGGTATTAACTCTTGCTGCCTCTCAGAAGTAACTGTCCATGTTTAATAAACAGGAAAGCCCTGAGGCAGAGGTGAGAGACTATATGGCCTGAGATTCAGTTCAGTTCAGTCGCTCAGTCATGTCCAACTCTTTGCAACCCTATTAACTGAAGCAGGCCAGGCTTTCCTATCCATCACCAGCTCCTGGAGCTTACTCAAACTCATGCCCATCAAGTCGGTGATGTCTTCCAACCATCTCATCCTCTATGGTTCCTCTCTCCTCCCGCCTTTAATCCTTCCCAGCATCAGGGTCTTTTCAAATGAGTTCAGATCTTCACATCAGGTGGCCAAAGTATTGAAGTTTCAGCTTCAGCATCAGTCCTTCCAATATTCAGGACGATTTCCTTTAGGATGGACTGATTAGATTTCCTTGCTGTCCAGGAGCTCTCAAGAGTCTTCTCCAACACCACAGTTCAAAAGCATCAATTCTTCAGCACTCAGCTTTCTTTATAGTCTAACTCTCACATCCATACATAACTACTGGAAAAACCATAGGTTTGACTAGATGGACCTTTGTTGGAAAAGTAATGTCTCTGCTTTTTAATATGCTGTCTAGGTTGATCAAACTTTTCTTCCAAGGAGCAAGCATCTTTTAATTTCATGGCTGCAGTCACCATCAGCAGTGATTTTGGAGCCCCCCAAAATAAAGTCTCTCACTGTTTCTACTGTTTCCCCATCTATTTGCAACAAAGTGATGGGACAAGATGCCATGATCTTAGTTTTATGAATGTTGAGCTTTAAGCCAAATTTTTCACTCTCCTCTTTCACTTTCATTAAGAGGCTCTTCAGTTCTTCTTCACATTCTGCCATAAGTGAGGTGTCATCTGAATATCTAAACTTATTGATATTTTTCCAGACAATCTTGATTCCAGCTTCTGCTTCATACAGTCCAGCAATTCATGATGTACTCTGCATATAAGTTAAATAATCAGGGTGACAGTATACAGCCTTGACGTACTCCTTTCCCAATTTGGAACCAGTCTGTTATTCCATGTCCAGTTCTCACTGTTGCATCCTGACCTGCATACAGATTTCCCAGGAGGCAGGTCAGGTGGTATGGTATTCCCATCTCTTTCAGAATTTTCCACAGTTTGTTGTGATCCACACCGGCAAAGGCTTTGGCATAGTCAATAAAGCAGATATTTTTCTGGAACTCTCTTGCTTTTTCGATGATCCAGCGGATGTTGGCAATTTGATCTCTGGTTCCCCTGCCTTTTCTAAAACCAGCTTGAACATCAGGAAGTTCATGGTTCATGTACTGTTGAAGCCTGGCTTGGAGAATGTAGAGCATTACTTTGCTAGTGTGTGAGATGAGTGCAACTGTGTGCTAGTTTGAGCATTCTTTGGCATTGTGTTTCTTTGGTATTGGAATGAAAACTGACCTTTTCCAGTCCTGTGGCCACTACTGAGTTTTCCAACTTTGCTGACATATTGAGTGCAGCAGTCTCACAGCATCATCTTTTAGGATTTGAAGTAGCTCAACTGGAATTCCATCACCTCCACTAGGTTTGTTCATAATGATGCTTCCTAAGGCCTACTTGACTTCACATTCCAGGGTGTCTGGCTCTAGGTGAGTAATCACACCATCATGATTACATGTGTCTTGAAGGCCTTTTTTTTTTTTTTTTTATAGATCTTCTCTGTATTCCTCCGAGTTTGTCTTAATATCTTTTGCTTCTGTTAGGTCCCTACCATTTCTGTCCTTTATTGAGCCCATCTTTGCATGAAATTTTCCCTTGGTATCTCTAATTTTCTTGAAGAGATCTCTAGTCTTTCCCATTCTATTGTTTTCCTCTATTTCTTTGCATTGATCACTGAGGAAGTCTTTCTTATCTCTCCTTGCTATTCTTTGGATCTCTGCATTCAAATGATATATCTTTCCCTTTTCTCCTTTGTCTTTCACGTCTCTTCTTTTCACAGCTATTTGTAAGGCCTCTTCAGACAACCATTGCCTTTTTGCATTTCTTTTTCTTGGGGATGGTCTGATCCCTGCCTTCTATACAATGTCACAAACCTCTATCCATAGTTCTTCAGGCACTCTGTCTATTAGATATAATCCTTGAATATATTTGTCACTTCCACTGTATAATCATAAGGGATTTGATTTAGGTCATACCTGAGTGGTCTAGTGGTTTTCCTACTTTCTTCAATTTCAGTCTGAATTTGGCAATAAGGAGTTCATGATCTGAGCCACCATCAGCTCCCAGTCTTGTTTTTGTTGACTATATAAAGCTTCTCCATCTTTGGGTGCAAAGAATATAATCAATCTGATTTCAGTGTCGACCATCTGGTGATGTCCATGTGTAGAGTCTTCTCTTATGTTGTTGGAAGAGGGTGTTTGCTATGACCAGTGCATTTTCCTGGCAAAACTCTGTCAGCCTTTGACCTGCTTCATTTTGTACTCCAAAGCCAAATTTGCCTGTTACTCCAGTTATTTCTTGGCTTCCTACTTTTGCATTCCAGTCCTCTATAATGAAAAGGACATCTTTTTTGAGTGTTAATTCTATAAGGTCTTGTAGGTCTTCATAGAACCATTCAACTTGTGCTTCTTCAGCATTACTGGTTGGGGCATAGACTTAGATTATTTGATATTGAATGGTTTGCTTTGGAAACAAATAGAGATCATTCTCTTGTTTTTGAGATACATCCAAGTACTGAATTTCCACCTCTTTTGTTGACTATGATGGCTATTCCATTTCTTCTAAGGGATTCTTGCCCACAGTAGTAGATATAATGGTTATCTGAGTTAAATTCCCCCATTCCAGTCCATTTTAGTTTGCTGCTTCCTAAAATGTTAATGTTCACTCTTGCCAATTCCTGTTTGACCACTTCCAATTTGCCTTGATTCATGTACCTAATGTTCCAGATTCTTATGCAATGTTGCTCTTCACAGCATTGGAATCTACTTCCATCACCAGTCACATCCTCAACTGGCCATTGCTTTTACTTTGGCTCTGTCTCTTCATTCTTTCTGGAGTTAGTCCTCCACTGATCTCCAGTAGCATATTGGGCACCTACCAACCTGCGGAGTTCTTCTTTCAGTGTCCTATCTTTTTGCCTTTTCATACAGTTCATGGGGTTCTCATGGCAACAATACTGAAGTTGTTTGTCATCCCCTTCTCCAGTGGACCACGTTTTGTCAGAACTCTCCCCCATGGCCCTTCCATCTTGGATAGCCCTACATGGCATCGCTCATAGTTTCATTGAGTTAGACAAGGCTGTGGTCCATGTGATCAGATAGGTTAGTTTTCTGTGATTGTGATTTTCATTCTGTCTGCCATCTGATGGAGAAGGATAAGAGGCTTATGGAAGCTTGCAGATGGGGGAGACTGAGGGGGATTCTGGGTCTTGTTCTGATGGGCAGGGACATGCTCAGTAAATCTTTAATCCAATTTTCTGTTGATGGGAGGGGCTATATTCCCTCTCTGTGTTATTTGACCTGAGGCCAAACTATGGTGGAGGTAATGAAGAAAAGAGCAACTCCTTCAAAAGGTCCCAGGTAAGCACTGCTGAACTCAGTGCCCCCAACCCTGCAACAGGCCACTGCTACCCACACCTCCCCCAGAGACTGCTGGACACTTACGGGCAAGTCTGGGTCAGTCTCTTGTCGGGTCACTGCTCCTTTCTCCTGGGTCCTGGTGCACATAAGGTTTTGTCTGGGCCCTCCAATAGTCTGTTTCCCCAGTCCTGTGTAAGTTCTGGGGGCTCTATGGTGGGGTTAATGGCGACCTCCTCCAGGAGGGCTTATGCCATTCCCAGGTCTACTGCACCCAGAGCCCTTACCCCTGCAGCAGGCCACTGCTGACCTGTACCCACAGGAGACACTCAAACACAGTTCTGTCTCAGTCTCTGTGGATTTCTGTGTCCTGGTGCATCCGTGGTTTGTTTGAGCCCTTTGAGCATCTTTGGCAGGTATGGAGTTTGATTCTAAGTGCGATTTCATTGTCACTCTGCTTATTTAACTTCTATGCAGAGTACATCATGAGAAAAGCTGGACTGGAAGAAACACAAGCTGGAATCAAGATTGCTGGGAGAAATATCAATAACCTCAGATATGCAGATGACACCACCCTTATGGCAGAAAGTGAAGAGGAACTCAAAAGCCTCTTGATGAACGTGAAAGAGGAGAGTGAAAAAGTTGGCTTAAAGCTCAACATTTAGAAAATGAAGATCATGGCATCCGGTCCCATCACTTCATGGAGAATAGATGGGGAAACAGTGGAAACAGTGTCAGACTTTATTTTTGGGGGGCTCCAAAATCACTGCAGATGGTGACTGCAGCCATGAAATTAAAAGACGCTTACTCCTTGGAAGAAAAGTTATGACCAACCTAGATAGCATATTCAAAAGCAGAGACATTACTTTGCCGACTAAGGTCCGTCTAGTCAAGGCTATGGTTTTTCCTGTGTCATGTATGGATGTGAGAGTTGAATTGTGAAGAAGGCTGAGTGTCGAAAAATTGATGCTTTTGAACTGTGGTGTTGGAGAAGACTCTTGAGACTCCCTTCGACTGCAAGGAGATCCAACCAGTCCATTCTGAAGGAGATCAACCCTGGGATTTCTTTGGAAGGAATGATGCTAAAGCTGAAACTCCAGTACTTTGGCCACCTCATGCAAAGAGTTGACTCATTGGAAATGACTTTGATACTGGGAGGGATTGGGGGCAGGAGGAGCAGGGGACGACAGAGGATGAGATGGCTGGATGGCATCACTGACTCAATGGACATGAATCTGAGTGAACTCCGGGAGTTGATGATGGACAGAGAGGCCTGGCATGCTGTGATTCATGGGGTCGCAAAGAGTCAGACACGACTGAGTGACTGAACTGACCTGAACCATCTTTCTGGGGCTTTTCCTTTGCCCTTGGAAATGGGGTATCTCCCCAAAGTTGCTCCAGCTCCATGCAGCTGCCTCTTCAGTGCCTACCATCTTGCTGGGGCTTCTCTGTCCTTGGATATGGGGTATCTCCTCAAAGTCATTCCAGCACTGTTCAACTGCTGCTCCAGTTTGAGACTGAGTGAAGTCGCTCAGTCGTGTCCGACTCTTTGCGACCCTGGGAACTGTAGCCCACCAGGCTCCTCCGTCCTTGGGATTCTCCAGGCAAGAATACTGGAGTGGGTTGCCATTTCCTTCTCCAGCTTGAGATTAGATAGTGTTAAGTCACACCCCTGTGAAGTTCCTCAGAGCCCTAGCAGTAGCTGATCCAAGGACTGCTGAAGCTGAGGGGATCAGAAATGGAGCATAAGAAATGACTGGAATCCCACAGTTAGAGTACTTACTACAGTCCAGTTTTATTCTTATAAACACCTTACTAACTTTATCCTGCTAACATTCTTGTGCTGCCAGTATGTCCCAAAATGATGACTGAGCTAAAAATTCAGCCTGTTTATGCTGAACAACATTGCTTATGCCATGTTGCAACCAAATTAAGCACACTTTAGAGACAGGCATCACTAAAGGACACAGGCCTATTTATTGGACATGGTGGGAAATAATATGATAGCTCTTATCATTCCACTAATAATCCCCAATCTCTGGCCAATGTAAAAAAATATTACAATCTTGGTGTTTTCTTCCTATAAATGACACTAATTACTCAGCACTCTTGAACTAAGACTTGCACCCTGCTGAGTGCCCTTTAAGTTGCTTTGTTTGTTATTTCAAAAAAAGTCAAGAGGGAGGCGTTTGAAGTTATCATATGAATGAGGAAGTTGTATGCTTTAGTTGCATACAATGGCTAAGCGGCCTTAGAAATAAATACCCCTCCCTTTCCAAACTATTGCCAATTTGGGCAAGGCTAGTTACTTCCTAATCTCTCCTATCCAATATAGTTCATCATTTAGTGACGTTGGGGAGAAAGGTGGTGATTTTTGTTAGCTGACTCATTTATCTTAAGATGGTAAGCCTTGTCAATAACTGGAATAATATTTTTTCTCGCCAATTTAGGATAATCAGTTAAAAGTAATTTCTGATCCACAGAATAATATAAATAAAAAACAAAGCCAAAAATTATTGTATGCACCTTGAATATAAATGACCCATTGTATATATAGTAAACTAACTGTTTTTAAATATGATAAACATAAAAAGTAAGGGCAAGCAGTCAAGTTGAATTAAAAGACAGGAATTCTCAACAAACAGAATATATAAACAATAAACAAATAGAAAATTTAAAACCAAAAAGTAATAAACCCCACCAAAAAAAATAAAATAAAATAACCCATACTGAATAGACTAAACAGCAGGAATGGAAAAAGAGAAATATAGGAAAGGGAAGAACAAATATAATGCAAGTACTTAAATTGTAGGCTTAAATCCAAACATGTCACTAATTACATTAAATGCAAATGGTCAAATGCACTAAAAAATAGACATTCTCAGAACTAATAAAAGACATGAAACAGCTAAGTCCTGCCTGTGAGAATCTCATTTCAATTTAATGATATAAGTAAGTAAAAAGCAAAAGGATGGGAAAAGATACATAACACACTAATGAAAAGAAATCTGCCTTCTACAAAAACTAACTCAAGATTGATCAAATGTTTAAAATGTTAAATGATAAAACTTTTAGAAGAAAAGTTTTGTTATCCAGGACTAAGCAAATAGTTGTTAGATATAACAACAAAGCATGATCCATAAGTGAAAAAATTGATAAACTGATCTTCATCAAAATTAAAAACCTTTGCTCTATGAAAGATACTGCTAAAAGAATGCAAAGAAAAGCTTCAGAGTGGAGAAAATCAATTATAAATCACTTGGATCCTGAATCTCAAAACTAAATAATTAGAAAACAAACAATCCAGTTCAAAACTGGCAAAAGACTTGAAGAGATAATTCACCAAAGAAGCTATACACATGGCAAATAAGCTTACCTAAGAGTGTTCAAAATCATTAGTCATTAGAAAAATTCAAATTGTATAAAACAATGACATGGTATTACTATGCTTCATCAGAAGGACTAAAATTAAAATTACTGACAATACTAAGTGCTGCTGAGCAAACAGAACAACTGAAACTCACCTACACAGCAATGACAGCAACACAAATGGCAAAATTCCCTTATAAATTAAACATACATCTACCATATGACCACCCAGCTACCCCATTCCTAGGTATTCTAGGGAATTTAAAACTTATCTTCACACACACACACACACACACATATGTTTATGGCAGCATTATTCATAATTGCCAACAATTAGAAATAACTCAAAATGCTCTTTGATAAATGAATGGATAAGCAACCTGTGATACATTTATATAATGGGAACTAATCAGCAAGAAAAAGGACAATCTATTGATACACACAACAATTTAGGTAAATCTCAAATCATTATGCTGAGTGAAAGATATCACTTTTAAAATATAACATGCTGTATGTTTCCAGTTATAAAACATTTGCAAAAAGACAAAACTGTGGTGACAGAAAACATGTTAGCAGTTGCTGGGGGTTAGTGATGGGGGATGGCATAACTATAAATTGTTAGCAAACTGGAAGTTTTAGTGATGATTGAACTGTCTGATTTCTGATTGTGATGAGGGTAATAAAGATGCATATGTTAAAATTTCTAGAACTGCCCACCAAAAAGCAAATGTTATCTATTTTTATTAATTATTATTTTTTAAATTTAAATACATATGTAGGAAACCACAGGAGTAAATTAACCTTGCTCTGCAGAGGGAGATGCCCCCAACACAATTAATCATCAGCTTTTACATGTCCTCTCTCAAGCAACTTCAGATAATCTTGAGAAAGAACTGTAAGAAATGGCTTTACATTATATTTCTCCCCAAATCCCCTAGATCTTTTGTGAATAATATTTTCTAGGCAAGTAACATTTTGAGATATAAGCTATAACCCATGTATCAAGTTATTGTGTATTTCAGATTATTTATTTCCAATAAGTTATTATATAGCATTTAAGAGCATTTGTAAGGCAAACTTAAGGGTAAACTAATCTACTGGAAAGCTAACAACTACTCAAGTTGTTTCCTTTTCCCTGTTTCAAAAGAAATGTGTGTGAAAATGCTATAGACCTCCAAGCAATTTGGTCAACCTCAATCAAAATTACACTGCTTTTGTCTAAGGATGACTTCAAACATCACAGAGAAGAATAATTCAATGTGACACATTAAAAAAATTATATCCTATCTGCTTACGATTGCAACTTATTAATATCCAATGTGATTTCTAGATGAAGTTCATGATGATGACACATTAGATAGTAATGATTTTTGGAGACAACAAAGGCAGCATTTTTCATAGCTATGACCTGGAAGTGAGAGACTTTAAATTCCATTAACAATTTCTTGAGACAAAAGCCTCCCCATTGTGAAGTTCAGGGAAAGGCATACATCTGTTGTTAATATATTATCTTAATGTTCCTACTATTTGCCTAAATAAAAACCAGGACTGGGAGATATTAAAATAAGTGTCATTTCAGAGAGAGATAAATTAGGAGGTTAAAACTCCTTAGCACTTTTCAATAACTAAATTCAATAAAATTTGCTAACTAGCATAGAGAATCTTTTCTTTTATTCATTGCTGTATTTCAAGTTTCTTACTACTAGAGGACCAAGTTTCTGAAAGCTACTGGCATAAATAGGAAACCACTGAACCAGTTATTGTGTTTGATCATGTATTAAGTGCAACAAGTCACATGGCAATCTGCACTGTGCTAGTCAGTAGTGTCCTTGATATTTGACCCAGTGTGAGCAAAGAATCATCCAGTGAACAGCACATTTCATAATACTTTTGCAGCTGTGGACGTTAGTCTCACCTGTCATAGGTAAAAGGAGACCAAAGTTTACACGTAACAGCCTAAGTTCCATTTTAAGAGCGTATTTTTGCATTTCCAAAATTCCAAAATAGGTTAGTTTGGTTTTGTTCTGTTCAATATTTTGTTCTGGGAATGCATGTCTCTTCCTTCTGGGCTCGATCACCCGGAAACAGTCCTAGCTGTTATCGTCCACGTGCAATGCTGTCTTTGTCTGCCTCGGACCTTAGGGCATAATCTTATATCCCATAGGCAAGACTGTAAGTGCACCATGGGAGGCTTACACAGCTGTTCATCATCTCTGGCAAAATTTTAGGCCTCTATCATTATCTTTGTCCTCCAATTTCATGTTCAAAATGGGACATAGAAAGAATGAGAACAAACCAGAAACTAGCTCCACAATGGAGTAAACGAAGAACTCAAATGCTAAGGTAGGCAGGGTTTCTCCACCTTAGCATTGATGAGATTTTCAAATTTTGTTGTGGGCAGTACTGTTCTTTGTACTGTGGGATGTTTAGCAGCACCCCAAGTTCTACCCAGTAGATGTCATTCAAACACTCCAGTTATGACAAGCAAAAATTTCTCCAGATATTGACAAATATCCCCTGGGAGGTAAATCATCCTTTGTTGAGAACTACTGATTTTTTTTTTTTTAATTAGAGGGTAATTACTTTACAATATTGTAAAGTAATGGCCTCTGCCGTACTTCAACATGAATTGGTCATAGGCATACATGTGATCCCTCCCTCCTGAACCATTCTCCCACCTCCTTCCCCACCTCATCCCTCCAGGTTGTCACAGAGCACTGGCTTTGTGTCCCCTGCATCATATATCAAACTCTCACTGGCTATCTAAGGAGATCCAACCAGTCCATTCTGAAGGAGATCAGCCCTGGGATTTCTTTGGAAGGAATGATGCTAAAGGTGAAACTCCAGTACTTTGGCCACCTCATGCGAAGAGTTGACTCATTGGAAAAGACTCTGATGCTGGGAGGGATTGGGAGCAGGAGGAGAAGGGGACGACAGAAGATGAGATGGCTGGATGGCATCACTGACTTGATGGACGCGAGTCTGAGTGAACTCCGGGAGATGGTGATAGACAGGGAGGCCTGGAGTGCTGCGACTCATGGGGTCGCAAAGAGTCGGACATGACTGAGCAACTGAACTGAACTGAACTGAATGTATATGTTTCAATGCTATTCTCTCAAATCATCCCACACTTTCCTTCCCCAGCTGTATCCAAAAGTCTATTCTTTATGTCTGTGTCTCCTTTGCTGCTCTGCAAATAGGATCATCAGTACTATCTTTCTAGATTCCATATATATGCATTAATATATGATATTTGTTTTTCTCTTCTGACTTACTTCAGTCTGTATAATAGACTCTGGGTTCATCTACCTCATTAGAACTGACTCAAATGTGTTTTGTTTTTTTTTTTATAGCTGAGTAATAATCCATCTTGAGAGTCTCTTGGACAGGAAGGAGATCAAACCAGTCAATCCTAAAGGAAATCTAGCCTAACTACTCATTGGAAAGACTGATGCTAAAGCTCCAATTCTTTGGTCACCTGATGTGAACAGCTGATTCATTAGAAAAGACCCTGATACTAGGAAAGATTGAAGGCAGAAGGAGAAGAGGGCGACAGAAGATGAGATGGTTGGATGACATAACCAATTCAATGGACGTGAACTTGGGCAAACTTCAGGAGATGGTGAGGAGGCCTAGTATGCTGCAGTCCATGGGGTCACAAAGAGTCAGACACGACATGGTGACTAAACAACAACAACAATATGTACCACAACTTCCTTATCCATTCATCCATTGATGGACATCTAGATTGCTTTTATCCTAGTTATTGCAAAGAGTGCTGCAGTGAGTATTGGGGTACATGTGCCTTTTTCAATTATGGTTTCCTCAGGGTATATGCCCAGTAGTGGGATTTCTAGGTCCTATGGTAGTTTTATTTCTAGTTTTTTAAGGAATCGCCATACTGTTCTCCATAGAAAACTGTATCAATTTGTATTTTCAACAACAGTGTAGGAGGGTTCCCTTTTCTCCACATCCTCTCCAGCATTTATAGTTTGTAGACTTTTTTGATGATGGCAAATCTGACCAGTGTAAGATGAGTTCTCATTGCAGTTTTGATTTGCATTTCTCTAATAATGAACGATGTTGAACGTCGTTTCATGAGTTTATTAGCTATCTGTATGTCTTCTTTGGAGAAATGTCTGCTTAGGTCTTCTGTCCACTTTTTGATTGTTTTTCTGGCATTGAGCTGCATGAGCTGCTTGTATACTTTGGAGATTATTTGTCAGTTGTTTTGTTTGCTATTATTTTTTCCCATTCTGAGGGTTGTCTTTTCATCTTGCTTATAGTTTCCTTCATTGTGCTAAAGCTTTTAAGTTTAATTAGGTCCCATTTGTTTATTTTTGTTTTTATTTCCATTACTCTGGAAGGTGGGTCATAGAGGATCTTGCTGTGATTTATGTCACAGAGTGTTCTGCCTATGTTTTCCTCTAAGAATTTTATAGTTTCTGGTCTTATGCTTAGATCTTTAATCCATTTTGAGTTTATATTTGTGTATGGTGTTAGAAAGTGTTCTTATTTCTTTTACATGGAGTTGACCAGTTTACCCAGGAGCACTGGCCAAAGAGACTGTTTGTTTGTTTGTTTGTTTTCCTCCATTGTATATTTTTGCCTTCTTTGTCATGGATAGGATGCTATAGGTACATGATTGATCTCCGAGCTTTCTATCTTGTTCCATTGGTCTATATTTTTGTGTTTGTGCCAGTACCATACTGTCTTGATGACTGTAGCTTTGTAATGCAGTCTGAAGTCAAGAAGGTTGATTCAGTTCTTCTCTCTTAAGACTGCTTTGGCTGTTAGGGGTCCTCTGTGTTTCCATACAACTTGTGAAATTGTTTGGAGAACCACTGATTTTAAGTTTCTTCTATTACCTGATACAATTCATGGCCTATAGCAGACAATCAATGTATGAAAATTATGACAGGAAGGAGGGATGGATGGATAGGTGAAAAACAAGAAAAGGAAGGAGAGAAAGAGGGAGGGAACTGGGGAAAAAAGGATTCCATTATATTTACTAATATTCACTAGCAGATAATTTCCAGTATAAACTGAGAGACTATTATTTAATACTTACTATAAACTAAACAGGAAAATCACTCCTTAATTCAAACCCAAATTCTGTAACTCTTACAGGTTATCTTAGAAAGCATGCAAATAAAACGTCAACCACAGGTGTGAAAAATAACTGTCCCTTGGAGTGCAGTGGTTATGGATCTGATCTCCTTAAGAATGTTATGGGTTTGTATAAAAGAATAAACAATGCTATTGACAAACATCTGCTCATTTTGCTAAGATAAAATTATAATTGAATGGATAAGTAATGGCCTTTTAAATCATAAGAGTAAAGCTCAAATGGCTTTGTGAATGAACCTCAAGGCAGAATTTCTCTGCATTTGTCATATTTTCTGATACACTGTCATAATGATATTAATGTTCCTGCATGAGGCTGCATCAATAAGTATTAACAAAGTTTTTGTATTTTCTGCCCCTATGAGAAATTTTTAGAAATATAATAAAAAAGGAATAGCTCTGTGCTAATAAAATAAATTTATTCCAATTGCATTCACCTATTTAACAAATACTTATTGAGCTCCAGCTTAGGAATTCTGATGCAATATTATGTTTTATCTTGAAATATATTCATAGTAATGAAAACCTAAATATATATGCCAGCAAATGTGGAAAACTCAGCAGTGGCCACAGGACTGGAAAAGGTCAGTTTGCATTTCAATCCCAAAGAAAGGCAATGCCAAAGAATGCTCAAACTACCACAGAATTGCACTTATCTCACACACTAGTAAAGTAATGCTCAAAAGTCTCCAAGCCAGGCTTCAGCAATATGTGAACCGTGAACTTCCAGATGTTCAATCTTGTTTTAGAAAAGGCAGAGGAACCAGAGATCAAATTGCCAACATCCGCTGGATCATGGAAAAAGCAAGAGAGTTCCAGAAAAACATCTATTTCTGCTTTATTGACTATGCCAAAGCCTTTGACTGTGTGGATCACAATAAACTGTGTACAATTCTGAAAGAGATGGGAATACCAGACCACCTGACCTGCCTCTTGAGAAACCTATATGCAGGTCAGGAAGCAACAGTTAGAACTGGACATGGAACAACAGACTGGTTCCAAATATGAAAAGGAGTACGTCAAGGCTGTATATTGCACCCTGCTTATTTAATTTATACTTTTAAGACTATATTTATACTCAGACATCCATTTTTAATTACAAACTCCATTTTCCTCCAGTTTCTTTTAAAGTGATGCCAAATACATAAACAAATTTCCAAAGACTGATTTTCTTTGTACTAATCCAACATCAGCCTGTGATTTTCTTTGTACTTTTCCAATGTCAGCCTGATCGTACGTGTCAATCATAGTAAACCTTAAAAACAAAAATGTACTACTGGGAAAGTCCTGGTTGCCCAGAGGTTAAGAATCTGCCTTACAACGTAGTGGACACTGGTTTGATCCCTTTTTGGAGAACTAAGATTCCACATGCTGCAGAGCAACCCCAAAGGCCTGAGCACAACAACTGCACCAAACGAACCAAAGATGCTGCATACCTCCACAAAGACCCGACACAGCCAAATAAATAAATATTTCTTTAAATGTAGTATGTCCTCTGGTCTGTATCTTAGAAGTCCTTACCCCATTTGGCAATCCTGTAAAACTTTTAGTGATTTTTCTTTCAATGCAAGGATGATACAATAGCAGAAGTCTGAAATTACAAACCCACTTAACATTTCAGTCAGTAGAAAGAAGGAAATAAAGGACAAAAATAGTCAAGAGAAGTTATTATCTAGAAAATAATAAACTTCCAGATTTACATGATGCTTTGGTATATTCCTAAGGTATTTTCACACCTATCACCTTTTCTGATATAAACCTATAAATCAGGCAAGAAGGGCCATAGCTTCACCTTGCATAGTAGGAAAATCTAGATTCAAGAATATTTAGTGATCTAACGAAGGCCGCACTCTTGGAAACAGCAAAAGAGCATGGATTGTGTGACTCATAAATGAGAAAGCTTTCCCACATAACATATATAAAATATTTAAAGCATTTCACATTTCCTTATACTTTTTTCTCTGCCTTCTTTGTTATTTTCTCTTTCTTCTTTGGTACACAATGCCTTTATTCTTTCCAGGAAATACGCTAGGCCCCCAAGTTCTTCTTCCTCTATATTAAGATTAATTTCCTTATTACCAATACTATCCAAGTTTTCTTCTCCAACTCCAGCCATATAGTCATATCTCCATGAATATGTCTCCTTAGATATCACATAGCTATATGCAACTCTGAGTGAAACTGAACTCACTATATATACCAGTAAACCTGCATTTCTACCTATATTTTCCCTCTCCAAGTGAAATGGCATCACTGTGAACTTAACTGCCCAAGGATAAAGTCTGGAAGTCATTTTAGTCTTCCTACTACTCGTTGTTCATCCTTCACTTTCAAATACACATGCCCCAGCTCTAATAGATTTAATCTCTATAATATCCTCCATCACCTTCCCCCTCTTCTGAATTCCTATTGCCTTCCTTCATTCCTTTGTTTTCTCTTTCCTGGGTTATAATAATATTTTCCTAACTGATCTCTCCTTAATTTCTCCAATTTCTACTGCCCATAGCTGCCAAAAAATCTTCCTGAAGGTTGATCCCATGCCTCAGTGAAGAACTTTCCAGCAATTTCAGGATAAACAACCAATTGTTTAGTTTATAAGACCTTTCATGATTTTGCTTCTAGCCACTTTGCTGACTCATACTTCTACCAGCTAGACCACTCTGGCTGTATGGAAACTTTACTATAACTATGCTGAGCTACCAACAACTTGATCATGTGGTTTCTGTGGTCCAAATTTCCTGGGATTTATTCCTTATCCTTATCATTTATTCCTATATCTTCATTATCTTCACATAATTAATTTTTCTCTTCTTTCCAGAACTCAGCTCATAAATCACACGTTCGAGAATACATTTCTCTGTTCATCTGATCACAGTCTAATTTACACACCCCACCCTCATTTACTGAGTCATAAAATGTTTATACTATTTAATCATTTATTCTTTAAAGTTCTACAGTAACGGAAGGCAACAAGCATGAAAGTCATTGGCATATTGTAGGAAAACACAACATTCTTCAACTTTATAAGACTTCTATATTCATTATACAACAACCCTGAATTACTTCATTACTTTAATTTTTTTATATCTATACATCAGCTAAAGAATGAACTTTTTAACCTATAGTTCTCCTCTTGGAAACATTCATATTTGGTAGTATCACCATCATTTTTTCCTCAGCAATGTTTGTGCTATTATTTTCCTGTGTTTTTGAATGTTTATCTTATAAATAGTATAAAAATTAGTAGAAAAGATAAAAATTAAATTGCTGATGCAAATGAATGCTGGTTCCACAAATACAATAAATTTTCAAAAAAGGAAAAATGCAGACATTTTTAGCTTTAGTCACTCACTAGAATTAAACTAGTCAACAGTGTTCTACTGCAAATAAAAGAACAAAAGCTTTCTGTGAATAACTGTTGAAAACATTGTCTTAAAAGAAGTATAGTTATGGATTTCATAGTTTTTAGCTTTAGGGAATGAGATGTAACTTGTAAGTATATTGTACAAATTTCATGCATTTCACTTTCATAGACCTGCTTGAGAATGTATTATACTTGACTACATGGGACTATTTTCATATGTGAAAACCTGTAGAGCAATCTAAACATGCATCAGTAGAAGGGGAGAAAATTAACTGATGCAGAATATTATGCAGCATTATTATGAAGACTAGGTAACAACCTGAAAGCAGTAATAATTTAGTAGTAAATTGAATGGCAAAATAAAATTCCATGCTTATTAATTTATTATATATAATAATAATTATACTGGGATATATTATATTATTGAAAAGGAATACACCAAATTACAAAACTATATAGCTTTAATAATGGGGTTATGGGCAATTCCTCTCTATATTTCAAACTCCTTATAATTGCCATTAATTCTAGAAGAAAAGTTTAGGAGGAGTCTATTTCTAAAAGCTCAACATTTGGGAAGGAATAAACATCAATCATAAATAAAAGAAATGTGGTGGGACTTTGTAAATCCTCTAATGGAGACAAAGCAAATTTTCAGTTGTAAAGAGGGCACGTGAACTTGAGGAAGAAACATGATTTTACTGTCCATATATGAAACTTAGACATGATGGAAAGAGCTGCAGATAGATATTGAGTATACAAGGGTTGAAATATGCTGGATTGTTCTCTTATTATTTGTTTACATTGGAAGCCACATTCCCCAGAATCCCTAATCCTGTATGATTTCAGTTCAGATTTGACTAAAAGATACCTGAGATTTGAGAAGCAAGCCTGAAATTATACAACGGTCATTACATTCTGACATCAACACTGGTTAGAGGCAAGAGTAGATAGATGCTACAGAACTGATGGGTTCCAGTTTGTCTTCCTTTCTTTCTCAGCAACGAACTTTCCTTCCTGACTATTGAACTGTGGTGTTGGAGAAGATTTTTGAGTGTCCCTTGGACTGCAAGGATATCCAACCAGTCTATCCTAAAGGAAATCAGTCCTGAATATTCATTGGAAGGACTGATGCTGAAGCTGAAGCTCCATCTGATGAGAAGAACTGACTCATTTGAAGGGACCCTGATGCTGGGAAAGATTGAAGATGGGAGGAGAAGGGGACAACAGAGGATGAGATGGTTGGATGGCATCACCGACTCAATGGACATGAGTTTGAGTAGGCTCTGGGAATTGGTGATGGACAGGGGGGCCTGGGATGCTGCAATCCATGGGGTTGCAAAGAGTCGGACACAACTGAGTGACTGAACTGAACTGATTGGCCATAATAACCAATAGTGACCCCAAGCCTATCTATCACTGCCACTTAGAACTCAAAAGGACAGTAACGCCAAAGAGTAAATAAATTTCCATACACTTCTACAGGTAAGAAGGATATGTAAATCGTCTGATGAATGGTCCAGCTGACCTTCAGCTAAAGCTAGCACCTCTTACAGCCATGTGAGCAGCCATCTGGGATGTTCAGATAACTGACTGCATCCCTGTGAGAGAACAAGAACAAGAGGCACCCAGTCACCCACAAGGAGAGATATAAATAACAGATATGTTTTAAACCAATAAATTCAGGGGTAATTTGTTACCCAGCAATAGGTAACTTGAGTGATGACAAGGAGAAAGGAAAAGGCTTAAACATCACAAACTAGAAGTCACAAATGGCCATTCTTTCTTCTTAGAAGAAACAGTATAAATAAGTTATCATGGACCTAAAGGCCAAAGATTTAGAATTAAGTTATTCTTATTTTTACTTTTAATTTGGCTTCTTGAACATGAGAATTAAAAAATCTGAACACTACCCAAAGCACATTTTTATTAGATTATAAATTTCTCTTTCAACAGACATATAATCTTGAAGATACATACGACTCAATAGATATGTGTCTGGTGAAAACTGAATACAAGTAAAACCTGCATAGATCAAGGACTTCTCCATAATAAACCTCAAAGATTATGCTACCATTTAATCAGCTTATTTTACAAAAAGCCAAAAATCAAAATGTAATCTTGGGTAATGATTAACATTTATCTTTTAAATACATGTAAAAGTAAAAAGTAAATCATTTTAATTTCAGATGGAAATGATAAATTCTAAAAAAAAAAATGTGCATTTTGTCTCTTTTTTTTTTCTCCCAGCTTTACTAAGGTATAATTTGTATACAAAATACTGAACATAATTAATTCATAAAATTTAGTGAGGTTGGTTTCTTAAGTCTTTCTAAAACTAAAATTGATCTATACTAGACTTTTAAGAAAAAAATCTGAAAGTAACAAGTTAGATGATATACCAGGTACTGCTATTCCAGGTACAATTACATACAAAAAAAAAGATCTCTTTTTTAGACTAAGATACAGAAATAGAAAAAAAAAAAAAGGAGGTAAATGTAGTCTGAGAAATATTCCAGAATGGAAATAAAGAATATCCTTTGCATTTACAGGATTTGGTTAAGGCAGTTACATGGGAAAAATCACAGCCCACACAACTGGAGCTCTGTGGTTTCAAAGATTACCCTGGGAGGAATGGCAGTGGTTATCAGCCCTGGCACTCCCTTCTGATGGGGAAGCCCAGAGCCAGCAGAGCAATCACAAACCTAAAGAGTATTCTTACAAGTCATAAAAGAGAGAGAGAGATTTCAAAGCTCAGGCTCTCTTTTAGTTTCCTTGGTTCTTATAAAGTTAATTGCACTACACAGATTAAAATTTTTAAACATTTACAGTTAAATTATACAGGTCTTTCCAGTTAAACTAAATCCTTTCCTCACACTCCTTGGGGCATAAACCTCAAAGTTTTAACTGAACTGATCAGAGAATTACACTAGGACCTTTCCAAATTTTAAAAGAAGGATTAAACGCTTCTGTGCTACTTCTTTCTTAACGTTTGGGGAAGCTTTTTTATCTTTCCATAAGAATAGGGGTGCTGCTGCTAAGTCGCTTCAGTAGTGTCCGACTCTGTGCGACCCCAGAGATGGCAGCCCACCAGACTCCCCCATCCCTGGGATTCTCCAGGCAAGAACACCGGAGTGGGTTGCCATTTCCTTCTCCAAAGAATAGGGTTATACCTTTGCTATTATATGTCCATATAAAGAGACCATACAGAAGAAAAAAAAATGTTCGTGTCTCTCCATCATGTTGATTGTACATACATTAATTATATGATGAGTCAGAGTAAGCTGACTCAGTGTATTCTTATTTTTGTTAGCTCATCATCCAAAAATCCAAAGAACACTACAAATCATAGACATGCATACATTCACATTCTAAAAAAGAACTATTCTGTGTAAGTTCTAAAGTTGTATGACAGATACAATTAATAAACAATGGGTTTTTTCCCCTGTTATTTCCTGTAGAAAAAAGTGCAAAATATCCTCAATTTTTGTGTTATTTCAAAACATCCAGTACTGAAAGAAATCCTGCATGTAAGAAAAATGAAGTTCACTAATATACCAAAAAAACAGGTTTTTCAAAGCAAAATAACCTAACACAGTGAAAGTAATTTGATACTTTACAACTAGTCCAAATGACTCCCTGAATCATTGTTTCCTAGACTTTATATACCAGAATGCTGTTTGAACTACTACAATGTAAACCATGTACAATGAAAGACCTTTACAATTTGGCAATCGCACATTTCCCCATGCCCTCGCTCCCAGTCTTATAGGATAATAGTATAATGCTCGATTTTTTAAATGGAGTTAAAAAAATATGTTTCCCAAATACAATAGTTTGTCCATTTATTGTTAGAATGTCATCAAGAAATGTAAAACAGAGAAACTAGGGGTCCTCCAGTAGGCTTGAATTGAGTAAGCAATGGACATAGGTATGTGGGTACTAAGACACTACCAAGGACCTCTAAAGCTCTAAGTCCCCCTGAGAACACTCTCCATCAAAAAACCCATATCTAGATGGACAAACATTAGCCCTCTTTTGGATCACAGACCCAACAGAGTATTTAAAACTATGCCAGTAAGACAACTTAATTGGGGTTGGAGGTTTAGGAGGCAAACAAAGGTGTTTGTGGAATTGCACTGGGTAAACAGTGTCTTTATTTCTACCGTATCATGTGCTATAGTTTACCATATGATGGCATACTCTATCATCTGTCTGTATATCTAGATAGCTAGGTAGCCATCTATTTACCTATTTGTCTGCCTGCCTGTCTATCTAGCTATATATCATATAATACAGCCAAATAAGGTAAAAATAGTATAGGGAAATCCTCCATCATGAACAGGGACAATTGTAGAATGTCAAGCAACCAGCAAGTTACAGCCCAAGAAAAAGGAGGCAAAAACTTAGCCAATTATACCTCTAGACCTTATAAAACTAAAAGAGACTGAGGAATCTTCTAAGTTCATTTGAGCTTTTGTTGTTGTTTAGTTGCTAAGTTGTGCCCAACTCTTTTTCAACCATATGGACTCTAGCCTGCCAGGTTCCTCTGTCCATGGGATTTTCCAGGCAAGACTACTGGAGTAGGTAGCTATTTCCTTCTCTAGAGGATGTTCCCAAGCCAGGGATCGAAACTGTGGCTCCTGCCCTGTCTCCTCCATTGTAGGCAGATTCTTAAAGAGACTGTAAATATTTGAGGAAAAAAACATAAAGGGTATTTTTCTTGAAAAGTGCTTATACCTTTGCAGCATCTAATATAGCAGTGGAGTTAGGGGGGGTGGTTCCCAGGTGGCACTCGTAATAAAGAATCCACCTGCCAATGCAGGAGATGCAAGAGACAGGGTTTTGATCCCTGGGTCGGGGAGATCACTTGGAAGAGGAAATGGCAACCCACTCCAGTATTCTTGCCTGAAAACTCCCATGGGCAGAGGAATCTGGTGGACTACAGTCCATGGAGTCACAAAGACTTTGACATGGCTGAGCAACTAAGCATGCCCCCATGCTCAATGTAGCAGTGAGTGATGGGTCAGTATTATTATTTAATCATTTCAAGATATTTATCTTGACCCCATATTAACACAAAGGATGGCTCATAAATTTGGTTTTCAAATAGCTTAGACAACCAAATACAGTAGTAGTCTAGTGTCCTAAATAAATTAGATCACCAGAATCTTCAGTTTGAGAAAAGTTTATGCTATTGCAGTATGTTATTATGAAGCTTGAGTGATACAAATAAAAGGTTTTGTCTGCCTGATTTGAGAGGTGTTAAGAATGGAAGTAAAAATCAGAAATGAAAATATTTGAAAACAGGCAAGGACCTTAACATTGTAACTGTCTGTGCTTAAAGACCCAAGATTTATCATGGACTCAATACCCTAAAGATTTTCAAGTCTTCAGCATAACCCTGCTGGGTTATCTACACTTTGCTTCATTTTCACCCATTCTTTCTTTTGCTTTTCTCTGTTTTAATGACATGTCTCAGAATCGCTGCCACCCATCTTACCAAGCATCACCTGCTCCTTCCTGAGCTTGTGGGATGATCTCCATATTAATGATACAGCCCATTTCTTTACAAGTTCTGACCCCCCGTCTTGGTAATTGCATAAAGGCCTCCTTCTCTCGATCTGGAACAGCCTCTCCTTCAACTTGTAATACTAGTGCTTACTCTCTAGCCAGGACTACAGTAAGTTTTAGCTAAAAGTTTATTGTCTCATTTAATAAAACTCAGGAAAAAAATTTCTGAGAAAGAATAAATTATGCTAGTTCAATGTATACAATGAAATCAAGCATTTCAATGTATTTTATGATTTAGGTTGTAAATTGGAATAAACATCTAAAACATCTACTGATTGAATAATAAGGACATGTAAGAATATGAGCATCAGATAACTCACATTTCTTCTTCCAAATGAAATCGAGATAGCTTTTTAATCCTTCAAAGTGGAAAAAACTTGAGTGCCAATAAGATTGTTTATCAGGTAGACTATGACTTCCTCCAATTAGAAGTTATTTCAGAAGAAAAAAAATTTTATACAATTGTTTATGTCTGTGTGCTTCTGTATATATAAAAGTTCCACATCTCAGCTACCATATCCTAATAAATAATTACAAAAAGCATCAATATCAATTCAGATTAACTTTAACAACCTCTTTAGAAACTGTGGTGATTTTCAAACAACATTTTATGATCTGAGATGGCTTCTAGCCCTTCACTATTTACGAGAATCTTGCCCTTGAATGCTGAAGAGTTAATATCAGCTAAGTACATTCTCCTGAACAGTTGATGACTCGAGCAAACCATCTATTTTAGCTTTAGGATTTCTTATTACTTCGGATCATTTATGTAGTCCTGTTTCAGAATTACCTATTTCTATCTGAACCATAAAGCACAGGCATGCATGCACACATACACACGCACACACACACAAATAACATCACATCATACAGAAACAGGAGCTAGTCTAAAATAAGACAGTTGAGATTCCTTCAGAATTCACATGAATTATTTGGCTTTAGTGCTATCCCACATGTTTAAAACCATGTAAGTCATTTCAGTAAACCAGAAAGAGCTGTGAAAGTCATGATTTCATCTCCAATAAAATGTGAACTGCATGTACCTCTTCAATTTACAACTATGCCCATTGTAAGCAACTTTTTCAAGTTAGAGCCCTAGAGAAAGAGCACAAAGAAAAATCTCAACTCTCCCCACCAAGCCAGGACTCCTGGACGCAACAAGCACACTACTTCACAGCCAAAGGTACCCCTAGGGGAATTTCTACCCCCTTCTTCTTCTAGAAGTGGGTAAAGTAAAGTGAAAGGGCAACTAGGCATTTAAACAAATGGCTTATCTTAGAAAAGGACCATTTCAAAGCCACAGATTTTGACTTTTCCATTTGAAGAAAATGTTGAAGGCCTCTTTTGAAGTCTTCATCATCAAATAATGACAATGTCTTTTTCTTACATACTTTCAGGTTTATAGAGAGTTTTCCAGATCCTTTTTTCTTCCTTATTTGACCTTATGGCCTCTACCCAAGCCTAGTAGGTACTGTTATCTCTTCGTCTACAATTAGCCATCTGAACCTCAGATATTTTAGTTGATTTGTCAAAAGCCACCAGGCTGGACTGGAACCTGGGATGTCTGTCTCTAATCCAGGGCTTGGTAGAGACCATTTTTTCAATATGCGTAAGTATACATTTGCTTGCTGCAACTGTTAAATGCTATTTAGAAATAAAATGCTCCCAGCACTATGTCTTCAGGGCCCACGGCTATTCATATTCCTCCCAAAGTACCTAATTTACCTCTCTGAGTGACTTGGACCAGAGGGAGAGTCTGGGTCACTGATGATTAGGGCACTGTGTACTCCCCAGTCACTGGGTTTAATGTTCCTTATTTTATGACTCCAGACTCAGTCCCACCTCTCTGCTGGATTGCATTGTCCTGAAATATGTTTATATGCACCCAGGGACTCCAGTAATGGACCCATAAAAAATTCAATAAGGAAATGTTTTAATCAAAAGACGCTGTCTGACATCACAGAGTCACCGGAATTCTCATTTAAAATTGGAGCGCATCGCTGAAAAACGTTGATTGCTGTTGTAACCTCACTGGTTTCTAAATGCATTCTGTTTATGCTCTGCTGTTGATGGAACTGGCTACTGATGTGTATCCTTAGTATCCTTTGTATAATGAATAAAAATTTCAAAATATATGAAAAGGGCCTACCCTCTTTCTCAGCCGTGGTGCCAGAGAGACAGAGAAAGGGTGGCAGTGCTACTTCCTTTTGTTGGGAGCGAGGATCATATGAGAACCATAGAAGAATTCTGTACCTTTAAGAGAGAAAAAAATGCCCTCTCCCTTCCACCCCAGTAACTGCATGTGCTAGTTTCCTCGAGCATTTTTTCTCTGCAAGCTGTAGGTCCTTTTCCAAGGTGAATAAAACCCCCATAAAATGCCTGCAAGAAGAGATGCTACTGATGCTTCCTTCAGGCATTTGCTGAGCTAGCCAAAGTATATACTCATGCTATAGATCACTTTGGCACCATTAAAGAATTACAGGGCATCACATGGTCTTGTAGAAATTAATCACTGCTTAACAGTATGCACTCCTGTGTTTATGAAGTCATTTGGAGTATCTGCATGTAACCAGTGGCTCACTGAATGGAGTATCTGCAGGTAATGAACCATGGCATTGTGTTATGGTCGAGCTAAAGAATGTTCCAATTGGCAATTAATATGCTAGTGGCGAAATGTATTTATTTTAGGGAAAGTCTGAATTGTAATTTGAAACTTTTTAATAAACCACAGAGAGATCTGATTTATATCCTATTTTGCCAATAGATCTTCACAAAGGATTTCAAGGTGGGACAGGATGGCATCCAAGATAAATGTCCTCTAGCATTTTATAGTGAGTAACCCTTTCAAGGCACAGCTCATACAGCCTCTTGTCTGTATTTTTCTTCAGGGACCCCTCAAAAATATTAGCTAAAAGAATATATATTAAATTTCAGTTTCAAGAATTTGCCATCAATAATATAGAACTGCAGGTTACAGTCTGCTAAGGATTTAACTGCCCTAAAGAAACTTAGACAAAAAAAGAAGAAGAAATAAAATGAAAGGAAGTGAAAGGGAAAATGAAGGTAAGAAAAGAAATAGAGACCAATAACCTTAACGGCTACTTACCTGAGTAGGTAGTAGCTGCTCAGTGGACAAGGAATACAGTGAAAATTAAGGTCAAGTAAGAGAGTTCCTTTTTGGATTTCTCACATATTACAGTTTTTCATTTATAAATATTTATCTTGCTTGTATAATTCAAATGATATACTCAAGCATCAATTAGCCTCCCAGTAAAAGACAAGATGTAGAAACGTGAGGATTTGTGTAAGGCTGTCGAGCTGTGGGCTTCTAATTCATTTCTCATTCAAGTTGTTTATCATTGTTGTACCTCATTTTTAAAGTGCTGAAGAAGATTTTAAATGGATACAGAATTTATATGTAACAAGAACCCTAGAATGAGGGTATTCCATTTATACTAGCATTCTGGTATAAGTGCTAATCAAATTGTTGAGAATTCTATACAGCTGAGACAATGTCCATTGTTCCCATCTGTGGTTTTAAATTCATACCAAGAAAGATAGAAATAGATAAGAAATAATTCATTTTCCTTTCTCCACTAGTCAACCTCCATAAATTATCACATTGCTAAATAATTAGGATACTATCTCATATGTCCTATTTGATTAGCAGTTGAAATCATCACCTACAAATTATGCAGGATTCTTTTTTTCAGCCTAACTTTGCTAGATTAAGGAAATAAATTCAAAATTACCAATAACTATAAAGGTGTGCTTCATGTAGCTATCAAATATTCCTGATTCAGAATTTTCATTTTTCAGTTATTTACCTCCCAAGTAGGTTTCCCAGTTCTAAAATTAAAGAAGTATGTTTTCATACTCTTCATTCATTGACTACTCTACCATCATCTTAATATGTAAGTCATATCATTTAAAATTGTCCTAGGTTACTGTGGGAAAATGCACTTGTAAGAAAATTGTAGAGAATGCTAACCTATTGTTTTTGCTAGGAAATAAATGTCCAGTTGGAAGAGGAACTGTTTTCCTCCTTAACCAACTAGAGAGAGGGAGAGGGAAGCCCTTCTAGGAAGTAAAATCTAAGAATGTCCAAGTCCATAAGAAGTTTTGGAGAAAGGCATGAGTTAATTTATCCAGGCCCTCTGTGACCTATATAACCCCAAGATGTACAATCTTCTAAAAATAACTATATATACATTAAAGATGAGAAGGCCTTTGTCTCTATCACTCTCCTTAAATCAAACCACATTTTGCCTCTCATTCTGTTTGTATCTTCCATGCCATCTTGGCTATCCAAAGGGAGTCAGTCAACCCAGAAACTCTTCCTTTGGAAGTAGGCTCAGGTGGGAAAAAAATTTTCCCATGCTATTGAGACCTACCTCTTGCCAAGAACTTTTGCTGCACATCAAGGAAGTAACTTCTCAGGTGATCATTTCATGCTTCAGTTCTACTGAATTTTCTGTGCTCTTTGAACTCTAATTTGGAATTGAAATTCCACTGTCTTGTGTTAGGAGTGGGGAGTGAGAATGTCTGGAGATGCATTTGTATTTAAATGTTAGTCCTCTGAGTTGCTTGCTGCTCTGGTCTTGGGCTTATGAGGAAAATAAAAATCAGCTTGAATGACCTGGCTGCTACAGTGCAAGTCAAAGTCACTTCCATTCCTCGCCTTCCAGCCTTGACTTGCTCTAATGTAATCTTGTCTGCTGAAGCAAGAGGTGTGACCAGTGTGTTATTATCTGTATTTCAGCTATAAACTCCTTTGGCCTAATGGCACAGGGCTCTCCCTCTGCAGCATACCCCTCAATCTGATCATGCCTCACTATGAAAGTGAGCTCTGGCCTCACCACCTGCCCCTTTCAACCTCATCAGCCTACATCCTGGATGTTCTAGCAACCTCTACTAATGCTACTGTTATGCCACATTTTTCTGCAATGCAAGGGTAAATAAAGTTACATGCCTATCAGAAAATCAAGAGTTTCAAAGTAAATATAAGTTCTCTCATCATCTTTAATTGTCACTTGCTGTGGATGTCAAACTGACAGAGTAGCAGAATCTAATTTCCTTGTTTGATTCACCATGAAATTAAACTGAACTGACAATTTTTATTTTCACCTGGCAAATTCATCCAACACTATTTAAATCTAGCTAATCAAGTACAGTTATCTGCTGTGCACACTCATCTCTCCTACCACACCTCTGATTTGCAGGATCCCACTTCCTGGACTCCCTCTGACAGCTGTGCTTGGGATTACATTTACAGTTTTAGAAGGTGTAAAGGAATGCATGAACATAGTTAGCCAAGGTGCCAGCAAATGTATCATGTCACAAAATTACTACTGAAAGATGAAAAAAATAAATAAGAGTAGAAAACAAAACACTGTTAAAAAACGCAACCAGTCAGATGGTTTGGTGAAGTCTATGCTCAGTAGAGTAGAAAATACCATTCTGAATTTAACCGATTTCTAGGAAAAAAATAAGTTTTTAACCTCTATAAGAAATAAATATAACCATTCAGAAACAGTATTGTAGTAGGAAGTGCCAGATATGTATTTTCCTGATGAAATGAAGCCATCTGTCATTGTGGGAGTGGCCACCAATAGGTGAACTATAATTTGAGCTTTCAAATATAAGGAAGGCTCCACATTCTGGAACCATTATACAATGTCCCAAGGCAAAGATCTATGATATTGTAGGGCACAAAAAAGGTCAAAGTCTCACCGCATAATCACTAGCCATTACCAGTAGCTCTCAAAGTGTAACTTCAAAGACTGTCAATGAAGGAAAGAACTCTACTGAGTCCATGGAACATTAAATGGGTTTCTTGATGCCTGAGTCCAAGAGGAGGTGCATGTTTGCTGGATCCCAAACTACGAGTTGTAACATGTCATTGCCCCAAACATCTCTTCAGTTCCAGGCACATTTCTTGATTCTGGCAATGACCTATCACAGACACATGTCTGACCTTTGTTCTGAAACTGAAATGAATTTTAATGGGTTGAATATTAGTCCCAGGACAGCTTCAAAGATGAACAGAGGTTCTGAGTTGATTCTGCATTTAAGACAAAAGCTAAAATATTTCTATATGTTTAGTGACTATTAACCACGTTAATAGAATTGGAGTAAACAAGTGGATCAACCCTTATAAAAAGGTATACTATGCATGAAAATCAGCATGCAACTTCAGAAGGGCATTTATGGACTCTTTGAAGCCTTCCATTAATCAAACATAACCACAGCTACAATTCTGTGAGCGATTTCCACATGGTGGACACCACTAACACCTTACAGATATCAGCATATCATCTGCCTGCCTCTTCATCCCTCCTGGAAAGAATCATTAAACTAAAAACTCTTGGCCACTCACTCTTGAGGGAGTCACATGAACTTGCTCTGGTGACAAGCTACTCAAGTACAAATAAGTACCTGCAAAGTAGAAGTGGCTGCCATGGTAACTTTAATTTAGCCTCTCTATCTTAAATCACTTATTGTTTCCATTTCTCCCAACATCTGAGTATGTATAGCATTTTTCTCTTTATATGGAGTCAATCAGATGTGTTTACTGAATCTCACAAATGACTTCTCTGGAGAAAGACTGGCTGAATCTGCATTTCCCCCAGTTTTCTCCAATGATTTTTGCACCTACGATATAACTTGAGTTTCTTTTGAACCATACCAGATATAATTTTCAAGTAATTTTTTTTCTTAAGTTTATTTGTAGGTTTATATCCTTAGACCCCTGAAAGAAGACATTATTATCTGCATTTGATAGAATGGGAAGCAAAGACCCAGAGAGGCTTAATAACTCCTTGTCTACATGGCTCATGAATGGTAAAGCAAGATTTAAAATGTAATTTGGCCTGACTATAAAGCCTAAGTTCTGAGTTTCTGTGCTCTATTGCTCTAGATTTCAGGGTAAGAACCTCTGCTTAACAGCAGTGGTGTATTATAAAATTTATGAGACATTATCAAACACTAACTAGAATAGAATAAGCAATTAGAAGGTGACCTTAAGCATCTAATTAAATATCCAGGTTATTTCGGGCTGAGACACAAGTTTAGACATTTCATTTCACAAATCCCATCCTATTCACTGACAGTAGTATCTTCCACAAATCTCCACCCAGCCAGCCAATTCTATTAGATAACTATGTGACTGCCTATGGCCAAATGCAACAGAAAGGCTGGATCCAAGGAGAATCTGAATCCCAGAGTCTTAAATGTACATTTTTGCACACCATCCATGCTATTTTTAGAATATGAACTATGAAAATATTTTAGAATAAATATGAACTATGAAAATATTTCCTCCTAGTAAACAGGAAAGAACAGGCTGTGATTTAACCTTAAATAGTATGTTTAGGATAAAATCAAGAATTTACAAGGAGGAAAATGGACAGCCATCAATGTGCCAAATAATACTGGAAGTTGGAAAACTATGCAAAGGAATGGGTAGACAGTCACAGGACAAATGAAGACACCAAAGAAGTAACGACTTTTAAGAACTAGGAAAAAAACAGATGGTCTAAAGGTAAAAACTAAGTCATGGAATAAAGGAAGTAAACAGAAGATACAGGCTTGTACTGCTCAAAGTATAAGACCATGATGGAAGAATGTAAATTAACCCACTGTTTCTGTCTTTGAAAAAGTTTTGCTACTACTGCGACTGAGCGACTTCACTTTCACTTTTCACTTTCATGCATTGGAGAAGGAAATGGCAACCCACTCCAGTGTTCTTGCCTGAAGAATCCCGGGGATGGGGGAGCCTGGTGGGCTGTCATCTATGTGGTCTCACAGAGTCGGACATGACTGAAGCTACTTAGCAGCAGCAGAAGCAGCTACCATCTAAAGAAAAAATAATAACAATATTAGCCCCAAGAGCCACACTAAAAAGTGGGTTTAGTGATACAGTTAATTTACAGTTTGTTGAAAGCAACAATCTTATGGACTGGCTACTAATTACAAACAGTTCTGGGGACCATGTGTTAAAAGAATTGGTTTAACTTCAAAAGAGAAGAGATTGTCAACAGAAGTCTGAAAGCATGAGCAGAGGGCCAAGTGGAAAGCAAATAGCGTCAACATCTGAGACAGGAGAGAAGACACAGCTTCCACAGAAGGATGCTACAAAGGAATAAAGTCATTAGAAGAAAGGGACAGAGAAAGGACTCTTAAGGAGAGGCAGAGAAGGAGGAGGCAGCTTCGCTGGTTGTGTACCTGTGTGCTCAGTCTCTCAGCTGTGTCTGACTCTTTGAGACCCATGCACTGTAGCCCACCAAGCATCTCTGTCCATGAGATTTTGCAGGCAAGAATAGTGGAATGGGTTGCCATTTCCTCTCCAGGTGATCTTCCCAACCCAGGGATCAAACATGCATCTCCTGCATCAGCAGGCAGATTTTTTTTATACCACTGAACCACCTGGGAAGCCCTCTCTGCTCACGTAGAGAGCAGGTGGATGGAACAGGGAGACGATGGTACCCAGGCTTTTGGATGTTATCCCAATATCTAGTGCAGACTGGAAAGAAGCGTGTCTCACTTTCAGGATGTGTTGGTGAAGGAAAACTTGAGGACTATTAAGAAGGCTTCAAGCATATTTTTAGTGTAAACCATCATTCTGAATATCACTTTTATGATGACTGGTTAAAATAATTTATACTCAAGTATCACACTGAAGACTTTTTATCATTGATAAAGTATAGTTCCATTAGCTAAGGAGTGCCTATATCTTGAAAATGGTTCTTGGCAAAGATGATGATAACTGATTATATTCATTTGCTAGGGCTGCCATAAAAACGTACCACAGACTGGATGGTTTACACAACAGAAATTTATTTTCTCAGAGTTCTGGTGGCTAGGTTAAGGTGTCAGCAGGGTTGGTTTCTTCTGAGACTGTTATCTGGCTGATAAATGACTGTTTTCTCCTTGTCTCTTTACAAGGTACATGTCTATGTCCTAGACTCCTTTTAAGGACATGAATCATATGGGATTAGGGCCCGTCCAATGATGTAGTTTCAATTTAATTAACTCTTTACAGACCTTTCGCCACAAATACGGCCATTTTATGAGGTTTGCTGTTGTTGCTATTCATTTGCTTAGTCGTGTCTGACTCTCTGCGACCCCATGGACTGTAGCCAGCTAGGCTCCACTGTCCATGGGGTTCTCCTGGCAAGAATATTGGAGTGGGTTGCCACTTCCTTCTCTATTTTATGAGGTTACTTGGGGGCTAAGGCTTCAATGTACGGATTTGGGGGTCATAGCCCATAACACTGATAAAGCTCCAATCCACTGAGAAACACTGTAAACACATTATTTCATGTGCAGCCATGCTCTCTACACCAGGCTGTGACTAGCACAGCACATTCCAAACAGAGTGGGAGGTACGTTTGCGGGACTCAGTTCATTTTGGTTAGCAGGCTGGTTTTCAGCCACTTCCCCAATGTTTTGCAAATTCCCTTTGAACCAACTGTCAATTGTATAATATTGCACATTGAAAATAAGATTAGAAAAGGGATCCATACACCCAGAGAGAAAAGTTGGACATAATGGTGAACAGAATCTAGGGTTATGAGTGGCACAGCTCAATTCAAAACATCTTAACACAGGATCACATGGTAAATTTGAGGGATTTGTGTTCTTGATACTTTTCTTAATCCATTGCAAAGAACTCTTTATACACACGGCTACATCCTCTTCAAATAATCCAAGACACGTTTTAGAAAATTCAAAACTTGCAGTCTATAATTTAGACCTCTAGCCATCAAAATCCAATGCATTTACTTCAGTGAATCCAGATATCTGAAACTTTGTCTACCCTGTCTTCCATTGGATTAGCATGTTTATCTTTTGAAGTCATGGCTTTTCTCTACCTTTGGGGTATTTCCTCCCCATTCAATTAGTTCTCTTCTGAAGGCAAAAAGTTTATCTAGGTATCCCACTCATTGAAAGATGCTATATCATTTGCAATAAGTAGGAGCAAGCACTAAAAGTGATCAGTTTGGATGGGACCCATCAGAATTGGAATCCTTCTGCAAGGCTTATGTGCAGGATTTAATTTTACTTCATTCCCTTTATAGAGAACACCCAACCTGCTCTGATTCCTTGCTCATTAACAGCTTAAATCATGCAAAATGTTAAAAGTCACTGTTGCAATGGTATTTGATAGAGAATTTAAATTAGACTACAGAGAAAAATGACAGTACTCCTCTGAGGCTGTATGATTCATTTCTTGGTATCAAATCAAAAGTTGAAAATGCAATGCAATTTTATAATGAACAGAAGCACTCCCTCTGGCCCTCATAGGACTCCAAAAATAGCCAGAACAAGGCTGACCAAAATTCAGAAGGGTCTTATGCATATATATGTATAATTATATATATATATATATATATATATACATATATATATATACATATATATATATTTCTCTCTCTCTCCATACACACACACACACACACACACACACACACACACACACACACACATATATATTCATTCCTCCCACCAACTCTCTTTCCAATTTTGGGACCCTATATCCCTCTGTCTCTTGGTCTTCTCACTCTCTTTCTCTGTCTCTACTACTCTTATTTTCTCTGACTCTGTCTATGCCTCCTCTGGGTCTCTTTTTGTCACTTACTCTGTCTCTCTCAGCCCTTTTCCTTCTCTTGCTCCCTCTTCATCTGTATGCTTCTGGATCTTTTTCTTTATTCCTGCCTGTCTCGTTTTCTTAACCACATATCTAAGTCTCTTTTACTATGTGAATCTTTCTTTGTTCCCATACAGACACTCTCTCACTCTCAACAGTGTTTAGAGCAATCCCATTTTGATATACTCCTTTTTTATAGAGAAGCTGTTTTTCAAGAGGCTTGCAAATCCCCTCTGCATGCTGAGACAAGGAGGAGCTCTTTCTAGTTACTTCTCTTCCAGGCTGTGCATGGATTTCACAGATGATCCAGCAGAGGAAGTTCAACCAGCACTTTCTACACCTCTTCACCCTGGAAGCTAAATATATGCCCTTCTTTCAAACTTAGCTAAGCTCAGCATGAAACCTGCCAGGAGGGTCTCAAATCTTCACCGTAGGTGGTTTGTCCACAGCCAGTCTGCTGAAGCCATCCTCTTGCTTTTGCTACTTTTGCCATTCTAAGTGACTTCTGGGTTACTTAACATAAAGCCCTACACAATATTTCAGTTTTATGCTTCATTTCTAAACCTCATGATAGAACTCAAGGGATGAATAGCTTGTCGGGTCTGAAGAAGAGAGATTATGAAAAGGATTTGAGTTTAGACTTTTGAATAGTGCAAGGGGCTTGACGTGGTACAGAGGAAGTTGAAAGTGAAAGTGGAGTGAAAGTTTCTCAGTCATGTCCAACTCTTTGTGACCCCATGGACTGTATAGGGGTCAGTCCATGAAAGTTCCATGAAATTCTCTACGCCAGAATACTGAAGTGGATAGCCTTTTCCTTCTCCAGGGGATCTTCTCAACCCAGGGATCAAACCCAGGACTCCCGCATTGCAGTCGGATTCTTTACCAGCTGAGCCACCAAGGAAGTCCAAGAATATTGGAGTGGGTAGCCTATCGCTTCTCCAGGGCATCTTCCTAACCCAGGAATTGAACTAGGGTCTCTGCATTGCAGGTGGATTCTTTACCAACTGAGCTATGAGGGAAGCCCCACAGAGGAAATTAGGGGCCAGAAAACCAAGGAAGAAACTCTTTACAGGCAAGTGTGCACATTAGTTGGATAATGGTGTGTTCTGTACATTTTATACAGTTCATTGCAGAGTTGTTGGGGAAAATAAAACAGCGCTATCATCACATTACTGTATAATTACCATTGTTTCCTAAGAAGTTACTATGTAGTTACTACATTATTACAGAAAAATAAAACATGTTATTTCATGGTAACTATGCAATTAGTTCATGTCACTACCAAATGTACACCTACTGAACCAACAAAGAAAGTGTTCTATTTTTTCCCCTCTGTACTCATAAGTCATAATATTGTCCCTCTTTTAGAAATGACATAAAGAATAAATGTACTAACATGAGAAATATGCAGATTATGGTTTTTCCTTTTTTTTTTTTTTTTTGGTAATCAAATGAATACCTTGGAAACTACAGATGCAAAATAGTTAGCACACCAGATAGGCTGGAAGACAAACAGATTCTATCAAGCAAATCTACTGCATTTAATATGTTGGGAACAATGAGTCCCTGGTTAGGGGTACCTTGGTAAGCCAAGGGCCTTGGTGGTTAAAAGGAATGAGAAAAGGATTAAACACAGCCCCTTGCAGGCTGAAAGCACAGCAAACAAAAACTGGTACCATGTTATGTGTACATTCACAGTAGAACTTCAGTTTCTGTTGCACATACTGCAAAGGAAAAATGCAATGTTTCGATATTTAAATCAGTTCTATAAAAAGCAGACCACTTGGTAAAAGTTTGAATTCCTTTTCAGAAGTTGGTCTGGTAATACAAAAAAGATTTAGTTTTAGAAAGAGCGGGGTACAGTGTATTCTTTGTTAATGCCATTGTGTCTTTATACTCAAAGCCCTATGTACAATCATCTTTCTATGAAGCTAATTGCAAACTGCTTCAAATAATGAGAATGGGTCTGTTTATTGTAACTAAATGATTTCCAATACTTCAGAATTAATTGGGCAGAACAGGTCATCCCAGGCTTTCTTTGAGGCATGTTTTAATGGGTTCTGAATTTAAGAAATTAACGGATAGATTAGTATAATTTATTTTCACATTTGCTTTTTTTTCCCTCTAGAAACAGCTTTTCTTTTCCGAGGAAGAAACCCTATTCTTGCTTTTTCTCAACCCTTTCTTTTTTGCCACACAAAATTCAACTCACCTCTTTATTTCTAGCAGGAAAATGCCTCAGCTTCCTAGCTCTTCTGACTTTAAATTCTAACCATGAAAGTCAAGAGTCACAGGAATCATCTGAACTCACTAAATTCTTCAGAGTATGCCAGCCACCCTTATTGACTGACTAAAGGATAACTGGGAAAACTTTGTCTTCTCACATATATAGTACTTATATTTACAGATTTCATAACTCATACCTGGTGTGCTATTTTTAGAAATGTAGGTTGAATTCAATACCAGTTTCCATTCTTATTAGCACATTTTAAGTGTTCAAAAGAAGAAAAGCAAATAAAACTTTCATCAGTGAAGCAGTTATCTAAATTCCTGATGGTCTAATTCAACAACTGTCAGTCATGAAAATATGTATGTATCATTTTAAAGGCAAGATAATCAAATACCTATGATAATCTTTATTCAAGACAGATCATAGAGATCAGATCCCCTAAAGGCAGATGCAAATAGAACTAAACCTAAGTTTCCATGTGATTAAAGCATGGCTATTGTGTCTTCCTCTTCCTTCACCTAACGCAGCCTTTCCTGGACCCAACTTTTAGGACTTTTATTACACATACAACACAGTCATTCAGTTAAGCATCACCCCAAATCCTTTGTTTGTGGTTAATTAAAATAAAAACACCTCATTCTTCAAAATGAGAAGCATAGTGCTATAGGCAGAACTTTTTTTTTTTAAGATTTTTTAGATGCAGGTCATTTTTAAAGTACTTGTTGAATTTGTTACAATATTGCTTCCATTCTATGTTTTGGCTTTTTGGCTGCAAGACATGTGGGATCATAGCTCCCTGACCAGGGACTGAACATGCACCCTCTGCATTTGAAGGTGAAGTCTGAATAACTGAATTGCCAGGGAAGTCCCTGTAGGCAGAATTCTAAAATCGTTTGCAAGATTTCCCATATCCCTGACCTACATACCTTGCATAATCCCTGGGATTGCTAGCATAATGGGTTTTACCCAATAACTGATGATGTTTAAAAAGGAAAAAAAAAAGATTACCCAGGTGGGCCTGACTCAATCATATGAGGCCTTGCTCTTCTCAGGTCACACAAAAGGAGGTCAGAAAGATGTGCACCCATGGGTGTAGAAGAAAGCCAGCATCCATGTGTGAAATATCCATGTAGGGGATCACATGGGAAAGAACTGCAGATTGTCTCTAGAAACTGAGGGTGGTCCCCAACCAACAGCTAGGAAAATATGAGTACCTTGAATTCTGCAACCACAAGGAAATGAGTTGTGCCTATCACCTGTGAGTCTGGAAGAAGACTCCAAGCTCAGATGAAAATGCTGACCTGGCTGACACCCTAATTTTAGCCTGGTGAGACTCTCAACATGGAATCCAGTCACACCATGCCAAATACCTGACCTATAAAAAGTGTGAGATAACAGTTTTCTGTTGTTTTACACCAGTACATTTGTGGTACTCCTCTGTTAAGCAAAACTGAAAAATAATACAATTGGAAAGAAAGCATTGAATCTGGAAGATTTTTTTCATGCTTACGCTTTTCATCTCAGACATTTTCAGTTCAGTTCAGTTGCTCAGTCACGTCCGACTGTTTGGAGACACTTTGGAGATACACTATCGAGGTTTTGGCACCATATTGGTTTTTCTCTGGCAAAGCTTCAGATACAAGATTCAATATTAACTGGTCATACCTAGCATGTAAAGATTTTGTGGTCAAAAAAAATGTAATACAACCAGAGGTCCCCCAGGAGTATCCATATGCTCTGTCAATATAAGTTCTTTTAGAAAAAGAACATGTTTCTACTCACACCATCATGTTTTTTTATTTAGAAAAGTCTAAATAAATACTCATGAAGTTCATTGCCAGAGCTTTGTTTTGTTTGAAGTATCCCTGGGCTGAAAGTGTAAATGATTGCACTCTCTGGGATGTTATACTTCACAGACAAAGGAAGGAGAGAAAAATGCAGCTTTGCATCAGCCCACATTGCATTCATGAAAGTCACAAAAAAGATAAAGTTTCAGCTCACACAGTTGATGTTACTTTGTTAAAAAGACTATCCCATAAACCTCCCACACAGGAACCCCAAGAGGAAGCCTGATATTGGCAAACATGCAAAGGCACACAACACTGTGTGTTCATTTGATGAATGTCACTATAGATAAAGATATTACAACAATTTTTGCAAAGTAGAAATCATGGATAAACTGTCATTTAAAAGGACAGTTACATGGTCTTAAAAGTAAGTCACGTTACTGTATGTGAAGCATCCCAACTGTATTTTTATGTATGTTCAGAAGGCTGCCTGTCACTTGTCATCAGTCATGCCTCACTGAAGAATCTGGGGTAGAGGGGAGCTTGTTCTGTTTGGTCTACTTGCTTTTTACATATGTATGTCTTTTGTCTTCTAACGAAAGAATCTGCTTTTTAATAATACCTTTATTGAGACATAGTTAAAGTAACATAAATTCACCTGTTTAGTGGTATTTAATATATGCACAGAGTTGTGCAGTCATCACCACTATCTAATTTTAGAACATTTTTATAACCCCATAATGAAATCCTGTTCCCACCTATTAGTAGTGGGAACTCTCCGTTCCCTTCTTCCCCCAGCCCCTGGCAACCTCTAATCTACTTTTTGTCTTTACAGATCTGCCTATTCTGGATATTTCATCTATATAAAATCATAAAATATGTAGCCTATTGTGTCTAATTTCTTAGCATAATGTTTTCAAAGTTCATCAATGTCATAGCATAAATCAGTACTTCATTCCACCTTAAGACCAGATAATGTCTCATTGAAAGGACATACTCATTTTATTTAACCATTCATTGATGGACACTAGCGTTGTTTCTGCTTTTTGACTGTGATCAATAATGCTGCTAGAAACACTCATATACAAGTTTTTTGAGGGTCTATGTTTTCATTTTTCTGGAGAATGGAATTGTTAGATTATACAATATTTCCATGTTTAGCATTTTGAGGAAGTAGATAACTATTTTCCAAAGTAGTTGTACCATTTTAAAATATGACCAATAATGTTTAAGATTTCCAATTTCCCCATATGCTCACTAACATTTGTTACCATCTGGCTTCTTTCTAGACGTCCTAGAGGTATGAGGTATTATCTCACTGCAGTTTCTGTGTTTGTTTGTTTTTAATTTATTTATTTATTTCAATTGGAGGCTAATTACTTTACAATATTGTGGTGGTTTTTGCCATATATTGGCATAAATCAGCCACGGATGTACATGTGTCCCCCATCCCGAACCCCGCCTCCCACCTCCCTCTCCATCCCATCCCTCTTGGCTGTCCCAGTACACTGGCTTTGAGTGCCCTGTTTCATGCATTGAACTTGGATTGGTCATCTGTTTCACATATGGTAATACATATGTTTCAGCTTACACAACTTAATACCAGAAGAATAAATGACCCAATCAAAAAATGGGCCAAAGAACTAAACAGACATTTCTCCAAAGAAGATATACAGATAACTAACAAACACATGAAAAGATGCTCAACATCACTCATTACCAGAGAAATGCAAATCAAAACCACAATGAGGTACTATCTCACTGCAGTTTTAATGTATATTTCCTAATAATCAATAATGTTGAGTATCTTCTCCTATGCTTATTGGATGTTTGTATATCTTTGATTTAATATCTATCCTAGTCATTTACCCATTTCTTTTTAAATTGGGTTACTTGTCTTTTCTTTGTTAAGCTGTACAAATTCTTAATATATTTTGGATATAAGTCCTTTATTGGATACATAAGATTTTCAAGTATTTTCTCCCATTCTGTAGGCTATTTTCTTATTTTCTTGATGCACATGAATTTTTATTTTGATGATATCCAATGTATCTATTTTTTACTGTTATTTTTTGTACTTTTTGCATCGTATAAGAGAAACCATTGACTAATCCAAAGTAGTAAAGATTTCTTCTTAAAGAAGTTCATGGCTTTAACTCTTATATTTAGGTCTGTAGTTCATTTTTTGTTTATTTTTGTATATGACATAAAATCGGGATCCAATTTCAGTCTTTTGCATGTGGTTATCCACTTGTCCCAGGAACACTTGTTGAAAAGACTATTTTCTACCATTGAATTTTCTTGGCACCCTTATCAAAAGTCAATTGAGTATAAATGTATGGACTTATTTCTGGACTCTCAATTGTATTCTACTGATGAATATGTATATCCTTATGCCAGTACCACACTTTCTTGATTACACTATCTTTGTAGTAAGTTTTGAATAGGGAAATATGTGTCCTCCAAGTTTGTTCTTTTTCAAGATTGTCTTGGTTATTCTGGGTCCCTAGCATTTCCATATGAATTTTAGGATCAATGTGTCAATTTTTGCAAATAAATTGAATGAGATTTAGATAAAAGTTGCATTAACTTTAAATTTATATAAAGGTTGCATGACTTAACAAAGTCAAATTGGGGAGTATTGTCATCTTAACCTCTTAAAACCTCTAATCGATGAACATGAAAAATCTTTATATTTATTAGATCTTCTTTAATTTCTTTCAAAATATTTTTTAGATTTAAGTGTATAAGTCTTATACCTATATGTTATATTTTGGAAATTGTATTAATTTTTGTTTTTATAAATGAAATTATTCTCTTAAGTTCATTTTCTAATTGTTCATGCTAATGAAAATAATGTGTTTTTAGGAGAATATGACTGGTGAATTTTAGGACACTACAACCACGTCAAAGACATTCTTCACAGCTCTATCATAGTTGTGTTACACTTGCAAGGAATTTTGTGTCTTTCTGTTTCTCATATAAAATACCTCTTGATTCTTAACTAATAAGAACATTTCTTTTTAAAAAATAACTATAAATATAGCGGCAACTACCTATATATATTTTTTGATTCAGGCAACAAACATATGCCAGGCACTGCTCTAGGTGCTTGATATATTTAAGTGCTAGAGGTAGATGCATCATGAGCAAACCAGCAAAGATCCATTCTTCCTCAGAATTCACCATTTTTATGCCCAGCATTGGTTCACAGTTTGAAGAAGAAAAATAATAAGAATTTTATTTCGTCCTTAAGAAAACTGCAATGTGGTTGAGAGACTGAATAAATTAATAGGCTGACATTTGGCATGGACATAACTGTTGCATACACATACACATTGCTTAAACTCATTTAACTATATTTACTAAGGAGTAAGATCAAGAACCTATGTTAAGTGCTAATTAAGACATGGCCCAAGGGCTACCCTGGTGGTTCAGTGGTTGGGAGTCCATCTCCCAGTGCAGGGGACACAAGTTCAATCCCTGATTCAGGAAGATCTCAAATGCTGCAGGACAACTAAGTTCATCCACCACAACTACTGAGCCTACATGCCCTAGAGCCTGTGCTCCACAACAAGAGAAGCCACTGCAATGAGAAACCCACACACAACAACTAGAGAGTAGCCCCGCTCCCCCACCCTGCCCACTTGCTGCAACTCAAGAAAGTCCATGCACAGCAGTGAAGACCCAGCACAGCCCACCTTCTCCCCAAAAAAGACATGGCAAGAACTCAAATGACTTGCATCTTAAAATGAGAGCTGTACAGTCAAAGTAATGCTACTAGATGGTATAAGATAAGCCACAAATAAAACATCAAATAGTTTTGGAGATAAGAGATCCAGCTATACTCATAGAAGTGGAGAAATTTAAGTTGAGGCTGTATGATTAAGTAAGTATTCAGTATTATGAGCTGGAGTTTCATTATCCAACCAGTCCATTCTGAAGGAGATCAGCCCTGGGATTTCTTTGGAAGGAATGATGCTGAAGCTGAAACTCCAGTACTTTGGCCACCTCATGCGAAGAGTTGACTCATTGGAAAAGACTCTGATGATGGGAGGGATTGCGGGCAGGAGGAGAAGGGGACAACAGACGGTGAGATGGCTGGATGGCATCACTGACTCGATGGAGGTGAGTCTGAGTGAACTCCGGGAGTTGGTGATAGACAGGGAGGCCTGGCGTGCTGCGATTCATGGGGTCGCAAAGAGTCAGACATGACTGAGAGACTGAACTGAACTGAACTTCATTATTATAAGGAAAATTAATATATATATCCTTATTTGTATAGTCTAACTATATGTATATATGTATCTAATGAGTGAAAGTTGCTCACACATGTCTGACTCTTTGTGACCCCAAGAACTATACAGTCCATGGAATTCTCCAGGCCAGAATACTAGAATGGGTAGCCTTTCCCTTCTCCAGGGGATTTTCCAAACCCAGGAAACAAATCCAGGTCTCCCACATAGCAGGCAGATTTTTTACCAGCTGAGCCACAAGGAGAGCCCATATATGTTATATACGTATATATATGTACTTGTGTATATATTAATACATGTACACACACATACACATTATATATCTATACACACACACATTTACTTATGTAGTCTAATTTAATCCTGCATGAAGAGAAGATGATAGAGGAAAAGACAGAAGAGGAAGAGTAGGCAAAGGGAAAAGAAGAGGATAAATAAAAGAAAATGATGGAGATGCATGAAAGAGAAGGAGAGGATGACTAAAATTTTTTGAGTATATTATACATGGAAGACATTGAATTGGGCACTCTACATGAACTGTCTCATTTTCTATTCACTAAAGTCCAAGAAAGAAAGCATTACTCTAATCTCTGTTTTATAAATAACAAAGGCCTAGCTAGATAATTTAACAGGTAACTTATGCAAAGTCTTATATTCAGTAAGTTAAAAAGGCAACGATTTGTCCCTGAGTTTGCCTACTCACTTATATTTTCTTCAGGTAGAAAGATCACTAAAGGTTACAGTTTAAAAAAAGAAGGAAAATAACCTCCATGAAATCTTGAGCAATCATTACCAATCATACTAAAGTAAAAGCTAGCAAATGAATAAGGCACTTAATTCCCATTCTCCTACTCCCAGCACCTGGTGCAGTGCCAGGCACTAGAAGGATATAATCATATTTGAAAACCAATGATACTTTGAAAAAATATTAGGAAAAATATAAAGATCATGGAGTAGCACCACAGAAGCCAAGGAAGCCTCAAATAAGAGAAAAAGGTGATGAATTATATCTAATGCCACAGAGACTGCAAGAGACTGCAAGAAAACTGAAGACTCACAAAAAACCAAGTTCAACAATTGAAAGGCCTTTTCATTTTCTTACTGGTATCATCATTCAGTTATTCTTGCTCTTCTTTAATCAATTAACATGTAAAACTAGATGCAGAGGCTACATTTTGATGAATTTTGACACTTATATACTATATAAACCACCATAATCAAGATGCAAATAGCTCTGTCACGCCCCAATATTCCTTATGTAATGGTGTCTTTAAATGACAGTATTTCTTAGTTGTAACATACTTCAATTTGGATCAATAGAGTTTCTTTTCATTAACAGAATTTCTCAGTTTTAGTCTAATATACTAATTTTTCCTTTATATTTTGTAGATCTTGTATTAAATCTTTTCACACTGTTCAGTACAGAAGCCCCTTAAAAACTAAAAATAGAACTCTCCTATAATCCTGCAATCCCACTCCTAGGCATATATTCAGAGAAAACCATAATTCAAAAAGATATATGCACCTCAGTGTTCATTGCAGGACTATTTGCAAAAGTCAGGACATGAAAGCAATCTAAATGTCCAACGACATATGAATAGATAAAGAAGATGTGGTGTGTGTGTGTGTGTGTGTATATATATATATATATAAAACACATGGCTGCTAAATATATATATATGAATATTAATAAGCCATAGATAAAGAAATAATGTCATTTGCAACAACGTGGATGAACCTAGAGATTATACTACTATGCGAAGTAAGTCAAAGACAAATATCATATGATATCACCTATACATAGAATCTTTAAAAAAATGATACAAATGAGCTTATGTGCAAAACAGAAATAAAATAAACATATGATTACCTAAAAGGAGAGGGGGAGGAGTGATAAATTAGGAGTTTGGGATTAACATATATACACTCAGTTCATTTCAGTCGCTCAGTCATGTACGACTCTTTGCAACCCCATGGACTGTAGCATGCCAGGCTTCCGTGTCCATCACCAACTCCTAAAGTTTGCTCAAATTCATGTCCATCGAGTCAGTGATGCGATCCAACCATCTCGTTCTCTGTTGTTCCCTTCTCCTCCTGCCTTCAAACTTTCCCAGCATCAGGGGCTTTTCTAATGAGTCAGTTCTTTGCATCAGATGGTCAAAGTACTGGAGTTTCATCTTTAGCATTAGTCCTTCCAATGAATATTCAGGACTGATTTCCTTTAGGATGGACTGGTTGGATCTCTTTGCAGTCCAAGGGATTCTCAAGAGTCTTCTCCAACACAACAATTCAAAAGCATCACTTTTTCAGTGCTCAGCTTTCTTTATAGTCCAATTCTCTCATCCATACATGACTACTGGATAAATCATAGCTTTGACAAGACGGACCTTTGTCAGCAAAATAAAGTCTCTGCTTTTGATCTTGCTGTCCAGGTTGACTGTAGCTTTTCTTCCAAGGAGCAAGCATCTTTTAATTTCATGGCTGCAGTCACCATCTGCAGTGACTTTGGAGCCCCCAAAATAAAGTTCCTCACTGTGTCTATTGTTTCCCCATCTATAAGCCATAAAGTGATGGGACCAGACGCCATGATCTTAGTTTTCTGAATGTTGAGTTTTAAGCCAGCCTTTTCACTTTCCTCTTTCACTTTGACCAAGACACTCCTTAATTTTTCTTCGCTGTCACCCATAAGGGTGGTGCCTTCTGCATATCTGATGGTATTGATGTTTCTCCTGGCAATCTTCATTCTAGCCTGTGCTTCATTCACACCAGCATTTCTCATGATGTACATTGCATAGAAATAAAATAAGCAAGGTGACAATAAACAACCTAGATGTACTCCTTTCCCAATGTGAAATAGGTCTGGTCTTCCATGTCCAGTTCTAACTGTTGCTTCTTCACCTACATACAGATTTCTCAGGAGGCAGGTCAGGTGGTCTGGTATTCTCATCTCTTTAAGAATGTCCCACAGTTTGTTGTGATGAACACAGTCAAAGCCTTTGGTGTAATCAATAAAGCAGATGTAGGTGTTTTTCTGGTATTGCCTTGCTTTTTCAATGAACCAACAGATGTTGGCAATTTGATCTCTGGTTCCTCTGCCTTTTCTAAATCCAGCTTGAACATCTGGAAGTTCACAGTTCACATACTGTTGATGCCTGGCTTGGAGAATTTTCAGCATTCCTTTGCTAGCATGTGAGATGAGTGCAATTGTGCAGGAGTTTGAACGTTCTTTGGCATTGCCTTTCTTTGGGATTGGATTGAAAACTGAACTTTTCCAGACCCTGTGGCCACTGCTGAGTTTTCCAAATTTGCTGGCATACTGAGTGTGGCACTTTAACAGCATCATCTTTTAGGATTTGAGATAGTTCAATTGGAATTCCATCACCTCCACTAGCTTTTCTCATAGTGATTCTTCCTAAGGCCTACTTGACTTCCTATTCCAGGATGTCTGGCTCTAGGTGAGTGATCACACCTTCATGGTTATCTGGGTCATGAAGATCTTTTTTGTACAGTTCTTCTGTGTATTCTTGCCATCTCTTCTTAATATCTTCTGCTTCTGTTAGGTCCCTACCATTTCTGTCCTTTATTGTGCCCATCATTGTATGAAATGTTCCCTTGGTATCTCTAATTTTCTAAAAGTGATCTCTAGTCTTTCCCCTTCCAGTGTTTTCCTCTATTTGTTTGAATTGATCACTGAGGAAAGCTTTCTTATTCTTTGGAACTCTGCATTCAAATGGGTGTAACTTTCCTTTTCTCCTTTGCCTTTAGCTTCACTTCTTTCCTCAGCTATAAAGGCCTCCTCAGACAAACATATTGCCTTTTTGTATTTCTTTTTCTTGAGGATGGTTTTGATCCGTGCCTCCTGTACAATGTCACAAACCTCCGTCCATAGTTTCTCAGGCACTCTGTCTATCAAATCTAATCCCTTGAATCAATTTCTCACTTCCACTGTATAATCGTAAGGGATTTGATTTAGGTCATACCTGAATGGTCTAGTGGTTTTTCCTGCTTTCTTCAATTTAAATCTGAATTTGGCAATAAGGAGTTCATAATCTGAGCCATGGTCAGCTCCTGGTCTTGTTTTTGTTGACTGTATAGAGCTTCTCCATCTTTGGCTGCAAAGAATATAGTCAATCTGATTTCAGTATTGATCATCTGGTGATGTCCATGTGTAGAGTCTTGTGATATTGGAAGAAGGTGTTTGCTATGACCAGTGCATTCTCTTGGCAAAAGTCTGTTAGCCTTTGACCTGCTTCATTTTGTACTCCAAGGCCAAATTTGCCTGCTATTCCAAATATCTCTTGACTTCCTACATTTGCATTCCAATCCTCTATAATTAAAAGGACACATTTTTGGGGTGTTAGTTCTAGAAGGTCTTGCTGGTTTTCATAGAACCATTCAACTTCAGCTTCTTAAGCATTACGGGTTGGGGCATAGGCTTGGATTAACCATGATATTGAATGGTTTGCCTTAGAAAATAACAGAGATCATTCTGTTGCTTTTGAGATTGCATCCAAGTACTACATTTTGGAATCTTGTTGAATCTGATGGCTACTCCATTTCTTCTAAGGGATTCTTGCCCACAGTAGCAGATATAATGGCCATTTGAGTTAAACTCACGCATTCCAGTCCATTTTAGTTCACTGATTCCTAGAATGTCAACATTTACTCTTGCCATCTCCTGTTTGACCACTTCCAATTTGCATTGATTCATGGACCTAACATTCCAGGTTCCTATGCAGTATTGTTCTTTACAGCATCAGACTTGACTTCCATCAACAATCACATCCACAACCAGGCATTGTTTTATCTTTGGCTCCATCTCTTCAATCTTTCTAGAGTTATTTCTCCACTCTCCTCCAGTAGCATATTGGGCACCTACCAGCCTGGGAAGTTCATCTTTCAGTGTCCTATGTTTTCCCTTTTCATACTATTCATGAGGTTCTCAAGGCAAGAATACAGAAGTGGTTTACCATCCCCTTCTCCAGTGGACCACATTTTGTCAGAACTCTCCACCATGACCCATCTGTCTTGGGTAGCTCTCCACAGCATGGCACATAGTTTCACTGAGCTAGACAAGGCTGTCGTTCATGTGACCAGTTTGATTAGTTTTCTGTGGTTGTGCTTTTCATTCTGTCTGCCCTCTGATGGAGAAGGATAAGAGGCTTATTGAAGCTTCTTGTTGGGAGAGACTGACTGTGGGGAAACTGGGTACTGTTCGGATGGGCAGGGCCATGCTCAGTAAATCTTTAATCTAATTTTCTGTTGATGGGCAGGGCTGTGTTCCCTCCCTGTTGTTTGATCTGAGGCCAAACTCTGGTGGAGGTATGATGATAATGGCGACCTCCTTTAAAAGGTCCCGTGCACCACTGCCACACTCAGCGCCCCTGACCCTGCATCAGGTTCCTGCTGACCCACGCTTCTGCCAGACACTCCTGGACGTTCACAGGCAAGTCTGGATCAGTCTCTGTAGGGTTACTGCTCCTTTCTCCTGGGTCCTGGTGACACAAGATCTTAAGTGTGCCCTCCAAGAGTCTGCTTCCCCAGTCCTGTGTAAATTCTGTAATCAAATCCCACTGGCCTCCAAACTCAAATTTCCTGGGGGTTCTCAGTCCCCTTGCCAGATCCCTAGGTTGGGAAATCTGTTTTGGGTCCTAGAACTCTCTTAACAGTGCAAGAATTTCTTTGGTATAATTGTTCTACAGTTTGTGGGTATGGGTTTTGATTGAAAATGTGATTTTGCCCCTCCTACCATCTTACTGGGGTTTTTCCTTTGCCCTTGGATATGGGGTCTCTTTTTTGGTGGGATCAAATATTCTCTTGTCAATGGCTGTTCAGCAGTGAGTTATAATTTTGGAGTTCTCACAGGTGAAGATATATACATTACTATATATAAAATATTTAAACAGAAAGGACCTACTGTGTAACACAGCAAACTATACTCAACATTCTGTAAGAACCTATATGGCAAAAGAATCTATAAAAGAATATATATAACTGAATCACTTTGCTGTATACCTGAAACTAACACAACATTGTAAATCAACTGTGTTGTCAGTTGCTCAGTCATGCCTAACTCTTTTGTGACTCCACAGACTGTAGCCCCAGGCTTCTCTCCATGGGAATTTCAGGCAAGAATACTGGAATGAGTAACCACTTACTACTCCAAAATCAACTATGCTTCAATTTAAAAATTTGAAAAAAGAAAAAAATCTTTATGTGATGAAGAAATTTGTGCATGTTTTTTTGAGTTTTACTGTTTTGATAGTCACAATAACCTATCTGTAATCCAACTATTACAGATTACTGTTAACTGTAAAAAGCAGAGACATTACTTTGCCAACAAAAGTCCATCTAGTCAAAGCTATGGTTTTTCCAATAGTCATGTATGGATGTGACAGTTGAGCTGTAAAAAAAGCCAAGAACCAAAGAATTGATGCTTTTGAACTGTGGTGTTGGAGAAGACTCTTGAGAGTCCCTTGGACTGCAAGGAGATCCAACTAGTCTATCCTAAAGGAGATCAATCCTGAGTATTCATTGGAAGGACTGATGCTGAACATGAAACTCCAATATTTGGCCACCTGATATGAAGAACTGACTCACTGGAAAAGACTTTGATGCTGGGGAAGATTGAAGGCAGGAGGGGAAGGGGATGACAGAGGATAAGATAGTTGTATCCTGTCACCAACTCAATGGACATGAGTTTGAGTAAGCTCTAGGAGTTGGTGATGGACAGGGAAGCCTGGCATGCTGCAGCCCATGGGGTTGCAAAGAGTCAGACATGACTGAGCGACTGAACTGAACTGAATCCAACTATACATCAGCTGAAGAAACTGAACAGTGTGTACACCTATTAAAATGTATAAAATTTTAATGTCAACTTAATGTTCATCAAGAGATGAATAGATAAATCTGGTATATCCATAAAATGAAATATTACTCAGAAATAAAAAGGAATGAACTTTTCTACCGAATGTATCTTAAAATAATGATGTTACGACAGAAGCCAGACACAAAAATACACTTCCTGTGTGATTCCTTTTATATAGAAACTGCCTCATGAAAACTATAGGGATAGAAAGCAGATCAGCAGTTGTTTGGAGGTGGACCAAATGGGACAGAAAGAAAAAACTATAACAGCACACTAGGGGAGAAGGCAATGGCACCCCACTCCAGTACTCTTGCCTGGAAAATCCCATGGATGGAGGAGCCTTGTAGGCTGCAGTCCATGGGGTCACTGAGGGTCGGACACGACTGAGTGACTTCACTTTCATGCATTGGAGAAGGAAATGGCAACCCACTCCAGTATTCTTGCCTGGAGAATCCCAGGGATGGACCTGGTGGGCTGCCATCTATGGGGTCGCACAGAGTCGGACATGACTAAAGTGACTTAGCAGCAGCAGCAGCATCTCTTCATTTGTTCTGGACTACAGAATCAGCAAAAACAAGACTGGGAGCTGACTGTGGCTCAGATCATGAACTCCTTATTGCCAAATTCAGACTTAAATGAAGAAAGTAGGGAAAACCACTAGACCATTCAGGTATGACTTAAATTGATTTCCTTACAATTATACAGTGGAAGTGAGAAATAAATTCAAGGGATTAGAGCTGGTAGACAGAATGCCTGAAGAACTAAGGATGGAGGTTTGTGACTTTGTACAGGAAGCAGGAATCACGACCATCCCCAAGAAAAATAAATGAAAAAAGGCAAAATGGTTGTCCAAGGAGGCTTTACAAATAGCTGAGAAAAAAAAAGGCAAAGGAAAAAAGGAAATATGTACCCTATTTGAATGCAAATTTCCCAGAATAGCCAGGAGAGATAAGAAAGCCTTCCTCAGTAATCAGTGCAAACAAATAGGGGAAAACAATAGAATGGAAAAGACTAGATATCGCTTCAAGAATATTAAAGATACCAAGGGAACAGTTCATGCAAAGATGGACACAATAAAGGACAGATATGATATGAACCTAACAGAAGCAGAAGATATTAAGAAGAGATGGCAAGAATACACAGAAGAACTGTACAAAAAAGATATTCAGGACCCAGATAACCACGAAGGTGGGATCACTCACCTAGAGCCAGACATCCTGGAATGTGAAGTCAAATGAGCCTTAGGAAGAATCACTATGAACAAAGCTAGTGGAGGTGATGGAATTTCAGTTGAACTATCTCAAATCAAAAAAAAAAAAAAAAACAGATGATGCTGTTAAAGTGCCACACTCAGTATGCCAGCAAATTTGGAAAACTCAGCAGTGGCCACAGGCCTAGAGAAAGTCAGTTTTCATTCCAATCCCAAAGAGAGGCAATGCCAAAAAATGTTCAACTACCATGCAATTACACTCATCTCATATCCTAGCAAAGTAATGCTAAAAATCCTCCAAGCCAGGCTTCAACAGTATGTGAACTCTGAACTTCCAGATGTTCAAGCTGAATTTAGAAAAGGCAGAAATCAAATTGCCAACATCTGTTGGATTATCAAAAAAAGCAAGAGAGTTCCAGAAAAACATTTACTTCTGCTTTATTGACTATGCCAAAGCCTTAGACTTTGTGAATCACAACAAACTGGAAAATTTTTAAAGAAATTGGAATATCAGACCACCTGAACTGCCTCCTGAGAAATCTGCAGGTCAAAAGCAACAGTTAGAACTTGACATGGAACAACAGACTGGTTCCAAATCGGGAAAGGAGTAGGTTAGGGCTGTATATTGTCACCCTGCTTATTTAACTTATATGCAGACTACATCATGAGAAATGGCATGCTGGATAAAGCACAAACTGGAATCAAGATTACTGGGAGAAATATCAATAACCTCAGATATGCATATGACACCACATTATGGCAGAAAGCGAAAAAAAAAACTAAAGAGCTTTTGATGAAAGTGAAAGAGAAGAGTGAAAAAGTTGGCTTAAAACTCAACATTCAGAAAATGGCATCTAAGGTCATGGCATCTGGTCCCATCATTTGATGGTAAATAGATGGGGAAACAAAGGAAACCATGAGAGACTTCATTTTGGGGGGCTCCAAAATCACTACAGATGGTGACTACACATATGAAATTAAAAGATCCTTGGTCCTTAGAAGAAAAGCTATGACCAACCTAGACAGCATATTAAAAAGCAGAGACATTGCTTTGTCAACAAAGGTCCATCTAGTGAAAGCTATGGTTTTTCCAGTAGTCATGTATGGATGTGAGAGTTCAAAAATAAAGAAAGCTGAGTGCCAAAGAATTGATGCTTTTGAAGTGTGGTGTTGGAGAAGACTCTTGAGAGTCCTTTGTACTGCAAGGAGATCCAACCAGTCCATCCTAAAGGAGATCAGTCCTGGGTGTTCATTGGAAGGACTGATGTTGAAGCTGAAACTCCAATACTTTGGCCACTTGATGCGAAGAGCTGACTCATTTGAAAAGACCCTGATGTTGGGAAAGATTGAAGGCAGGAGGAGGAGGGGAAGACAGAAGATGAGATGGCTGGATGGCATCACTGACTCAGTGGATATAAGTTTGGGTAAACTCCAGGAGTTAGCAATGGACAGGGAGGCCTGGCATGCTGCAATCCATGGGGTTGCAAGGAGTCGGACATGACTGAGCTACTGAACTGAACTAATGTAATACAGGCTTTAGAGATCCCCAAAATGTTTGCTATAGAACTCTAAAATGGTACAGTGGTTTCAGAGAGATTTAGCATCGCCCCTGGATGAAAAATCGTATATCCATTTTACTAGTTCTTAATGTGAATTCCCAATATAAAAATGAGCATGACAGTTTTTAGTAAACAGGAGTGTCACTGGCCAAAAGAATCACATATTGACAGTTCAGTTCAGTTGCTCAGTCCTGTCTGACTCTGTGACCCCATGAATTGCAGCACACCAGGCCTCCCTGTCCATCACCAACTCTCGGAGTTCACTCAAACTCATGTCCATCGAGTCGCTGATGCCATCCAGCCATCTCATCCTCTGTCGTCCCCTTCTCCTTCTGCCCTCAATCCTTCCCAGCATCAGAGTCTTTTCCAATGAGTCAACTCTTCGCATGAGGTGGCCAAAGTACTGGAGTTTCAGCTTCAGCATCAGTCCTTCCAAAGAAATTCCAGGGCCAATCTCCTTCAGGATGTACTGGTTGGATGATCTTGCAGTTCAAGGGACTCTCAAGAGTCTTCTCCAACACCACAGTCCAAAAGCATCAATTCTTCAGCACTCAGCTTTCTTCACAGTCCAGCTCTCACATCCATACATGACCACTGGAAAAACCATAGCCTTGACTAGATGGACCTTTGTTGGCAAAGTAATGTCTCTGCTTTTCAATATGCTGTCTAGGTTGGTCATAACTTTTCTTCCAAGGAGTAAGCGTCTTTTAATTTCATGGCTGCAATCACCATCTGCAGTGATTTTGGAGCCCTAAAAATTAAAGTCTGACACTGTTTCCACTGTTTCCCCATCTACTTCCCATGAAGTGATGGGACCAGATGTCATGATCTTAGTTTTCTGAATGTTGAGCTTTAAGCCAACTTTTTCACTCTCCTCTTTCACTTTCAAGAGGCTTTTTAGTCCCTCTTCACTTTCTGCCATAAAGGTGGTGTCATCTGCATATCTGAGATTATTGATATTTCTCTTGGCAATCTTGATTCCAGCTTGTACTCCTTCCAACCCAGCTTTTCTCATGATGTACTCTGCATATAAGTTAAATAATCAGGGTGACAATATACAGCCTTGATGCAGTCCTTTTCCTATTTGGAACCAGTCTGTTCCCATTTAAAACTAAAATGAATGGGTCTTGACTCTTTCTAAACTGTAACTTGGCCAAATTACATAAACCTCTTTAACCCTCAACTCTCTAATCTGTAAAATAGGCTAATAATTACTCATGTTGTAGGGCCAAAAGAGTTAAAATAATCTAAAGAAAGCATCTAATAATAGTGTATACAAGTAAAAAAGAAACACTCTATTAGCTAGTGTTTATATACCTAGTAGCATGTGCCTTTAAAATTCAGGCTTCTTTTCAGCCTGAAACTAATGTGCATGCCATTTAACCTAGTATACACTTCTAATTATACCATACACCCTAGATATCTTCTTCCTCATATGTTGAAGAATATTCACTGTAACTTGGAAAAGAGAGTGGCTACCCACTCCAGTATTCCTGCCTACAGAATTCCATGAATAGAGGAATCTGGCAGGCTATAGCCCACAGGGTCGCAAAGAGTCAGACACAACTGAATGACTAACACTTTCACTTGTCTTTCATCTATACTTGAAATGAAACACTTAATTTCCTTCCAAAAGGAACTAGTTATTTATAAAATTATTATTATGGAATCCTATACAATAATAGAGATGAATGAAATAAAACGACATGCAATAATATGAATTATCATTAGTATAATAGTGAGAAAAAAATCAATTTACAATAGTGTGTATCCAGCATGATAACACTTGTATAACATGGAAACAGTGCCACATATTGTTTAATGGAACACATAAACATTTTGTTCGTAATAAAGCATGTATGGGGAATTATTTGCCAGGTCCAGGATAGTAATTACCTTTGTTGGAGGTGGCAAGAAAAAATTGGAAAGAACATTGGGGTCTTCCACTGTGCTTATCATGGAGGTTTTTGTTTATTTAGATAAAAGATCTGAGTAAATACAACAAAATAGTAAAACTGGCTAAGGTTGCTTCCATAGTAAATACATGAATGTTGTTTTTAAAATATCTCTGTTTTTTCTGTATATTTGAAATATCTTACATTTAAGATAAAGAAATAAGGTGACCCAGCAATCCCACTGCTGGGCATACACACTGAGGAAACCAGAATTGAAAGAGACACATGTACCCCAATGTTTATCGCAGCACTGTTTATAATAGCCAGGACATGGAAACAACCTAGATGTCCATCAACAGATGAATGGATAAGAAAGCTGTGGTACATATACACAATGGAGTATTACTCAGCCATTAAAAAATACATTTGAATCAGTTCTGAGATGGATGAAACTGGAGCCGATTATACAGAGTGAAGTAAGCCAGAAAGAAAAACACCAATACAGTATGCTAACACATATATATGGAATTTAGAAAGATGGCAATGATGACCCTGTATGCAAGACAGCAAAAGAGACACAGATGTGTAGAGCAGACTTTTGGACTCAGAGGGAGAGGGAGAGGGTGGGATGATTTGGGAGAATAGCATTGAAACATATATACTATCATGTAAGAAACGAATCACCAGTCTATGTCCGATGCAG